>NC_090941.1:547102530-547425030 GCF_040938575.1 Ambystoma mexicanum | reverse complement strand
TTATAAAATCTTTTTGGTATAAAGACATGTAACCATGGCCGCAGTCCCTGGAATATGGATTTCAGCCATGTTGCAGGCCCTGCCAAACATCTCAGAGTAGACATTGGGCCTGGCCAATGGCCAGGCTCAGTGGCCACTTTCACCCCCTGGTGTATTGTGTATAGTAGGCAATCCAGTTTAAGTTTTGGCTGAAAGGTGGTGAAGCCACCTGTGGCCAGCATAAACATAGAGAATGACGTTTCTGATTTGCTTAACATGTATAAAGAGTGTGTTTGATTTGATGTTTCCTTCCTGTTGTGCATTCATCCATTGGCATGCCATGATTAGAGTAATACTCAACATAAGCAAGCAATCAGATTTTTTCATTACCTTGAAAGTGCACAGTCAGGCAAAACCTAATTTGATGAATTATGAAGGTCTCTGCAGTCAACTGCCTTCTTCCTGCATGCTCCCCTGGCAGCCTCATTCCCACTGAGTTCCCACGTTACAGCCTGCCAAAAGCAGTGTAACAGCCCATCCTATGTTTCAACCCCTCAACACACAGGACTCCCTCTGTAATCTCTCCACCTCACTAATTCCACTCCATCCTCACCCTGACCTAGCCTGGTGGAGGACGTTGCGGATCAATGCATGCACACAGGCAGGCTTGTCGGTTGGCTTTGGTACCCATCATTGCCATTGTGTTGGCATGGCGTTGTTTCCTTGATGGGCTTGAGTTTTCGATTTTGTGTGACAGCACACCATGAGTGTTGTAATTTCAGAATCCACCAAATGATACACCTTCCTTTTTGGCCTGGTTTTAACTGGGAAGACCTATCATACGCGTTGCTAAACTTGTTGCCAACTTGTAAACTTGTTGCCAACTACGTGTCAAACAGAATGTTACATGCCACAGGGACCCAGTCGGAGAGAAATGTTACTTGGAGATCATCTTAAAAAGAAGCATGTAAGCTCATTACACCAGTCGAAAAGGCAGTGTTTTTTTTACATGGATGCTGCATTTTGTAAAATGAAAAAAGGAAATGAAACAAATATTAAATATAAAAATATTATTGATTCTATATACCCTTCTCTCATTGTCGCCATTCCCGTCAACCTCTTCCACCTTGGCTTACACCTCATCTCCTCTCTATCTGCTTGTCTTGACTTTGTGCAGAACGTTGTTGGAAAAATCTCACTCGTTTATTGACCTTACTTAGCTCTCTTCTCTACACTAATCCTATGACTATTCCCTGTTAATTGCAAAAAAAGCTTTATTTTTCTCATGCTACACTTTCATACTACCCACACCTGTTGTTTATTTCAGGTTCCCAACAGCATTCGATCTCCTTTCCCAACTCGTCCCTCTCTTACTTCCTCACTCTCCCTTATGGACTTTCCCAACTTCTCTAATACGTTGCTCAATTAGACTCCTCTGTTACTCCCTCTAGTAACCCTGCTTACTTCCATATCACCCCACCTGTTGCTCTCTGTCGTTACTCATTCTTCTTTTTGAATTTGTTACTGCTTTCTGTCGTGCTCTTTTCATGGCTTCCCCTCTGTCCCGTTACTATCACCACTTATTACAAAAATCTACCCCCATACTGCCAGTTCTGACTTCCCTTATCAACACATTCATTAATACAGTTTTTCCTAATGATTTCAAGCATGCAGACTGCTCCAGCTAATGTTCCCTCTATTTGCCTTCTTACGTTTCTGTCACAAATTCTGGAACAAATAATTTATTTATTTATTTGCATTTTTAAAAGCGCAAACACAGCCCGGGGGCATCGAGGCGCTGTTACAGGAATATGTCTTAGTTGTGTATTTATAACACACTTAATACACAGAGGTTTCTAAGCACGGACCTGTGATCGAACCTGTGCTGCTTCGTGTCCTCTTGTTTCCAAGGCAAGCATGTTGCAGCTGAGCTATCCTCCCGGGACACAAATCATCTACTCCCAAGTGTCTTTCTACCTTGATTTCCTCCATTCTCTTCTTTCACAGCACCAATCGGGTTTCCATCCTCTTCATTCTATTGAAACTGTTCCTCTTAGTGTATCTAACTTACGTCTAAATGCTCTTCAATTCTTATTCTTTTTGATCCTTCTGCTGCATTCGGTACTGTTGATGACACCACTCTTCATTCTATCCTCTCCTCATTGGACTGGCTCTGCTTTCTGTGGTTTCAATCCTAGGTTTCCATTCGCTCCTTCTCTGTCACTTGGGCTGATACATGTCCCTCCTATTTTCTCTTCAATATGGTGTCCCACTGGGATCAGTCCTGGATTCTTTTTCTTGCTCTCTTCATACCTCTACCCTTTCCTCTATTGTTTCTTCATTCATTCTCTCTTCTATGCTGATGTTTTTTTCTTTTCCTCCTCTGACCCACTTTATGCTATGATTTCTTCCTGTCTTTTTGCTATACAATCATGGATGCATGCTCAATTTGTACATTTATTACAGAAAAAACTAACTAAGATGCTCTTTTTTTCCCTGCCTCACATTTACCTCCTCCACTTCTTCCCCCTTTATCTCATTTCCTCCATCTGATCTTCCTCTGTCTTCTTCTGCATGTACTCTAGGTGTAATTTGTGATTCCTCTCTGTACTTTTGCTCTTACATTTCTAAAATTTCACGCTCTTGTCGTCACCAACTTTTCAGCATTCCTAAAGTTCAATATTTTCTTTCTTTTGATGCGACTAAGCTGCTTATCTCTGCTCTCATACTATTCCGTCCTGACTACTGCTCTGCGTTACTTATTAGTCTCCCTACTTATCGACCTGCTCCTATGTGCTTTTGTCAGCGAAACTGGAGACTGCCTGAATCTAAAGTGAGAGATGTCTGAATGGTGCCTTTCGACACCACGCATGTGTGTTTTTCTTCCATTCCTGTCGGATCTAGGAAGTCACCTGCTGAGAACAGCTGACACATAATGCAGATTTTGCACCACACCAGTAACATACCCGAATTGCAATGCAAAAATGCTTGAGAGCCCAAAGAATGCATTCTGCTGAAGTTCAAACTTATAGTATGCTAACAGAAACTTTACTAAAATATAACTTTCTCTAGTCATCTAAAAGTATGCCTTACTGCATTGGAATAATATATGGAAAGCCCAAGGACTGGCAATAGTTTATACGTTATTTGGAAATTATTTTCTAAATCATGGAGAGAAGCCAGTGGTAGCATTACATTTCCAGTTTGAAAACCAAACCAGGCAATCTATTTGCTTGCAATTTCATGAGGTGTCATGTATTCCTTTTTCCAACAGTATTAAAAATCAAGTGTACTCTCCTTTCATGAATATGTGTCAGGAAAGTATTGTCATGCACTTACAAAAGAAAGTGGTGGTGAAATGCCCATCACTGAGCAACTTTATTCTTATTCTTATTATGGTATTTATCAAGCACAGAAGTAGCTTCGGGAAGCAACAGAGCCCTTTACAATCATAGGGGGGAAGACTATATTGAGGGAAGCAGAGAAAAGGGACTGGGGGCTAACAGGGGAGGGTGAGGATGGGCAATTGGTAGCAAGGGATCTACAAGCAACCAGGGGAGGAAACAGTGCAGAGTAGATCACCAAGTGCAGAGTGTGGGGACCTAGGTATTAGGGAGGAGCCATTCCTTGAAGCGGAAGACCTTTAGCGCATTCCTGAACTGTGGAAGTGATGGGGCAAGTCTGATTTTGACTTTGATTTTGATTGCAGGCCTCTGGAGATGTGGAGTTTCTCAGTGAGGTAGCTTGGGGACTTCAGGGTGACAGCCTTGTAGATAATGCAACTGGATTTGAGGATGATACAGGCTTGCAGCGGGAGCCAGGGCAGTTCGATGAGGGCCAGGGAAATATCTTGTTCTTGTGACTTGTACATGATGCATATTGGCTCAATGATAATTATTTCTGGTACAATATTTTGTTGGGTTACGAAAGAGCTTTATCAGTCACAGTTATCACATTTTTGTATAGAATCAATCTGGTTGTTTTAAGGTGGTAATTTAACTGCTCCTTATTGCCGTGGGGTAAAAAGGCAGCCCCAGAGCGACAGAGATGGTGAGGCCATGGTAGGCCCCTATTGTGCGGATGAAGCTGGCTAATGTGGATTTCCATTGAAATAGAAAAGACAGTACAAAACATTGTTTCCTAATATAAGGCCTAGTGAATGAACAACAATGGGCCTATTGCAACTTAAGTAAAATACAAAGACACACCAAGTTGGAGGAGATTGCGCCTTAGAACTGTGATTCTAACTGTGTCCAATAGAGGCAAACAAAAAGACATGTGCTGCAGATTGCTGACTTTGTGTAAACTGGGAAAATGCACCTTTTTGCAGACTTAAAACTGCTGCAGTACACATGTGAAAATATACTTTGAAAGGAAAGGTATGTGACAAATACAAAGGAGGAATGATGCCTGACATTTAAGAAATAAAGTTTAGTGACAGATTGAGTTTATCAGGAATAAAGCGACTTAATTTTCATCATATAAAATGACAGCCTGTAAAGAGAAAGGCCTATTTCGTTTTTGTAGAAGTGAACACTGGTTTATTATGTAACTATGGCCTCTCTGTGTAAATAATACCAAGAGTGAATGTATTTCTGTCAAGCATTCTGTAAAGAAAGAACATATTTCTTGCTAGCAAGCCTGGATGCAATTCGAAATGCAATACAAAATGTCATGTATAAATATTTTTCTTAAATGTAAATGCCATTTCTCAGAATTGTGCATTTAACTGAACTGGTTGTATCTGGAACTGTGACCCCTAGACCTTTGGGCTGGGCTTATCAAGGAAACAGGCCTGGAGCTTCAGTTAAAATATAAAGAAATGTTGCAAGAGAGATCTGAACTATGGTGATGCAGATAATACAGCCAGCAAAAATTACCTTTAAGGATCTCGTCTCCCCATTAACTGTGCATTAGCTCCTAAAAAGACCTCTGAATCCGAGGAGTGGAGGGGAATGATCACATGAGCCAGCCAGATGTCATGATCATGTCACAGAAGGGAAAGGGAACCTAAGAATAGGTGGTGGCTAGATATGGAGTTACCTCACATGTACTGCATTGCCATATGTTTAATATTGAAAACATTTTCTTAAATACAAAGAGCATTGTGTGTTTCCCTGATCTCACCCCAGACTCATTTTAAAGGGGTTAAAATACCTGCCGGCACATGTAAAAACAGATTTTGTGTGATGGATACAACTTGAGTAATGAGAAAAAGTATGATTCCGGCCTTGCCATAATTCAAAGGGAATAGAAAGTTGTTGTGATGATAGGTTATGGAAGTAAGCTTGCAATTAGGAAGGGGCAGATTTGTAGCTATTTCGGCTCAGGAGCAAATTGTGAAAAACAATAGCTCTGCCCAGAAAGGGCATGCCAAAATAAAATCAGTATTTTGTGACTTGACATAAAATATAGAATTCAAAAATATATATGTCCCAGCAATTATCTGAAGAATTAGGGTAGCTGCCACGTTGTTAGCTTTTCAGAACCCAAAAGTGTAAAGCTACCTGCCATTTTGAAATTCTGTATTTTTCCTCCTCCCTCAGCTTCCATACCCCATACATCCCAAATTCTTGTCCTATCAGCAACCAGTGGCCGCCCTGGTGGGAAGTGAAGGGAGAGAATGGGACAATCTGTAGCATGGGAAATATGATAATATTGGAGTGTCACCAGCCCTATAATAACTCAGTTTTCTATCTGAGAGGGACTGATTTGCTGATCTTTCTTTGACTTTTTGACTCTTGCAACCTTTCTTTGGACTTTTGATTTTTCCCTTGACTTTCCCACACTATTGCTGGGCCTTAAACATTGCGTGGGAAACAGAGACTGGGAAATCTGGAAGCTAGCTGGGCCGGCCATTTGAGGGGCCAGAGGAATCTGGGTGCTGGGGACTATCCTTGACCGAAGCCTTTGACCACATCTGTGCTGTCCTCAGAGGAGTCCTGCTGCTTCTGTGGATGCCCCATAACTAAGGACTCCCATGTAAGTAGATATATCCCAAAGCTATTAAAAGTGTGGGGGGGGGGATCTGCCAGACTTAATCTCCATCTCGCATAGCGGATAGGGGGGTGGTACTGGAGAGACCCATTAAACATTGTATTAAATCCAATTCAAGTTAATTCCACTTTAATTTAAATTGAATTGTTTTGGGATCTGCCTGCCTTAATCCTTTCCATTAAATTGTGGGGAGTGGGGGAAAGTGCGTAGATCCTTAGTGCATTGAACTGAAGTTAAATCAGTGTTGTTAGAGTTGGAAACTAACAAAGTTCATGCCCAGTGTGTTAGAGCCAGTATAGACAATAAAGTACTTGCGTGACTCTACCTTTCTTAAATCCCTGTCTTCTGTCCATATTCCCAAAATAAGTAACCCTAAAACGCTGCTATTCAAGCAAATGTAGAGGGAGCGAAACAAAATTTCCATTTATTTACTTGCTTCCCAAAACGATTTTCTCTAAGCTGCGCCTTAGTCGCCTTAATAAAAAGCCCAAAACGATTTTCTCATTGAGTTCCTTTCCTGACTTTGCATTTCATACAAATAAAAAACCCAAAACGATTTTCCCATTGAGTTTTTTTCTTGACTTTGCCTTTCAAATAAAAAAACAAAACAAAACAATGTTGCTACTGTATTCCCACTACCTCTACCTTGCATTCAGATCAGAGTGGTCATATCTAATTGATGCCTGGAGTTTATGGATTGCTGGGAGAAAGGAGTATTGTGGCAAAATAAGCAATCACAGTGTATTTTGTATGTTTCCTATTGGTTAATTTGCAAGAAATCTGATGTAAATTCTGACTGCCAACTTTAAAATGTTACCTGTGTGTTGTAGTATCTGTAAGTTAATCAGAAATATAAGTCAGGCAATTGGTGCAAGAACTTTGAATTTGTGATATTGTGTAATGCCACAGTGTTGGTGACTGATGCTTTGGTTGCTATTAAATTTTTTCAAACCTTAAATAAACATATATTTTTACTAAATACCGGCCTGGTTCCTATCTCTTGCTGGAGTGTTTTGAGACGGGTTGGAGGCCTCACTAAACTTGAATCTGTATAAGCGCTTTGGGAGCACGCCACCTTGCCGGGGGGGACTCCCTGAGTTGAGAGTGACCGGCTGATTAATCGTGACATTGCACATGATAATAAAATGTGTATTTTAAATTTCCTTTTTTTCCTTTCACAATTTATGATTTTTATGGATGAATGTATGTATTTTATTGTAATGATTGTAATTTGGTCTCTTACATTGTAAATATTACTATTTTTACTGTGTACGGTTTAAATTAAACCAATTCACACATTAAAAGACAAATAAATACACGTGTGTAGTAAATGCAGTAAATGTTATAGTTACATGTTACACTGCATACATGAAATACATGACTGCCTAAATCTAGATAGCCAGATTGGTATTCAGTTCTGGCTTTTCCAGTGTTAGATTTAGGTTGATTGTTCATTTAGTCTGGTGTGGTAGATCAGAACCAGGAGACGGACAAGGTGGCACTGTAGCTGACTTGCTTTTATTATCCATCACACACCTATACTGTCCCAAGCAAGGTTATGGGCCCTAATGTATAAAGAAATGATAAGAAGGTGCTCATCAGGATGTCTTTACAAAATAAGTAAGTCCTCTGTCCGGAATCCTATATGAGCCTGAGTTTGGTCTGATGGGGCAGCCCGCCACAATTAACCACGTTGTCTCCCAAAGTAGTTTCAAGGGTGTTTTTATTGGGGCTTTAACAATTGTTTGGGCCATGGGTTTTCTGGGAAAATGTTACAGCCCATCAGAGTCTTAAGGGAAATTTGAGCTAGGCAGTCCCTCTCTATCTCACTCCCACCGGTTTAAACACTACCTAACCCAGGTGTTCCTAACAGGGATGTTAGCCACTGTTTCATCAGTGACCTCCATAGGTCTTCGGTCTATCTTAGTCTACTGGGGTTTCCCTGAATCACTGGCTGCCTAACTCTCTCAGGATCTTCTAATCCTTCCCTGACCTATCCCGCTTAGTGTTCCAAGGAGTAAGGGATGCTCCTTCTTTCGCCCGGTGTCACTCTCACTTATCTCGGGCCCGCTCGTACCTGACCTGTTCCTATACTTGCTCCCAGATTTTCTCATCTCGGCATCTGTGGTCCCTCGATGTTCACACTCCACCTATAGCCACCCTTATGAAATGTGTCCTCCTCCTCTTTCTCAAAACCATCACATACTATAGTTGTTAATTCCTACTACCTCTGCTGTTGTCTTATCCTCCCACCTAAACTCCCTCTGTACCTTTACTACTCCTCCATTACTATCACCTTTCAGTTCCTAACCCAACTCCTTCTGCTACTACTGCTCCCTCTCACTAATGTGACCTCTCTATTTTACTGCTGCTAATATTCACTAACACTCACTACTGTCCACTACAACCAAATACCAGCCCTACTACCTCTTCTACTTCCAATCGTATCCTTCACGGCCACTACCACTACTCACTACCATTCTCTCAATTGCTACTGTCACTTCAAACTCTATTCCACACACTCCTTACTCTCACACACAAACACTCCACAAATTCTCTTTCCCCAATAGCCGTTGCACTCCTTTCGCTCTCGCCTTCTCTGGTCTTTTGGACATCCTTCTCCACCTCATGTCCCCACCCAACAAACCCACACCGCACACTCATCATGCTTCTCCTTAAATAGCCCACCCCCTCACAGGATTGGCCACATACCTTATCTAATAACTTACATTCCTTAAGGCTGTGTGACAGGGAAGGGCTTTAGAGACTTTAAAAGGGCTTGTAGCTCCGCCCCTTTGTTCAGGTAGACTTGCCCTGTTTCCAACCTGGACCATGTATTGGTCCTTAGGGAACCCTTATTCCCAACAGTTTGGACCATTTAATATTATAATCTCTGGTAGTTTAGTTGGTGGTAAATGGTGGGGCTCAGGCCCCTAGAAGACTGGCTTGCCCATTCCTACAGGTTATTTTTTACAGCCCTGGTGGCCTAGTGGGTTACATTGTTGTATATGCGTGCTCCAGCTGACACTGCCAGCTGGAACCCCGCACTCCTCCTGCTGCAATGGCCGATGTTGTCCTAGCCGCTGCATCCTGGGATATTGACTGCTCTTCTCATCTGACCAGTGTGGTCATGTTCGTAACACCCTCTGACATCCCATGGCCATACTTCACACCCAGCCGCTGTGTGCAGCCTGGCCTCTCTGGCACCGCGTCCTGCTGCCCCCTGCTGTGGTGGCATCTCTGGCAGCAGTGCTGCCATTGCATCTGGTAAGAAGGTGTTGGGAGGGGGTCGCTCACTTATGCACTGTATTGGGGCAGGGGTTGGGCTCCTCCCTCTCTACCCTGACAGGACCTACAAGCAGGCCCTGTCACAGGTCCCTCCCACTTATAAAAGAAACACAAATCCAACAAAGGTACACTTGGGCCATTGCGATTAGCAAGTTCATGGTAGCTGCTTTCTGACTCCGACCCTGGGGCGCTTTCCTCAATAGGGCTCCTCACCCCTGGTGAACAGTTTAAGCAAGTATGTTAAATGGCTCTTTAATCTGCATAATTTGGTTAAGTCTAATAAATGTATATTGTCCTCTTTTCTAACTTGGGAACATCGTTTGCAATGTGTTTACTCACCCTGGTGTATATTTGTATCCACCCACATACAATTCTTCATGGCTATTAAGATTGATTTTTTACCGTGAAGTTTTGATTTGTTTACCTAAAATGGACTTTGTTATTTCATGTTGTCGTTTAGTGAAAGTGTTCAATGGTCCTGAAGAAGACCCAGTTGTAAGGGTGTATGACATCTAGCTACTTCCATTTCAAGACGTGACCACTACATTTCAGGCTTAATTTCACCTAATCAGCAACAGTCCTTGTTAGATGCAGGGCCTTAGCCATTTAGGTTTTATTTAATGTCGATTTTTGTGATGAAATGTGAATGTATCTAAGTAACTGGACAAAAAAAATCTTTATGTGTGGCATATTTAGACATTTTGAGAATTAAATGAAGATAGGTTTAATAATGTTTTTTCTAAACATGCAGGTATTGAACATAATTTACTCCAAGGTCCCTTTGCGGGTTGGATTTTTAACGCCTGCTAAAAGCAGGCGTTAAATGCCAACCCGCAAAAGGGAACTCGGAATATGGTGGTAAGTGTTAACGGTCACCGTTGCCATTAACGGTGACCGTTAACCCTTACCTCCAGCCTCGGAATGAGGCCCATTGTTTCGATACACAACAGAAGAAATGTTTAAAACAAAAAAAATAAAGAAAGTTAAACTCACAGAAAACGACACAAATACATTAGAAAATCTATAGGACATAAGAGTTAAGCAGAAAAAAAGAAAACTCCTTTAACAATGTTTTTTAATATGTAAATCAATCAACAGCTTCTTTAGTGGCCCCATGCCACATTACATTCAATTATATTTTTTGCACATTTCTTCTGTATCGCTCCTGCTTTGACCACACTTCTTTCACAAATGTCTGGCATTCACACGTTCACGAATCTTGCTGTGTGTTGTACAGTCTGCACCTTTTACCAGTGTCCTGCAAATTGGATTGTCACTTTGATGACTTGCTCCACCATAGGCTCCCCCCACAGCCCTGGACATCAGTTGACTTATCTGCCCTTTGGCATGCAGACCTGTCCGCTGTCAACCACAACCCCCCACTTCATTTTAGATGTTTCAATCATGTGACTAAACTGTACCATGGATGCATTCTGTGATGATTGAAACTAGTATAATATTGTATTAAAAAATGTCTAAAGCATTAGCACCCATGCAATTGCAGTCAGCCAATAAGTGAGCAGGCCGGCAGGCGCCACCAGTGTACCACTGCATTTGTGGCTCTGCTGCATTTCTCTGCTGGCTGCCATGTCCTTTAGTCAATGCCAGGGGTCAAGACTGATTCTAAACCTTCTTGTCATCACCTGTTTTGTTTTGCTGTAATCACCCCGACTGGGACGGGTATGCCCCGACGTGGGTCCAGTGCCTGCTGGCCCTAGAGAACCAAACTACTCCTCTGTGATGAGGCCCAATGAGGCCAAAACATGTCCGGAGTTGCTTGTGGTCTCGTGCAGAAGGGACGTGACCAAGCAGTTCGGGCTGGACTGCCCTTTTGGGGTGGGACCAAGCCTGATTTGCAAATGGTCTTTCCCCTTTTGTAATGGCTTGGCAGACGAAGAACAATGGTCTGGATAGTTCCAGAGCAATGCCAGAGGTTAAGATTAATTCTAAACCTTCCAGCCATTAACTCTTTTGTTTTGATGTTTTTTAGTCTGGCTGGGTGCATCTTGGGAAAAAGGCAGGTGGTCACATGTTTTATCATGGCAGCTCTCCTTCCCACAGAGGCTTCCTCTTTCCCTGGCAATCCACACTCTGATGATTGTCCACCTCGCAACACCTGACTCTGCGTCCCTCCTTGCCGCACAAACTAAGCACTTGGCCATCGCTTCGACTGGGCACATCGTCTTGGGATAGTGGCCCATTGCCAACTGAGAAAGCCTCTTCATGCAGTATGTGGGTAACCATTGCCAACATCACATTTTCAGTGCCAAAAATCAGTTTCGAAGGGATTGTGTCCTCCGACGTATTCCTCATCTTAGATATCTCCTTCCAGCTCTGCTGGCCTCGGAAAATTTTTTCTCTAGAGGGCGCTGCGCGTCGACATCCTCCGAGTCGATGTCCTTCGACAGCCGCCGTATCGACGTCGACGTCATCCTGCCTATAAAGGCCGCGCGCAGCGTCCGTTGTTCAGTTCCGTTTTTCCGCGCTTACTCAGTGCCTCGGAATACCGTTGCTCAGTTCTTAGTCAGATTAATCCTATTTACCTCGAGTTATTCGATCCGTACTCGATGGCTTCCTCGTCGGAACCGACAACTCCTCGATCCGGCTTCAAGAAATGTCGAGATTGTGGGAAAAAGATGTCGTTGACCGATCCTCACAGAATTTGTCTGTGGTGTTTGGGAGCTGAACACCATTGTTCGGAGTGCGAGGACTGTATGTCCATGACAGCTAAGGCCCTGAAGGAGCGTAGGGGGAAGCTGGAGAAAGGTAAGACTTTTAAAGCTTCTTCTTCGTCGACGAAGTCGAGACATTCGTCTCCTCGTCACCATTCGCGCTCCAGGTCTCGGAGTGGGTCTCATCACTCCTCGAGATCGAAGCACTCGAAGAGGAGACGTCGAAGATCCCCTTCTCCATCTTCCTCTTCCTATGTTTCGCCAAAAAGAATCCCTTGCCCCACGAAACATAGTTCCCGGGCTGAATGGGAGGAATTCCGAAAAAATATGATGAGCGTCTTCGAGAAAGCGGCCTCGACCACCTCGAAGACTGCCGAGAGCGATGCTCTGGTCGAAAGACCCAAAGGTCAAAAACGCCGCGAGTCGCAGTACCCGGTGAAAGAAACCTCTCGAGCGCGTCTCGAACCCTCGAGCAGGACTATGACCTCCAAACCTTCCTCGAAGGTTCCGTCGACGCCGTCGACGAAGGTTCCGTCGACGTCGAGGTCGATGTCTTCGACGCCGTTGTCGAAGGGACCTTCGACACACGGGTCTGTCGACTTGACGCCGGCTTCGACACCGGCGTCGACGCCAAGAAAAGTCACGGTTACCACACATCCAGTGACTATCCCCAGGCCCTCGACGTCGATGGCTTCGATATTGTCGAGTAGAATTCCAATTCTGTCGAGGTCTTCGAGGCCTCCGCCTCTGTTTTCGACGCCACGCTCGAAGCCTTCGACGTCGGCGTCGACGACATCGACGTTTTCGAGGCCAATAATGACAAGTTCGGCACCCTCTGCCTTGGAAATGGGATTTACTCCCTTTATGAGTTCAGAACAATTGAGAACTGTATCCTCAATTTTAGAAGAGGGTGATTTGTCTGAACAGGAAGACACATTTGAGTTACAGGGACCTGTAACCCCAGTTAGAGAGGAATTTTCCTCTGAAGAGTGCAGATTAAAGGATCTTCATGATTCTTTACATGAGGCAAGTGGGTTAGACACTTCCCCTGAGGTGGAGTTTGCTAAGCCAGACCCGGGGGAGCATGCTGAAACCCCCTACAGAGCCTTAATGGCCAGGATTACAGAGTTCATGGGGTGGTCTGCACCTTCACAATCTTTCCAACAAGATGACCTCACGGATATTCTTGACAAAGGCCCACAGGAGGATCCTGTGGTGCCTTTTCATAAAGCTCTTCAGAGAAGGATCATGACAAACTGGGAAACCCCAGATGTAGTACCAGCAGTAAATAAAAAACTGTCTACAAAGTACAGGGTATCTTCTACAGACCCAGAGTTTTTGTCTAAACACCCATCCCCAGAAAGTCTGGTGGTACAGGCAGCATCCTCTACCGATGTCAAGACGGCTTATCCTACCGTCCCACAGGACAGGGACGGTAAAAAATATGATGCTATGGCAAAGAAAGTCTTTTCAGCATGTAGCATGGCGTTAAAATCTGTTAATGCTACTTGCACCCTTGCTAGGTTCAGCCATACACTTTGGGAGTGTGCTTCTACAGCGGCTGACTGCATCCCGGAGGGAGAAGAAAGGGATGCGTTCCTGAATATTATACAGGACGGTAAAGACGCTATGTGCGAATCCCTCCAGACGGGCATTGATTCGGCTGACAGTATCAGCAGAGCAATGGCGGCAAGTACATCAACCAGGAGATTCGCTTGGTTGAGAAAGTCGGGTTTTGCCCCAGATGTGCAAGCCAGGCTCTTGAACATGCCATTCGATGGCTCTTCTTTGTTCGGGAAAAAGGCGGATGACAGTTTAGAGAAACTGCAAACTTCAAAAGCAGCAGCAAAATCCCTAGGAGCTGCAATCCGTCAGACTCCTTTTCGTCCCACAGGAACCTCTGCGAGGGGCAAGTCCTTTCGCTTCTACTCCGCATTCAGAAGAGGTAGAGGACGACCGGCTCAAAGGGGTCAAAGAAGAACTACCCGAGGTGGACGGGGTAGATATTCAAAAGCCGCAGCAACAGCAGGTGCCTCTTTACCATCGGCATCTGCATCAGCCGCCCCAAAACCACTCTGAGGACTTCCCTCACAGGACACCTGTAGGAGGCAGGTTGACTCAACATCTGACGGTATGGCAGGCTATCACGTCAGATGCTTGGGCATTGGAAACAGTTGCCCAAGGTTACTGCCTGCCTTTCCTACGTATACCTCAGAGTCATCCACCGGGGATCAGCTCTCAGAAAGCTCCAGATCCGCTCCTCTTGCAGGAAATTTGGGACCTGCTAGAGAAAGGTGCCATAGAACCAGTACCTGTAGCGGAGAGGAACACGGGCTGGTACTCCCCTTACTTTCTCATTCCAAAGAAAGACGGAGGAATGAGACCCATCTTGGACTTGCGAGAATTGAACAAATTCCTCAGAAAAGACAAATTCAAGATGGTCACTCTTTCTCAGATCCTCCAGGCCCTTCAGTTCCAGGACTGGTTGGTATCTCTGGACCTTCAGGACGCTTATTTCCATGTGCCTATCCATCTCAAACACAGGAAATACCTGAGGTTCGCAATTGGCAACTCTCACTATCAATTTCGAGTGCTGCCATTTGGGCTGACCTCCGCCCCGAGGGTCTTCACCAAGTTAATGTAGGTAGTGGCTGCAAGTCTAAGGAGGGAAGGGATTCACGTCTACCCCTACCTGGACGATTGGTTGATCAGGGCTGTTTCTCCGGAACAAGCTCAGATCCAGCTAAATCACATGTGCCACTTCCTTCACAGACTGGGCTTCTCCCTCAATTTAAAGAAGTCACAAATGATACCATCGCAGAGACTCCAGTTCATAGGAGCGATCCTGGATACTTCCCTGGGAAAAGCCTCGCCACCAGAGGTGAGGGCTCAAGATATTCTACAGTTGGTTACCAAGTTCCAGCATGCCCAACGTCTCCCAGCCTTCGACTTTTTGAGGTTGCTAGGCCTCATGGCATCCTGCATTTTCCTAGTGCCAGAGGCTCGCCTGAGAATGAGATCCCTCCAGTGGGCACCGAGGACTCAGTGGTCACAATTCTCAGGGAGAATGACAGATCTTCTTCAGGTTCCCGGCAGGGTGGCTCGAGACCTTCAGTGGTGGGCCTGTCAGGAGAACATTCTGAAAGGAGAACAGTTTTGGCAACCCTGGCCGGAGATAACAGTAGTCACGGATGCCTCACTCACGGGGTGGGGAGCCCACGCCAACGACTTGACCATCAGCGGTCGTTGGTCTCCATCGGAGTCCAGACTACACATCAACCTGTTAGAGCTGAGAGCCATCAGACTTGCGCTGAAGGCGTTCCTGCCAGCTGTACAAGGGAAGAACGTCCTGATAATGACGGACAACACGGTGGCCATGCATTACCTCAACAAAAGAGGAGGCGTAGGATCACTACCCCTGTGCAGAGAGGCGATGCAGCTCTGGTTTTGGGCAATCCAAGAAGGAATCTCTCTATCGGCAGTTCACCTAGCCGGAGAGAAGAACTTGACAGCGGACGCTCTGAGCAGGCAGAACACAGTCTCCCACGAGTGGGAGCTAGCTAAGGAAGTCCTTCAAGAGATCTTCGCCCTTTGGGGAACCCATCAGGTAGATCTGTTCGCCACCAGCCTAAACAGGAAATGCGACCTGTTCTGCTCAAGGGAATTTCCCCCGAGAGGAGCTCTGGGAGACGCGTTCATAGTGGACTGGGAGTTTCCGCTTCTGTACGCGTTCCCACCGGTCCCTGTCATTCCTCAAATGATCAGGAGGTTGAGAAGATTCCGGCGAACCATGATCCTAATTGCCCCGGATTGGGCCAGGAGAACGTGGTACCCGGACCTTCTAGACTTGTCCATCTGCCCTCCAATTCGACTTCCACTCAGAGAGAACCTACTCTCACAGAAGGGAGGTCAGGTTCTCCATTCAGACATCAAAACTCTCAACCTTCACGCTTGGCTTCTGAAAGGCTGAGGTACAAGGATTGGGACCTCCCTGATGATGTTATGGAGGTGTTGCTTTCGGCAAGGAGGCCAGCAACAAAGTCTTTATACCGCTGCCGTTGGAACAGATTTTGCAGCTGGTGTAGAGAACAGAATATCGACCCTTTTTCATGTGGTACACCAATGGTTTTGTCCTTCCTACTATATTTGGCAAATTCAGGCCTTCAGGTTGGCACCATTAAGGGCTATCTCGCAGCGCTATCCATCTTTAAGCGTACTGCGGAAGAACCATCCTATTTCAAATTACCCTTGGTAATACAGTTTCTAAAGGGGTTAACCAATGTTTACCCCCCAAGACCATTCCAAGTTCCCCTATGGGATTTAAACTTAGTACTAACTTTCCTGATGGGTACACCTTTCGAACCTCTCCATTCTTGTTCGTTAAGATTCCTTACCCTTAAAACTGTTTTATTAATAGCACTTACATCTGCTAGAAGGGTGAGCGAATTACAAGCTCTTTCTTGTAAACCCCCTCATACTATATTTCACAAAGACAAAGTTGTCCTGCAAGTGAAGCCTAATTTCCTCCCAAAGGTGGTTTCTGAATTCCATATCACTCAGAAGATTACCCTACCATCTTTCTATCCTCCTCCTCACCCGGGGAAAGAGGAAGAGAGGTTACACAGGCTAGACCCTAGAAGGGCTTTAAGTTTTTACATTAGTAGACTAGCCAGGATAAGACAGGCAGACCAGCTGTTTGTAGGTTACGCAGGTCACAAGCTGGGGTTACCAATAACTAAGCAGACCATTTCCAGATGGATCATTCTAGCCATTCTGGAATGTTATCAACTGGCAGGGAAGGAGCCCCCTCAAAACCTTAGGGCTCACTCAACCAGAGGTATTGCAGCTTCATCGGCCCTCAAAAGAGGCTTGCCGGTTAAAGACATATGTGCGGCTGCTACATGGTCGTCTGTCCATACCTTTACACGTTTTTACAATCTGGATTCCTCCTCCAGTCAAGAGACTAGGTTTGGAAGGGCTGTACTGCATTCTATTCATCAATAGAAGACAGCGTGAAGTCAGTAATCCCTCCTCCAATAATAGAATACTGCTATGGGAGCCTATCTAAGATGGGGAATACGTTGGAGGACACAATCCCTTCGAAGAACAAGTTACTTCTTACCTTGTAACGTTCTTTCGACGGGATGTTCCTCCGACGTATTCCTCATCGACCCTCCCATCCATCCCCGCAGTTCTACTTCCCTTGTTGTTGCAGCTTACGCTCCTTCAGGGTGATTAGTTAGTCCAGAAAGTATTATTGTGGGCTACAAAACAGAACTGAGCAACGGACGCTGCGCGCGGCCTTTATAGGCAGGATGACGTCGACGTCGATACGGCGGCTGTCGAAGGACATCGACTCGGAGGACGTCGACGCGCAGCGCCCTCTAGAGAAAACATTTTCCGAGGCCAGCAGAGCTGGAAGGAGATATCTAAGATGAGGAATACGTCGGAGGAACATCCCGTCGAAAGAACGTTACAAGGTAAGAAGTAACTTGTTCTTCTACAGCAAAAACAATACAAGGAGAAATTAAGGTCCACTTACATGCAGCATACTTTAAAATTGTAACAAGGAAAGGTTTTCACAGTGAAACAAGGCATTATCATCATAATAAACGCTGCAGAAGAGTTTGCACGTGCGATTTATAAACAACCCACTAATTAGAATTGCATCCATAACTCAATGGTTATCAAAGCAGCGCTTTGATATTTCTGTAAAGTGTTTTTCATTTTGAAGTTGTTCCACATATTGTAATCACGTTCTGTTCCTATGTCTAACAATGGGGTCCTCTCGAGCAGGATCGTGAACCTTTGCGTTTTTTTTAACCTAAAAATGTGCTTTGGCATAGCACATCGGCTGAAAGAGTGCTCTGCACGGTGTACAATTTCACATGGCGTGTGAGTTGGAGGAGAGTTCCTAGAGTGCTCTCAGCGTCCCCCCTTAAGGGCTGCATTATGCCCCCGGGACATTTTGGTGCTTTTGAAGACATGGGACAGCCATGATGGAGATATCAACATTACCGCTATACTTTCCTCCTCCGTCTTCCAAGTGCACTCCATTTACAATTGCATGAGATTTTCATGCTGGCACATTAACCGATTCCTATGGAATCCATCTCGATTTAGGACCTGCTTGCAGGCAGATTCCATAGGAGACCTCTGTAAATGTCTGAAAATCAGAATTTTTAGGCCACATTTATTTGCTCCAGAAAACCTAGGCTAACATCAAAGAGTAAAGGCGACTTTACCTGTCTGAATAAGGTTGTACTCTATTTCGAAACAGTTTGACCATACACAGATAGGAGGCAGTGAATTAATGATGTGATAATGATATTAATACCTATGAAATAATATGCAGATTGTGATGTCGCGGCTACAGATGAGCTAAAGAAGATCCTGGATCCTTTAAGGAACAGGCACTCCACATCCTCACACCCACATTATTCGTATAACACCACATCATTCACACCCAAACATTTTGACAATGTAAACATATGAACGAAAGCAGGCACATGCACACTGCTATACCTACATGTGTGGGAACATCCTGGTGGTTTATCTGCTGGGCTCCGTCTACCTACAATGTTTAGGGGAAAAATAAGCACATTACCTTACCGTTTGACTTATTAATGGCACCATCTAAAAACATACTTTGCAGGGAGTAATAGAAGCATTGCATTAGTATGAGGTTTACTAAATGAAGACTCATAAAGCTACAAAATAAAGATATGTTTAACTGAGCTGACATTTGTAAAAGGAGCACATGTGGGAAATGTTATATGAGCTACAGTGTGACATTGCTTACATTATTCATTTCACATTGGTTTCCCACATCAGTTAACCTTCTTTCATCGTATAAAAGAGAACATTTTCCCATTTCATGACAAATGTAAAATGCAAACTTAAAAAGCCCTAAGGCCACCTAAAATCAATCCCATTGGATCATGTACATTTCATAATACACTCAAAAAATCCTAAAGCCAATCACGATAATTATTTGATGACAATGTATGATGATAATAACCCAACGTCCAGGCTCTGAGAGAAGACTACATCATCTTAGTGGCCGCCTACCGACCGCTTGATTTTAAAGTCTTGTCTCTCCTCCACCACGCATTGTCTAAGCAGGTTACGATGGCAAAGATGACATCCTTTGAGCCTGACATTATACATTATTCATCAGCCTAAGATAACGAAAAACCTCTGTTAGGCATACTGGTTTCCAATTCCTGGCTCTAATATCGGCAAATATAGGGTACATGAATAGAAAATGCTGCACAGTGATATATGGATAGAATTGGGGATTATACAGAGATACTGTTCCACTCAATATCCCAGCTTAATCGAAAGTAGAGATTTCAAGGCATTTATCTGTGAGCACACCCATAAGGTAGTCTCTCTGCGCATAGATTACTCGATGCTTACAACTATAGGTCATTTCAACTGGATTAGTCGACATCCTCCATCTTTAGGAGCCCTGAGGTATTCTTAACATTTTTGAACCAAGGGTGTGAACCTACCTCAGGATCCCTCAGTAAATCTGTCAACGCTATTCTATACTTAATATCGGTATCAGATGTCCAAATCCTCACCCACAATAGCAAGGGTTTTTGTGTACGCTGGCTAGTAATTGGCATTATACCAAGTTCCAAGTAAGGGAGAATGTTAGGGGTACTTTGTGGGTGGGAGGGTTTACAGTAGTTTTTTAAAGAAGCTGTGATGAATTGGACTTTGTCCTACAGGAGTACAAGGATGAGTAGCACTGAAAATGCCCACTCAGCCCTCACACGTCTACAAACCAAGAGCCAACACAATAATAAAGGAGAAACAGGCAGATAAAGGTAAAGAGATGTACCTCCTTCACCTTTTGTGGTAACATGGGCAGAGGGAAGGCTATACTATTAAGAGCAGTGTGAATGTGGTTCAGAAGCAACCCAAACAGCAAAGTATAACAATTCAAGATAAAGGAATGTCCAATCAACATTCTATACAAATGTATACCCTTTAATTAAACACACCATGTACATGAACTAACTAGAAAAACACTACACAAAACCCACCCCTGAGGAAAGAACACAAGCAAAGAGAGTAGATGTAGCACTCTGGGTAATGAATCATGGGTGAAAGGCAAACAAAAGCAACACTGCTCTTGAAAAAGGATATATACTTGTTCTCAAAAAGGGTTTAAAGTGACCTAACCAGTTTCTAGGACCCACAAATGGACCAAGGGGACAGTTAGCAGTCAATCATACCTTCTTGGTGGTTTGGCAGAACCGAACCAGACTTCTTGACTCTGTGCGAAGATCAGGAGAGAGTAAAAGGCAGAAACAGAGGTTCCTGCTGGTTCAAATGTGTTTAATAGTTCTTGAGACACGCTACAAGCAGTTCAATGGCAAAGAACACTAGGATCCTGCCTGTGTTGGCTCTCAGGCTGCTGTGAGTCCCAATCCAGAGCCTCTGGGACAGGATGCGTCCTTTTCTCATGCTCCCAAACACTGGGCAGGCTGGCACACAACTGCAGGGTTCCTTAAACACGATAAGGTCCTGGGTACCGCTGTGCCTGGCAGAGAGGTGATCTTGATCCAGTAGCAGGTCACTTCTGAGGTTGCTGTGAGTCCCACTCCAGAGACCCAGGGTCAAGATGGGTCCTTGTTCTTGGGCTCCTGGGGGAAGCAGGCAGACAACTGCAGGGGTCCTCAAACACAGTGAGGTCCTGGGTACCACTGTGGCTGACCGAGAGGCAGGTCCTGTTCCAGCAGCAGGTCACTCCTAATGGTCATGGGGATGGCTAGGGGACAGAGCTATCCTCTACCTTGGAACACCTGCCTTCCACTCACAACTGCAGGACCATGGAAAGGACTTCTCTCCCAGCAGGGTCCAATGAAATCTTCTTAATTGATGATCCAAAGATGCTTAAAGATGATTCAATATGATTTCCAGATGTGGTGGCAGACCCCTTCTTTTAAAGGTGAATGCCCACAGGCGAATGGCTTAAGCTAGCTCATTTAGGGGTCCAATCCCTGCTCTTGAAATGAGTGGACGTTGCCCTTCTGACATCACACCCAAAGGGCTTCGTGTTACAGGAACTGGAAGGGACAGGAAAGAGAGAAGAAAGATTCAAAATGGTGGAAGTTTCGTTCCCTTGGACTGAGTTCCCCTGACTACTCTAACACTTTCCCCTTCTCTTCTCAATAGAAACAATGGCCTTTAGAAATGCAGCACCTTGTACTGGCTGTTTGTTAATAGGTGTGCCCTTTGATTCCTGTTCCCAGGCCAGTGTCCTGTGGATTTGCTGTTCCTGGTAGAAGGGTGTTACCTTCCCTTACAAGGGAACAAAGAAAGGCAATCCCTCCAGGCTACATTCCTGCCAGAAGGGCAGGGTCAGGCCTTTCTGGGGAATTGCACATAACCCTTCCACAGGGCTAACACATGTGCATTATCAGTTTAATGTAGCTGCAATGATCATATGTAGGACCATGCATTAACCCAGGCATAGCTTTATTCTTACAGTTCATTCTACCACCATCTTAGCTACTTATGGTCATTATAGATTTGGAACAAAAGCACATATCTTAAATGCAGCCTCTCTGCTGCAGAGACTTGGCTGTTAATGCAGTTGGCAAATGGGCAGCTGTGACCCCTGAACCTGCCATGTGCCACTGGAAGAGCAGGCGCTGCAAATCAGGATACTGATGCAACAGGTCACAGATAACACTATGCTTTTGGCATGCAACCTATGAAAGGGGAATCTGAACAGCAGATTGCCCTTTCAGAGATGGAATTACTGGTATGATTTTATTATTTTTAAAAAATCAAAAAAGCCAGGGATCCGACACCCTTCACAGGTGGCAATTCATCACAGAAACTATTTTCTGTCATCGATATTGTGAACTATTACCATGCCCCCAGAACACTGTTCCATACTGTGAGGAGCCAGGAATGGAAACCGGACACAGGGGAGTCATGGTTTTGGTCAAAGACTTTTATTAAAATAAAAGGAGTGGGGAATTGCCTCTCTGTCCCTGTTCTAAGAGGTGTTTTGCTAAATAAAACCAAACGTAAGGTTCTGTCACTGTCAGAATGTCCAAAGAAAAACTGTCCAGTGTCCAAAGTACTATTCTGGCCCTCACATTCTAACAAACTCAATTCTAAAGTGAAAGGGGTAATGTCTTTGGTGTTGAGTGGTTCATAAAGTGTTCAAAGAGGGAAATGCGTAACTCCAACACAAAAGTTCCAACAGAATAGAGTTCCCTGTTGCAGAGGGTAGCTCCCTTCCCCTGGATTTCTCTTCCCTTGGTTGCTTATTCAACAATGTCAGTTCCTTGGGTTTCTCTTGATAGATAACATAACTGGTATACAAAACAACTTGGCTCGCTGTCTTTGTCTTGTTAGGATACCTGGTGTACTCTACTACCAAGTTTTCACACCTCTTCTTGTGATCAGCACAGCCCTTTTTGCTAATCTTCATGGGACTTTCTCACAACCATTCTAAGTCAGGTATTTCCTATACAATGATCAACTTGTCTTTGCCTGGTGAAATCCCCTACCAGGATTTTCTTTTATGCACACAATTGCAACTGCCTTGTACACTCTCCTGCCAGGGCGTTCACATATAAGTATCTTTCTTCCACCTTTAATTGGTCTTGTATACTTCCCTCCAAGGCTTTTCTCATGTGGGCTCTGCGCACCCCTCCAAACTGGATAGTCTCTTGCTTTTGCTTTTCCTGATATTATATCTGCTTGGTATATTATCCTGTCAGGACCTCTTTGGGAAGAGTGAATTCTACAAATTGAACAAACAAACATAAGCACCTTCACTTTTTACCCTTCAAAATGACATATGCAAAATGCATGTCTCTGATTCAACTTGCATCCCACAGGACATAAACACACCTGTGGTTCATTTTTACCATGCAGAGGGACGTGGGCCTAGTCATGTTTTGCTACTTTTGTCAAACAATGGAGGTATCTGCATTTTGTAGTAACCAATAGAAGCTAAACAATAGAGGGGTACTCTGAAGGCACACGCTATCACCTTAATAAGCAAGTTATCTTGCACGTTTCGTTCTACACTGTATATCAGGTTAGGCTAGATTATGTTATTGACATCTTGTAGAATGCATCCATTCGCAACTCCAGTGGCTTCTTGGCATTAGGTCAGCATCAACGAGGTAATGAATATAAAGAAAAATGCCAGATCAGGATTCTATGAATTTAGAGTAGCAAGCAGGTAAGTCTTCTTTATTAAAGTCCATAAAATGTCAGGTATCCCTAAAAGATTCTGGAAGGGTGTTCCACAATCTAGAGACCTGAACCTAGAATCCTGTATGTCTGAATCTTGGGATATTTGCCAGTAATGTGAATGAGCAACGGGATGGGGTACATATCTGGTGATTGTGGCTGTAAGGAATGCAGCACCAGTCGTATACAAGGCCCTGTGCACCAGACACATTGCCTTGAAATGTACAGACTTCACTGGTAAGCAATGTCATGCACGCACTCCAGATGACTTATGATGCATACACTCAGTTGGAGGGGAATGTGTGCTGCACTTTTTTGAACTCCCTGTAGCCTCGCCAGGAGATATTCCGGGAGACCCAGGAAATAGACTGTTCGCATAATGCAGCCGCAAAGTGTCTAGTGATATTCCAGCTTGGACTCTCGCCAGAAAAGAAAAGTTTGGAAATATTCCTCTTAATTGTTTGAAATTGAAGACACCTTTGTTCACCACATTTGTTCAGTGGGTTGCATAGACAGTTTATTATCAAAGATCAACGCCAGATTTTTAAATAAGGGCCCTTTACTAGACGCGTTTTGTAAGTTTCTCTGATAAAAAGGAGCTTGGGAACTTAAAACAAAATCTATTGTCAAAATCAAAGAGACATCAATCCAGGATTTCCAAGTCTGATGTTTGACAGAGGATTTGATTGAAGGTGAGAATAGCTAATCACTGGAAATTACCAACCGGTCTACACTGTTGGACCAAATTCTGGCAGATTGCAAGGTTTCTATAGACAGAATGTCGCCACTAGTCTCTAGCCACTGATGCCACTTGCAATTAAGATATCACTTGCTGGTATTACTATTACGTCTATGAAGTACAACCGGGCCACTAGAACAGGGATTATAGACTCTGCTAAGGCATTACGCTTTAGGTAATCTTTGATTTATAAAAGACGATACACCGAATCGAAAAAGAAGGCTAATACAAAAGAGTTATAATAGTTTAACAACTAATTTCCTGCATCCTTCCACATTTTTTATCAAGAGTATCTGCATTATCTACAAGATCTGCAATGCACGTGCTCCCATGGATTTATCTTGTCAGCAAGCTTTGAATCACACGTAGACATCGCTCTATGGGACACTCCCTTGAAATCAAATACAGAGCATGCAACCAAGGCCCTAAGGTGTTTTTTAAGTCTTGTGTTTCCCTAACCTGTTCTGTAGAAGACAAATATAAACCAGATCTACATCCCTTTCAGACACTGCCAGGGAGGTCATTTCCCCAAAATTCCAGGTTTAGCGGAAGTGACATCACACGACCCTTGACCTCTGATGACCTCACCGGAAGTGATGTCATTTGGCCCCACCCTGGAGTGATATCACGGGAAGCGATGGAACACAACCTTTCACAAAACACGAAGTTGCATCACATGGCATTGTTCCTAAGTACACTACGAAAAATATGGTTACAATATCACTATAATGTGATATACATTTCATACATGAATGGATCAACATATGTATCGTTAAGATCATGTGTATAGGCCCATATTACTAAATTACTGTGATTGCAAGCAGGTGTCCATGGCCAAATGATAATGACGTTGTATTGTATAGCACTTACGCTTAAGCACTTTATATAGAACAAATGTACATACATTACCACCCAACCTGTGTTGGTACTCATTTATCAACCTCAGAAGAATGAAAGGCTGAGTTGAGGTGTCTAAGAACAGACTAAATCAGTGACTCACCCCCTGAAGTGTGCCTGAAATAAACCTTAAATGGGTTTAGCAATTATTGTATAAAATTCCAGAAATACAAGTTATTTGTTATTCCTATTCTTTCTTATTTAGGGTCACTGCTGAATGAGTTAGACTTGGGGAACCCCTGTTTTATTTTATTTTTAAGTGGCCTGAACAAGAAAGCCGGCCACTCGAGAAGCAAAGAGCCACATGGCGGTGGCCCAGGAGCTTGCATTTAAAACAAAAAAAAAAAAAACATTGTTTTACAGGGGTTGCTGTTGCGTCCCCTGGCGACTCCTAAATGACGTCCCTGAACACTGCTTATGAACCACTTATCACAGGTCACATTCTTTATTCTTGTGTACAGTGCGCCACTGCCTATTCATGATCGCATTATATAACCACTATATGTTATACAAAAACATTGAATAAAATACATGTAAAAAATGCCAATAGCAACAGAAACATCTAACATTAATATCAAGTTAAGGTTAGACTGCACAGGTGTGCAAATAAATAACAAAATAACTAAAATGAAAACGTATAGCATACTATAAAATCAACAATATAAGTCCAATTGAAATATTAATGTCCATGAGTATAAGAAAAGGAACATAAATGAAAACATCATTAAATATGAATGATGAGAATGTTTCAAGTTACAGTCCAGAAATCTGGGAATAGCAACCTAGTAAAAAATGTACGCACTCTCACCCTCTCCCATTAGGCAATAAGGATGACATCACATTGACATCTCCGTTGCACCATTTCTCACACTGATGACCTCTATAATCATTTAAATGATGGCATCATTGGTCATGTGATGCATGCCATTAAAAAGTAAAGGTAATGCTGGTGCACACTGCTGTACACAGAGGCTTGCTGTGTAGCAACCGACTGTGAGTGATCACACTTTATTGCACACATAACTTCATTCATAAGGTACAAGGTACACGCCCTCTCATGTTGATCAATGCTCACACAGCAGTCTCTCTCGCTGCAAAGATCGCTAATCTCATTGAGTACAACAACCTTGATGCCCTGTTCATCACTTACCCAGTCCTACCCCCATATTTTTGACATCCTCCTTCCCCAAGGCTACTACATCTAGCATGCCAACTGGCCAGGAAGGGCAGAAGGTGAAGTGGCCTTCATCCACAGGAGCGATTGGCCATGCTCCATCATCCCCTCTCCCATAACAAGCACATTTGAATCACTCACATGCCGGTTCCCTCTTTCGCACCAGGAGTCCATCACCTTCCACCTCATCTAAAGACCACCTCACAGAAGTGACACTTTCATTGCAAACATCTCCAATTTACTTTCATCTGCCAAATTAGCACATTCTAATAATGTCTTTCTCAGTGATTTTAATGTCCTCTAGTCCCAGGCTGGCAACACACTCGAAGCATGCTTTTTGCACTAACTGCTTCCATGGACCTTAAGTAAATTGTACTCTCCGCCACACACAACAAAGGCAACACCATAGACTTAGTCTTCGCATCATCCCTCTGCATCACCTGTGCAGACCCTATCCCACTTGACTGTCTGACCACGCCGCCATCCCAATATAAATCACCCACTCGACTATGGCCCACAAAGGTCAGGCTAAACGCCCCTTTACTCGACGCCACTCAGTCAATGAGCTAGAGGTAAAATGTGCAAACTTCCCCACCACAGGGAGTGCCTCGGGCCTCCTGATATGATATATGATATGGCATTTATAACGTGCCTATGCACAAGTGTATCAAGGCGCGACGAGGCAAGGGAGGGGGAACAAAGGGAGGACAGACAACGATCCTAGTAGGCCAGGTGTCATTCAGATCGCGCGAGTACAATGGATGGAGGAACGGAAAGTGCGGGGGGAGGGGGAAGGGACAGTGCAGTACCAGGAAAAGTAATCCCAAGTAAGTAATGTCCAGCAGGTTGCAAGTGCAAAGGTAAGTGTAGGAATCAGGTGTCAAGTGCTGGTGGTGGGACTGTAGGGATACAGGAACAGTCTCATTTGCGGGGGTTGTCAGGCAGGCAGTGCAGGTGTGTGTGACTGGCAGGGAAGGGATCTGGGCCCAAGATCAGAGGGTGGCCAGGTAGCCAGTACAGCAAAGAGGACGTTTTTGAGGTGCTTCCGGAACCAGAGAGGGTTCTCCTCAAGTTTCAGGGAGGCAGGGAGGCTGTTCCAGTGGGTGTCCCCAGCCGAGGAAAGAGATCTACCACCAACTCATTGCTTGGAGAAGCGGCTGACCCTGATGGAGTTGGAGGCGGAGGAGCGCAGGGCTCGAGAAGGAAGATATTTAGGAAGAGAGTTGAAGGTATTGAGGCCCCAGGTCCCAGAAGGCCTTGTGGACAATGCAGAGGGTTTTGAACTTAATCCTTGCAGCCACTGGGAGCCAGTGCAGAGATTTCAGTGCTGGAGAGATATAATCCCTGGGCTTGAGGCCAAAGACAAGTCTCGCAGTCCTGTTCTGGATGAGTTGTGGAGGGCGGAGAGTAGAGGCAGGCAGATTTAGAAAGAGGCTGTTGCAATAGTCCAGCCTAGAGAGACGGAATTATATTGTCAGAGTAAGAAGTAGCTTTGAGGGAGGCAATCATTTTTAGGAGATCTCGGGGAGAGAGAACATTCGGTCTAGAGGGGCACTGTGCATGATGGAGTCCATAGGATGCAAATACCGTGAGAGGTTGATTTGATGGTCTCTTGGATTTGGTCAATTTTCAATAAAAAAATGTGTTGATTCTGTCAAATTTTTCCTGAGTTGCTGGCACCTAGTGGTCAGGTGAGGGTGAGGGTATGGTACAATACTTTACTCTTCAAAGAGGGCTTTGCTCCTGTTAGAGACTGTCGCAATTGTGGTGGAGTGGTAAGCAACTTGGCCTCAGTAATCAGAATCCTATGGTTTTGGCAGAGAGATTTGAGGTTGGTGCCGTCTCTCGCGTTATGGTTTTTGTGCCACCGTTTCTCTAGGCCTATGATTGAGTGTTCTTTGGTGGCTAGCTCAGGGGTGTACCATGAGGTGGATGGCTTTGTCTTAGCCGACTGGATTTTAGGGGGCATGAGTATCAACCAGTTTCATAGGAGAGTTGCTGAATAATTAATTCTAGGAGTTCACCGGTCAGGCCCTGGCATGGCTGACCTCTTTCCTCTCCAACCAACCCTCTCAGGTCCAACTTGGGTCCATCCTCTCTGCTATCTTTTTCTCTACCCAGGGGTCCAACCTCTCTCCCTGGCTTTTCAACCAATACCTGGAATGTCTGCCCACTGCATATCCGCTTTATGCCCCAACTTTCAGTGCTATGGGGATGACACTCAGCTCATTTTCAGGCTTCCCTCGGCCACCTCTTCTATATCTCTCATCACTGACTGTCTGTCTGCTATCCAGGAGTGATGTGCCGCCAATGCCAGTAAGACTGAGATTCTCATCATCGGCACACCCACTCCCTCCTTTCCTGTCCCTATCTGGCCAGCCTCTCTTGGCCATCTTCCTGCTCCCACATGCGAGGTAAAAAACCTCGGGGGCATCTTCGACTCCACACTCTCCTTCTTTCCTCACATCTCTGACGTCTCTAAGAAGTCACACCACCAGCTGTGCCTCCTCAGAGGTATCCTTCCTTTCCTCTCCTTCCCCCAGAAGCTCACTGTCTCCAGAGCTCTGGTTCTCCATCACTGTACAATTGACGGGCTTGGCGCTCAATGCACTCCTCAACATCAATGCCTCCCTCACAAGAGGATAATTCCTGGAAACTTTCAAGACTGGTCTGATATGACCTCTTTTGAAAAAACCAACCTTAGATCCAGACGACCTGGCCAACTACAGGCCCATTATGAACCTCCCGTTTATTGTCAAAATCTTGGTAAAAGTAGTTGCTTCAACACTACTCGCCAGAATTGATCTACTCCATCTCCTAAATGATTATTACTCAGGATTCCGCCCCAAGTGTATCATTGAGATAGCCAACACCCAGGTGGTGCTTGATGCCTTCCAAATCAGGAATACGTGAGACTCAGTCCTCCTTGATCAAGCTGCATTCAACACCGTAGACCACTGCATCTTCTCTCCCTCCTTGCTGAAAGGATGGGATTCTCTGAATTGCTTTGCATCCTACTTACCAGTCTGTCCAGATGAACTCATTGTATTCTAACCAACTCCAAGGCTCCATTCTCTCACCAATCATTTTTTAAAACTTTTAGATGGAGCCGCCGAGAACTCTCCATAAAGATCCCAATGCAATGTAGCCATCCACCAATACATGAATGATACTCAGTTGTACATGAGAGTAAATAGTGCGCAGGACATAATCTGTCTAAATGATTTCCTAGCCATCTTCCCAACCTGGATGTCGACTGCCTTCCTCAAACTAGACCCATCCAAGACTGAATTCTTCCTCATTGCTCCGCCCGCTAAACAACAACTTGTCCAACAATGGTTCAATGATATGCACCTAGAAAGATTTAATCCACAACTCTCAGACTCAGCAAAATCCTTCGGGTTCACCATTAACAACAGCCTGTCCTTCCAGAAACACACAGCAAAGAAGGCCCAAAGAGCCTGGCTCAGAATGTCTACCCTTTGAAAAATCAAACCCTTCATCCCGCCGCAAGACTTCCGGAGAGTAGTGCAGGCCTTGGTGATCTTGCACATTGATGGGGGGAATGATCTTCTAACAGGGCTATAAGCTGTTCACTTGGCTCCCGTAAAGGCAGTCCACCACACTGCAGCACGTCTTATTACAGGAGCCTGACCGAATTACCCCATCCTACACAAACTGCATTGGCCTCCACTCCAACCCAGGATACTGTTCAAGACTGCATTTATCATCTACAAAGCAGTCACGAGTAGCATACCAGCGTACCTGGAGGCTAAGCACCACATATCCAGTGGCACGCGCTCCTCACGCTGCAAATTGACCAACCGGTTTGAATCACACCTGGTCTGCAAAGAGAGGACCCACAAACAATCCTTCTTTTGTCTTGCACTCACCCTCTGGAACTCGATCCCGGCGTCGGCTCGGAATGCCCCCTCCAATTCTCCAATTTCACAAATCTCTCAAAACATGGCTCTTTCATCAACACTTGAACAAGGACTAATTCGAATGGATGCACATACTGATGCATCAACTTCACAGTGCTACTGTTAAAAGATGCCATTCAAAAAATTGGCTACCTAACACTCTGTACAGTGCTCTGCTGCTCTCAAGCAAAGTCCATGCTTTAAACAATAAAATAAAAATAAAATACCTATTACTAGAGGCTACAATACATTCATAGATTACTTCTAGTATTGCTGTAACAATAACACAGCAGAGTTGATGTGGACTGTCACACCTGGTGGCTTCTCCCATGCAACAGTAAGCATACAAACAGCAGATATCAGAATGAATGCTGTTGCTGCCAACTGCACTACTTTGCTCATACGTTTCAGAGAGGAGAGCCGACATGTCACTCGTTTTCTGATGGAACAGCGTGGAGTTCATACTGATAAAAGACATGCAGCATCCTCATCGGCTTCCATGAAGTAACAGATGTTTTGAGGGAAAGGGCATCTGTGATGCCATACACAGTGACATTGATGGTGGCATGAGTGATATGGTATGTATTCATTTTATTTATTTATTGAGGATATAGGGTGTTTCAAGCAGAAACAGTAACAAAAAGGAAACAGTCAATGGTGCAATCCTGAATCAGGTACCATACATAGGTGGGAGATGTAGTGAGCAATTGACTGGTGGATGGTGGGGCAAGACATAGAAAAGAGACTGGGGAAAGGACAGACATAATACATTAGCCCAAAGTGACTGAACATATAGAGGATATTAGGTATGGGGAGATTGGTTGTATGGTAGCCAGGGTGGCAGAGAAATGTACGAGTAAGAGGTGGGTGTTCCTTCTTGACCATGTAGGTGGAGCTTTAGTCCAGATTCGAAGGATTGGATAGTAGCAGTTTTTTTAACTTGAAGGGTTTGAGGTGATATGAGGGAGGTACCAAAAGCAAGAAGAAATGAAAGGTGGTTGAGGAATGAAGAGGTTGGGGAGTGTACAAGAGCAGGGGGTGCTCATGCAGGGATTTGAAAACTAGCAGTAGTAGTTTAAAGAGATTGGGGTGGGAGAAGAACAGGGAAGAATGTTGAGGGTGTGTGCAAAAACGTTGAGGACTTTGTTACGCATTACTTTGTCAGATAGGGAGAAAGAGTAGAGGGGATGGACGAGTATAGGCTGGCACTTCAGTCCAGACAGCCGAGTAGTAGGGTCTGTACGAGGGTTTTGGTAGAGGTATACGTCAGAACGGGATAGATTTTCCTGACATTGAGCAGCTTAATTCTGGCCATAGTTGAGATAAAGGTTATGAAGTGGTGGTTGCTATCAAAAAGGACCCAAATGGCTGCATGCCTTGGGAGAAGGGAAGAACAGGTCAGGCGGAAATGAGAAGGGTGAAAGAAAGTGGAGACCGTTGCAGCGAGAAGGTATGTTGCTTTGGACTTGGAGTAGTTAAGAATAAAACAACAAAGTGCCATCTAGTGGCGGATTGCAGAGAGACTGACAGGAAAGCAGGGAAAGAGGTCAGGAGTAAAGGTAAGTAAGCGGAATAAGATTTGGATGTCATCCATGAAGAGGTGGTAGGAGAACCCAAACGAGGAGATCAGTTAGCTGAGAGAACAGGTGTAGAGGATGAAGAGTAAGGGGCCAGATACAAAGCTGGGGGATGTTAACAGGGAGGGAGGTTGGATCAAGTGGCAGAGTACAAGAGCTGGAGAAGGACCCATGAGAATGGTTAAGTGCAGTGTTGTGGATTCCAAAGAAAGTGAGCATGTGAAAAGGAAGGAGTGATCCACCATATTAAAGGCTGTTGAAAGTTAGAGGAGGATTGAAATAGAGCATCTTTTACAGTGGTGAGTAGAGGTCAGCAGGTTAGTTGTGGTTGAGGGTAGATTCAGTAGAATGCCAGTTGTGAAATCCAGATTGGAGAGGGTTCCAGAGGTCATTAGTATCCAGATATTGGGGGATTGTATTAAAGACAAGTAAGGACTGTCAGATAAAGACTGATATTTGGCAAGACTGTTGGAGTCAGCTGATACTAGCAGGCAGTTTCAAGAAGGCAGGAAAAATTCCTAGGGAGAGTGAGAATTTGAAGAGGAAGTAGAGATAAGAGTTGGTGGGAGGTGCCAACAATGACTGTCAGTGGGGCAAATGGGGGAGTAGGGAACATAAACCATTGGCATTCCTCAGGATAGATGCCAATTCACTGGGAGGTGTTGGGGAGAGGGAGCATAAGATGGAGGTTGTAACGATGAGCATAGAAGAATGAAAGAAGCTGGTGATGGGAGGTACATGAGTCATTTATGAATAGGGAAAAGGAGAAAGCACAAGGGCAATGAGGAGCCAACATGGATTGGAGAGTGAGGGATTGATTTCAGGGGTTAGCTTGACGAGTAGTAATGGGATTGGTGAAGTAGGTGGATTTGACCTCATCAAGAGCAGAGGTGAAGGAGAGGAGGTAATTCTTACAGGCAAGGTCAAGAGTCTGTTTTCTGTTCTTGTACCACCTGTGCAAATGGCAATGCATGTTTGTTGTGAGTAGTCAGATCTGAGAGCAGATCGAGGGTTAGGGTTGAGGAGTAGAGGGGTGAATGTCATAAGGGTGATTTTTTAAGTGCCTTAAAATGAAATGTAATCATGTTTCTCAGCACATGCCACTCCTATTAATCATTAAATGGGCCACAAATGGTATTTAGAGATGTGTACCTTTAACAGACAATGCTTCAAATCGCTCACTCAATACGAAATAGAATCCCCCACTTCTGAAAAAGCCCATACCTGACCCAGAATGCCTGGCCAACTATCGTTGATCACACATCTACTTTTCCGTGCAAAAGTGATCATGTACACCACCTCTATTCAATTGCACTAAAGGATAGGGTGCACAATCTCCTACACGATTACCAATCTGGACTCCTCTCACGATACCTCACAGACAGCCAACAATCAAAGCTATTGACAAGGCAATCTACATGTGACAAATAGACCTAGTGGTTCTATTTGACCTCTCTCCTGCCTTCCATACCACCTGAATGGGCTTTGACAGAACAGTCCTGCAGGGATTCACCTCATACCTCTCTAACAAACACCAGCTTATCCAACTGGGTTGCAAAATATTTCAGTACCACCCAGTAACCTGCACTAGTCCCAGATACTACCCTGGCCCCTCTGAATATTGTACAGCATGTTGCACACCAAGGGCTGGTAAAGTACAGCTACCTCACCCCCATCCTCATGGAGCTGCACTGGCTACCCTTTCACGCATGCATCATGTTCAAGGCAGCTAGCATCACCTGGTAAGCAGTCACAACTGTAACACCACTCTACCTGTTCAGTTAGCTTACCACCTCCAGAGGCCAATCCCCAATGAGAAGCTACAACAATGCCGGACTGGAGACTGTATTAGAAGACCGCTTGAAAACAGGCCTTTTCCTGCTCTGCACCATGCGCCTGGAACAAGTTACCAATGGAGAGCAGACTGGCCGCCATCCATCCTACACTTTAGAAGACCCTACATTTTAAAGAAAATCTCACCAATTTTTGATCGCTCCGCTGCACCAATGCTGGGCTGCCCCCTGCTCCCTCATCCAATCCCTGCAACTTCTGCTGCCTCCACTCCCAACCGTTAATCCTAGGTTATGATCCTTATGTTCTGCACTAAACTGCTTCCCTGCTAGGTTCACACTTTATAAATCCCATACATACCTATGTACTTATTGTCTGTGGGTATGTACGTTTGTAAGTTAATGAAGCCTGCATTCTAGCAGCCTTACAAAAACAACTGAATGTTAAACGTTCAAGACCCAGATCATCCACAGTCTTTGCGCTCCGATCCTCCAATTTTCAAATGATCATTTCTAGCCAAAGATTTTAAGAAGGCAGTCACAGAAGAAGTTACACATCTGCTTGGAAACTTTGAATTAAGAAATGGGCTAGAAAGGGCAAAGTCAGACACAGGAAAATCAACCCTCTTAGTAGGCAACACTGCCACAGTTGGGCAATGATAACACAATGCTGCTATTCCTATCATACCTCTAAGATTCATTTGCTACAGTGTGCAAAAATAAAATTGAGAGAAATGGTAGACACACCCAAAGTACCTGTGGTTTACGCATTTTATAGCTTACCACACAACTGCAGTCTTAAAGGAGAGAGTAATTTGGCTTCCAGTACCTGTAAACGGTAGGGTTCTGCAGAGGACAGCAATCAACAATTATTTAAGCAATAAGACCCGAGCGGCGGGGGCATTACCGACTCAGGTAATGCCCCGGGCCCGTAGTTATAGGCCCGAGCGAAGTGAGGGCCTTAACGAAGGCCCCGGGGCATTACCTGTGTTGGTAATGCCCCCGTCGCTCGGGTCATATTGCTATTAGCACCCCGGCCTGCAATATATGCGTGACCGGGGCACTAAAAGCAATTTATTTTTTCCCGAAACGCTCCAGCGTTTCGGGACATAAAAAAAAAAAAGAAACAACCAAGAAAATGGCCACCGGAAAAGGAAAAACTGAGTCTGTTTTCCCTTTCCATGGCGGCCATCGGGAGCGGACACGCTGGGAACAGAAGTACCTGCTTCCCCGGCGTGGGATGATGGAAGCTTCCAGCCGTGTGGAGGCGCGGAGCGGGGATGGCCCTGGTCCGAGTATCCAACCTGTTGGAGGCTGCCATCGTCCCCCACCGGGGACGCAGGAGCAAGAAGGTAAGTGGGGTGGGGAGGGCAGGGAGGAGGGAGGGAAGGGTGAGAAAAAAAAAGCATCTCAGCCGTGGGGAGTCTCGGAGAGGGCATTGGCTGAGGGGCTGCCATGCCATGCCCCCCGCCAAGGACAAGGCGGCTGGAATCCCAGCTAAGAATCGAAGGATTCTCGGCCGGGTAAGGACCCGGCGAGAGCCAATCAGAATGCGTGTTGTATTCTGCTTGACTCTCGCCGGGTACTAATGTGACATAGATGTATCCATGTTGTCTATGACCTATTTACACAAGTGGATGTTCCAATTCTACCTATGCAAATGACAACTGCTTTGTTTGTAGGATAAGAGAGGATGCTGTCATAACCTAAACTATATATTTCAAAGGCAGAGCCCCATTTGGTTGGCTTTCCGTGTTATCCACATGAGGAATATTAGGTGATGAGTTAAGTGCTGTACTCCAATCCTGCACATTTGCATTTTTCATATTGGTAAATGATCATATTTCTTTCAGTGGTTTTCTGCGGTGTGTGGCAAGACCACAATTGCACACTCTATGTTCACACGATTGGCTGGCTGCTTCTTTCCACTGAATCACTATTCTGCCAGTTCAAAGGTTGGGGACAGCCGGCAAAACAGTAATGCGACAGATGCATTTTTTCAAAAGGAATATGGGCATAAACATCACTCATTGCTAGTTTGAGAAGGATTAGTACACGCAATTTTGATTTTCCTAGTATTGTTACGATAGAGAGTCAACATTCTATTACGTACACAGTGGTGAGTATTCAAACAGCAGTAAGAGAAATAATACAAAAAACTTCAAATCACATTACCCCCCTTTCCTCCAGCTTACCACGGTCCACCAAGCCAACATTAGCCAGCTTTACAAACAGGTTCGCCCTACAAATCGAGTCCTCTTTTTTTAATGCAAGCACAGGTCACAATCCATCAGTCTCAGAAAAACAACAGGAAAGCCACCATGGTTAGACACCATAGCATCTGACCAAAAGCCCCCTGAACCAAAGAGGGAGACTCAGAGAACTACTGTTACTGTAAGGGGTCATTAACTGGACGGCACAACCAACAATATAAGGGCCAGGTTAGGAGGAGGAACGATACTCGCCTCTATGCCATAACAGAATCTCAACTCTCTGTGGTAGCAATATTAGGAATAATTGGAATTCTATGGCATGGCAAAGAGGTTTCTTATTATGCCTATTCAAAGGCCACCAAGCACACCCAGGACAGAAGAAACAACAGGGTTTTGTAAACTTGAAGAAAGCCAGGTTCATTAGATCAGTCTACTGCTCTCTTCCAAATGAGCTCCAGCCCAAAAGGACTTGGACGCCATAGCGCCCTGAAAGAATGGGCCAGAAAGATAGACAAAAAAAACCCCTACTGGGGACATAAGCCACCAAAACCAACGGAGCAAAGTAGGTGAAGAAACTGCATTGTGTGATTTCTAAAAATAGATGACCAGCATGTCACAGGTCAGTGTCAAAGTGATGGCCCTGCTCTTATATAAGGCACCAAACTACACAGAGGAGGTGAACTGCCTGGGAATCTTAAAAATGTATAGAAGAAGAGCCAGTGTTAGTACTCCTGAGAATCTAAAAACAAACCCCAAACAAATCCAGAGCATGCACGCCACAGACCCTATGAAAGGCTAACAAGCACTTGAGCATAACATGTTTTGCAGATATCTGATGAGAAGACCAAGCTGGATTTGGTGGGCAAACATGAAACACACACCATACTAGATTCACGTCCCACAAGCAAGAACATCTCAGATGATGAGTGTGAGCCAGTTGGACACCCAGAAGCACACAAGGGACTAGAGGACAGAATCCAATGGTCTGTCCCTCTACCAAATGGTGAAAGGAAGAGACAGCTGAATGATAAACATTCACTGTATGATAGAAATATTTTGTGGATAAAAATATCCCAAAAATGTACCAACTGAATTACATCCTTAGATAAGCGATCCATCCTGCGTGAATCGCACCAACACATCCAGGCTCCCCATGCACACTCATATGACCTAACGTTGCTGGGGGCCCAAGACTGAGGCATGAGCTAGATAGCCAATGCCAAAGACCTGAGGGATGCTATTATATTCCCAACAGCTGCCACACCATCTGGAAAAGGGACCTTAAAAGAATGAGAATATAAGGCTCACACTGGAAACTCAGAAGAAGATCCAGGCAACATTACAACACCATTCATTACCATGCCCCCAACAGAGCTGCATTGGTGGTTGTCCCTGCCAAAGTGGAACAATCAAAGAACACCCATGGTGCTTAGCATGTAATAGTGTCCTTGACATCATGAAAAATTGAGAAGCACAGAGAGGCCCGTCTATCCAGATCTGAAAAAATGCATTATCGTGTTGCAAAAAGATCTGGGCTCCAACTGAAATAAAAAGGAAGCTGGGGATTAAGGTGGGAGGCAAGGGAACCTACCGATGACTCAACCTCTGTAAAGTTGATCTGTGAAGCTGCCAGATTCTAGAGTTCCTCCAATAAAAGGAAAACCAGTTCACAACTGAGCTGTGGGCTATTGGAAGGTACTATGCTCTTACTTTGTTTTGACAGTGGAGGCAAAAATCCCCAAATCCTATCTCTCAGGCCCTAAGCTTCCTGAATATTGTTCCCCAATCTTGTTAATGTACCAACCCGATGAATGTTTTTTCATGAGTAGAATGACAGCACAATAAAAATATGTTTTGGGAAGTGGCGGACGATAAAGAAGGCTGCCAGCATCTACAAACATTTTATGTGCCAGTGTGACTCATGTGGAGCCCACCTCCCTCCAATAAAAAAATTAAAAATTTCTTGGCCTGGCTGCTCAGACTTGCATCAGACTCAAATCTTAGATCTGGGATAAATAAAATGACTCTTCTGATCCAGACATCCATGTCTGTAAGCCACCATTTTCTCTCTTCTCTTCCATCTGTGGAAAGTTGCCCTCAACCTGAATAGTCAAACTTCTGTGCATAGCCATTATTTACAGCCTGTGCTGCAGTTGACCTGAAAAAAGGACCAGGATGGGGTAGTCATTTGAGGCATTCTAAGTGTCCTAATGAAATGACCTGAAGCGCCAGACTTCTCTTCAACTCCTATGGAGACCATCATGACTTTGGGAGGATTACGGTGGAAATTGCACAATCCACTACAAAGACTAGAAACCAGATCCTTTGAGAGGGTGGGCTCCCTCACTTCTCTTGATTGATGCTGAAATCCAGATCCGTTAAGGCGAACCATAAAGGACAAATAGGAGTAAGCGTGCTCCATAGTAAGAATGTTGTCCAGATGGAAAAACATTTGCATCCCCTGGATCTTAGATAAGCACACACTGGTCAGAGAACATGGTGAAACACCAAGGGGCTGAGACCAGGCTGAAAGGCATGGACAGAACTGGAACCTGACCCCCATCCCCCTTCCAAGAACTGCAAGAACTACCTATGTGGGTAACAATTGGGAACCTTTATGTAAGCAGACTCAAGATATAGTCTGACCAACCAATCATATTGCTTCAACAATATTTCGCAATACTGAAATGGTCTTTATCTTGAACTGCTGAATTTAGTCATTACTGTCCCTGAAGGTGATAACCGTGAGTTCCCTTTCTCCTTTTTTCTGACCAGGAATAAACTGCTTGCAAAACCCTATTGGCAACTGCGAACTGTGATGATCCTTCAGATGGCGTCACTTTTGCATGAGGCTGGGGAGGTGAGGCTGCTAACATTAAGTCCCCGAAGGGGTGGTAACATTTGGGAGGATCTCATGGAGATGGACTACTCTCCTGGGAATAAGGATGTGATTGGGAGGCACAGTCCCCTTAACCCCCAAGCACATAGACTGAAGATAGGACCTAAACCTCATGGGTGTAATAACCTCATGTCTAAAACCATGTGTTATTGTGAAACATCGAACTACCCTGACGGTTTAGGTACTGAGATGAAGAAGCTCCGGAGAATGCTACAAGCGAGCAAGAAAAACACCAGAACAGCTGTAATCAATGTAATGGACATTATGTCAGGGCAGACCCTACTATATCAGGGCATGAGAAACAAATGAAGGCGGAACCGTACTGTGAAGGATACCGGAGAGTACTAGAGAGAGAACCTGAGACAGCAGTCGAGGTGGAGAGAGAAATTGAGAATCAGAGACCGAAGCTGAGAAAACATCCAAAGGCAGGCATGAGAAACTTGAGCAAGAGACGTGGAGGGTGTGGTTCAAGGGAACGCATGAGGACATCTTGCAGACCGACGAGGTGCTGGCCATTGAGAAAGCAGAAACAAAGAAGAGACTAGGCATCCCGCATGGAGGCAGAACGCCAAACACTATACAACTGAAACCGGTGGGTGAGAGGCAAGCCAAACAAGAGAAGGCATGGCAGAACACCCCGGTTGACCAGAAATACATTGTTCATAAGACTCGGGGAAAGCATCATACCAGTCAGCTGAGAGTCAGCCCTACAAAAGGATGGAGATTGGTTTGTGGTGTCGTGACCTGTATTGGGTGGACCGGGTGGTCCAACAACTGCACCAAAACCGCGAACCCTATTTGTATCTGTTTAAAATGCTGTTGCACTGCTACTTACATAGACCTGAACAGTATCCAGAGAGGTGGTGGCTGGATGTTCTACACAGAGATGGAAGAAAGAGTCACGGATCCACTTACCGACAGCCAGCTGTACAGGCCACAAGAAGCAAAACCCAACGAGAGTGGGAGAAGGCGATTGACCATCATCTGAAATCCTACCGACCCGGTGAAGCATCCAGACTCCAGTACAGGTAACAGGAGTTAACGAAAGCCCCTGACAAAACAACCCATTCAAGAAGTTTCAAAGGTAATGGGGCAATAGAAATAGGATGATCGTTAGATAAAGAGGAATGGTTAAGAGAGGGATTTTTTAAGATTTGGATGATTAAAGCATGCTTGAAGGAGGAAGGAAAGGTGGCAGAAGATAGCAAGTGGTTGAATAGAGATGTCAGGAAGGGATAAAACAGTGAGGCTAAGGGAAGAGGGCAAAGAGTCAAGCTCAGAAGCAGTGGGGTGAGCCCAGGTAAGGAAAGAGGTAGTGTCTCAATCAGTAAGGGGGGGGTGAACAAGAGGGGATGAGAGGTGGAAGATGGAAGCATAGGTGAAGATGGAGAGGTGGATTGCGAGGAAAACTGAGCTAGAGATGAGCAAAAAGTGGTGACTTTGGAGACAAAGAAGTCAGCAAAGTCAGAAGAGGACAGAGAAGAAGACATGGAAGGGGCAGAGGACACAGGGGAGGGCATCTTATTGATGACATGGAACAGGCGACGGGGATGACATGAGAGAAAAAAGGTAACAGAAAAAATGGTGCTTTTTAGAAGCAAGGAGAGAGGCATCATAAGAAGAATGAAGTACAGAGAGCAGAGAAAGATCAGAGGAAGCATGTTTTTTTTATTTCAAGTACCTTCCATCTTCCGCAAGGCATATCAGAGAGAGCAAAGGGCAGGAGTCAACATCTGCTAAGGGGCCTTCCAGGAGGAAGAAAAGGCGTTGAAGGGTGTAGCAGGTCTAAAGTAGAAGAAAGAGAGCCGGCTTTAGTCCGCCTCTTCCGATAACGAGCTATGGGGTTTACTGAAGGATTGCATTTTCTTAGCTAGAGCTTTGCCAATAGAAATGTCAATAGTTTTAGACAGTGAAAGACTAAGGAAATCTGGAGCCCTATGTACTGAGGTGTTGACAGAAGAGTCAACAAAATAGAGAAAGGTGCCCGTCCATTTCCCTGTAAAGCTGCTGACCCCTGCCATTTTTTAGCCACTGCCGGCTGTCCTGACGACTAAACCCCCCCCGGATCCTGTCTGTGCTACCATAACAACTGCAGAGCTTCACAAAGAGGAGAAATGCAGCATGCGTTCCATACTAGTCAGCGTGTGAGTAAAAACACAGGTAAATCAGGACACAGAGCATCAGGCACATGCCGCTTAGTCTTTTACTCTAACCAGGCACAGGCTGTGAGTCCCTCCGTCGCCAACGGACAAGCTGGGAGTATTCCTGCCCAGCCGGGCCACCTACTATGCTGACCCGCTCTCGATCCTCTCCCGAAGGAAAAGACCATGCACAGCCCCTACGAATATGTCCCTGCTGTGGTTAGAGACCGCACTCACGATCTAAGGGAAGTAAAGCATTCAAAATGTCCTAAACATGTACTAATAAAACATGAAATAACATTCAAACGCAAGAGGAAGTCCCAAGACCATTACAAAATGATTCTCTGGCCCTCAGAAGGCGTAAGTGAAGAGGACTGGATTTGTGGAGAGGAATCGTTTGTGGGACCTGCACATAATGCACTGGTGGACTGGAGGGAGCTGAAGGAAGAGGAGTTTATGGAACTGTAAGCCTTTTGTATTGTTTCTCTTACTGTAGTTTGAATTTTTTTAAAAGGTTTTCTGCATAATATCGTCCCGTGTCCCGTGCCATAGAATTTACTTGTTTACCTATGGTCCATATGCAATGTTTCTCATTTTTGGGATCGAGATGCACACACTTTATTTTTCGTGGGAGGCAGTGCACACACCATTGTTCAGGGAGTACGCCATGCATTTCTTTTTGGGTGCTATTGTACACAACTTAACCTTTTTATTCGATGGTTGAAAACAGTATGTCATTTTTGTCTTTAGTGGCATACATCAAATCTAATTCAGACCATTCTTTTAATGAACCTCTTCATAAGGTTTTTGAGCATAAGTGTGTGTCAAATTCAGTGAACTCACACACCTTGATCAAAGGAAGGAATCACATTGTTTGATCATTCCACGTTTCCATTGGAGGTGGGGGGGGGGGTTCGTTGTAGAGGCAGTCTTGGTGGCAATCTATTGAATGCTGTTGTGACATGTGATCACATTCTAATGGAAAAAGTGGCTTCATTGACATTATGCACAGTCACATACATCCGCCATCTTCTTTGGGTATAGACTGGTGGCAGATGTTCACCTCTGGGACAGGACACTGATGGTCACCCCCCTGGGAACGAGCCAGTCGCAAGTGTACAGGACTGCCACTAGGCACAATATCCCCGGAATGGATAGGCGTATGAAAAAAAAGCACCATATTTTGACCAGTGTCTCACAGATCTAATTAATGAAGTTTGGTGCAAACTGCACCCTCTAACTGTTCACTCTTTGGGGGCTGGGGACATACATTTCACAAGCAAAGCAAAAGTAGAGAAATCCACAGTAAATGTCACTTCACTGGTTCCCTGAGAAATAATGGATTCAGCCCCAAAAAAGCCTCCCTGAGCAACACCAGAAAACTGTGCATCCTGCACATGAGTTACTCACAATTCTTCTCTGAAATTGTGGATCATCCAGTTGGGGAATGGGAATTATGGGTGGGGTGCTGAAGGAAGAGGAGGTTCGCTTGTGGGTGAATTTAATGTGAAAATAGTTCTGCTAATATTTTGTGCAGCTGATTCCTGGGAGTTCGCCAACCACCACTCAGAAGAAGAAATGTCAGGGGTGTCCTGCTGCTCCGTTAGCTAAGCAAAATAAGAAATCTCTTCTGACAACCGGGTGCAACCTCTACTCACAGGTCTGATTCCCAACTAGGCAGCTCAGATATTCAGCCTTCTGAGATAGATGAATTATGCAACATGAAATTGATAAAAAAAGAACAGCTCTTGCTACAGGTGTAGGAATCTGGCTTTACGTGGTTGTGTGACAACACACTGTTATTATTCCAATCACCCCTGCTTTGGGGGGGTCACACAGGGCCAGTAAGAGTTCGCCAGCCTGAGTCTAGGTAGGCCCAAGTGAAGCAAGGGGTTGAAACACTATGAAAAGAGTTGTATTTTTTACACAAGACAGGTTGTGCGCATCATGCATGTGCCCAATCTCCTACAAAAAGTCAGAGCAGCCGAGAGGTAGATGCCCCAGAGAGCCGGTAACTCAGAAGGGCGAGAGGGGCGTGGGATTGCTGGGTGTCAAGGGGTGGTAGGGAGCGGGGGCTGGTGGGCAGAGAGTAGCCAGGGACCAAAGAAAATGACAGTACCCAGGGGAAAGGGCGTGTGTGGCTGGGTAAACGCGGCCACACACTGGTAATTTCCGCCCAGGTTTCCAGCCATCTGATTGGATGAGCACCCTTCTCTGGTGTGAATAAAGAGATATGCACTCGTATTTCTGAGGGGAAAACAAGTTTTAGACCTTAACATCCCGACATAACATTTAAGAATGAGAGTCTTAGCCACATTGTAAGTAAAGCAACTTTTTTGTAACTAACGTCCCAGCATCACTTCAGCACGAAATACATCTCTAGAAATCCCCATGAGAAATTGGGCTAGAAAATATTGTCCCTTACCTCCGCACGTAGCACTTTAAGTAATGCCTGCGCCGTCGTTTGTTCTTCCTTCGCTTTTTTAAGCTCATTCGTTTTTTGGCCCAGTTCTTCTTGTACAGTCAGCAGTTGCTGTGCAAATGACACAAATAAAAGATTGGTTTCATGGCCTCGTTGTGGAAATGATTGAACTACCAAGCAACACAAGCTGCTTCGAGACATTTCTGTTCCGACTGCTGTTCAGGCTGCTGTGTCCCAGCCAAAAATAATATTAAAACAACTTGTGTTTCATCCTCTATTAGTGTTCACTCAGCAAGTGCAGTAAGGCCGAGCATGTGTAGTTTATTCTGCTCCTGACATTAAAGCAATATTTCCTGCTACATGCTCTGCAGATGCTCTGTCTGTTTTAAAGCCACGTCCTGTGTAAAGCTTCGGCTGAATTCCTAATGGTGCAAAACAACACACCACACACACGCACCAACCTTTCATTTAATGAGTTTCAGACAAGAGGCTGCTATAAATTAGCAAAAAACACTCAAAAATAATGAGTTTCTGAAGAAAAGCCAGCACCATTCAGGCAACCATTGTCCTCTAAAGTTCCCGCCATGAAATCTGAACTTTTTTTTTTACTGTAAATGCAGACGTGTTGTTATTCAGTCAATGAAACAGACGGAAACTCACACTGCATTCAGTAATCACCCCGAACAAACGCTTAGTGTGGGCCCCGCCTTACACCCATTGTAGGTATTCACCAAGGGACTAGTTCAGAAAGAAGACTTACTCTTGTGTAGAGGCAACTATTTCGTTTTCTGAAGGAGGAGTTATCCTCTGACTATGTCATCATGACAGAAGATTATGGAATTCAGAATTGCACCCGGGAAAGGGCACTCAGCCAAGCAGGTGGCTGGAAGAACGGGCGAGAATACACTATATGCTGCCCACTCGTTCCAGCCACCCAGGTTCCTTCCCCCCAGATGGCACCATCTTGATTGTGGGGTGGCAACAGGGAGCCTGCCTAATAAGGAGATTGTCCTAAAAAAATGTAGGTCAGTCAGGGATCCCTTTTTCAATACTGGGGCAATCAAAATACGCTTCCATGAATCCAGAGTCCCTCCAGACTCAATGACGGCTTCAAACAAATTTCCCAGCATATGCAACCACCAAAGTGGAAACCAATTCAAAACATCTGATCCCAAACCAGCAGGATCCGCAGCCCTCCCATTTTTAGGAACTCTACTAGATAGTGCGACCTATTCGGGGGAGAATTGCATACCGCTACCCTCAAAATCCTCAAGTGAATAGTTGCTGGCTGCTTGTGGGTCATAAAAGATACCCTGAAAATGGGCCACCATCTTATATGCCAGAAGGAACTGCAACTGCCCACCTCTTCCTGATTACAACCCCTTGCAACTAGATTCTAAAATAATTTGGGGTCATTCGAGGATACTGCTCTCTCAAGGTGATCCCATTGTTTCACAATATGTTCATCTTTTTTCCTCCTTTAACAGTTTTTCATGGATCTAACTGAAACTATCGCATCCATTACTGCAAATGCGAAAATGCAGATTTCTTTTTCTTTTACCCCATTTCATTGCATATGTATGCGGAGGAGACCCCTTGCAGAACCTTCACCATAATCTCCTAAACCCCCACGTATATGCAGTGAAATGGAGCTTTTAAAATTCGTCGAATTTCGAATTTGCAGTGATTGTCTGCAATATTGTGTAGTAATACAATTTTTTACAAGACCTTCTAACTTTGTAAATCTGAGCTGCCGTGCAGGCACTACTCCTTATATCATTCTTTTGGCTGCTGTACAATCCACCGCAGAGAATCCCTCTAGGTCATCTGAAATGTCTGTAGATGATGCCTCCATTTATTAGATACTCTGTTCTGAATACTTGAGACCAAAGACTCAAGCTATAGAACAAGGTCTTTTGGGGCCTCACAGCGTTTTAGAATTTTTAGAGACTTGTCTTTAATTTCTTGGAAGTTCATCTTTCCCGGTACTCCTTATTACATTTTGGCACATGCAGAACATCTCCTGTCACTGTCGAGGGACTTCATCAGGGTGCCTACCCCTGGATAATGAGTAGATTGCTCAAGAGGAAAATGGCCCCTCTCGGAACGGTCTGAAATACTCAATTCCAGAATATTAATAAAAGAAAAAAGTCCATCAGTACATAGTCAATGATTGAGAAATAATATCCCCCTCTTAAAATGTGCACCTCAGAGGGATATCATCTACACATCTATAGTTCAGTTTCAACAAAATCAACTCACTCGTATTTCGTGCAAATCCCCCCAGTGGTTTATGCAGTGTGTGTGTCTTGAGGAGGACCCCTTTTTTCCCTATATGTAATGACTTTTACATCGTTGGGCGAATTTGGCCTACATTTTCCAGTTTATGGTAGGGGCGTGGGGCAATTTTAGGGCACAATGTCAGTCAAATAATTGTTTCATAGGTTTGACCTTACCTATAGAGGGCCATGACAATGTTGAAGAATGCTGTACACAGTGAAGGAGGGCTCTAAGAAGAATGTAAACTGCCCACCTGTTGCATGAGCATGCCTTTTCCACCCTGATTTCCACTTTATCTAACACCTACCAGTCATTTCTCACATATTCTGTTTGCCAAATATATTATGAAAAGCAGACACATAGACTGGATTACCTTTATTAAGAGCACATCATTTCAGCAAGATATTCAGCTGATTATTCAGGAAACTGCTGAGATAGATTTGTAGGATGGAAGATGTATGCATATCATACCACATTACAGAATGCAACATTTTCATTAGTACACCAATACAAAAAAAGAAAGATTTTGCTCCAGCATTAAGTGGCAGGAGTCACACAAGCATACCTTATACCCTGAGTAAGAGAATAGTTCCATATATACATTTCAGAAATGTCAAGAATTGTGGGTGTTTATCAGTAAAATCTGTGTAATACCTAATTGAAGAATACACATTTCTTTCCTCTAAAGACTATTTTCTAAGACTCAATTTTTGGGTGAAGCATCCTACAATTGCCCGTCCTTTTCAATATGATGGAAAAATCAACCATAGAAAATCGAATACCTAACTGTGATAGGAGAAGGTATTAAATAGAAGAGAAGCCATTTTGTGGAAGCATCCAAGAGTATATAATCTGTACTTCACTTGACAGACGTTGGTGAAACATAAAGAGTCCCACAGTTTTGGATTGCAAAAGTGACATACATTTAAAAGCATGCCCTGGAAAATGCAGAGGGACAGTCAGCCCACGGGAGATGAATGTTGCATGTCTTAGAAAGATTGGCACATTGAGCATCAGTGGATGTTGTGTCAAATTCAAAAGAGCCAGACAGACTCTCTGACTCAAGGTACAATAGAGTTGAGCCCATTAGATGAACCAGGTATGTTGAAGGCTACAAGTGGCACACACTTATACTTTTCAGACTTTTTTCAATATCTTTTTCTATGTTATTAACAGGAGTCATGTGGGGAAAGAGGAATGGTGAGTCTTGGCAAATGAGCCTGAGGAACTTCTCAGGTTGCTGGCAGAGTATAGTACCAGATGTTGTGCTCATCGGTTAATCCCTCTCAAGGGGACAATAAAACAAAAAAGGCATGTCATGAGAGAGATTTGGAGTGTTAACAAATGACTGATCTCACAATTATGTTGTGGCTTCTTTAATCCCTGGTTTAGGAAACACAATAATTAAGTAGCAATTTTAGAAGCCTTTACAATTCAAGAAACAAGTGTTTTGTGCATTCTTTTGCTAAAGAAATAAGACGCACCGGCCAAGTAATATGAATGTGGAGAGACTGTAGTAGGTAATATCTGTCACTGCGATTTCATTACCTGAAGAAGGCAGTATGTCAATATTTTCAATTTATAGTATCTGCCGAAACAAGTCTGAAAATATTACATTAGTTTTGTATGCATGAAGGTTTGAGGGAAAATGCATATGTTCCTTGAACAGATACATCTGGGTCTACCGTAATATAGGTTTTCAGAGGTCTGGTATGACCTACAGAATTTAGGTTTAGAGCTGAGGTGAGTAGGAAAGCCTTCCCATAAATGTACTAGTTATTCTGCTTTTATATTTGGGTGTACACAATCAACAACAACCAAAAAAGTTCTGTCTCTCTCTGATTTTGTGCAAAGCACTGTACATAGAAAATGTTTACATACATTGGTCACCTAACTAAATTGGTACTCATTTCTCGACCTTGGAATGATGAAAGGCTCAGTTGGCCTTTCCCCCGGATTTAAGCCTGCAACCTGCAGACCACACACAGATTGCAGCCACAAGCGCTCAACATGCTGAGCTATCTTATTAGTTTAAACAATTGTAAGCATTCATATTTCATCCAGAAATGTATTTTCCAGCATAAAGGTTTTATGAAGTGTAAGCATTAAATCAAATCTTATATTAATGTGAATAAAATGTTCACAGAAATACAAAAATTGTTTCTAGGTTTTTTCAACAAATGATAATTTGGCCTTGCAGCCATCAGCAGACAAGCTGCTGAATAATTCAGTTTTCTTGTAAGTAGAACATCCGAGACTGCATGTTTTCTGCTTATTCTTGGATCGTCCAATTATTTAGTAAAGTGAAATGAGAGAAGCCATGGAACCTAGGTTTATACATTTAAATCGATACAGTCTAGTGCCCATCATGAACGGGAGAACAGCATCTCTATCCTCAATCCCCCGTACATGCCCTCTATCATAAAACATTAATGTATGTAAAACCCCACACATCACAATAGTTCTTAATGCAGTACAATATAGACAACTCATCAAAAATGCCTTGTATCAATTTACAATTGATGCTCTGATAATTGACTAGACACTATCTCATACGAGTTAGGCATCGGTATCCGGGAATCGCAGCCATGTGTGAATATATTGGACCACCGTATTACCTTCAAGAGGCTCTTGATGGAGCCAAGAGTGTCAGCCAAAGTGTTGGGACAGTTGATGTCCTTTCTTAGTAATCACACCACTTGCATCTCCCTATGTGGCTTAGGTACTGATACAATGCATGGCATCTGCTGTACCTCAGGGTGATTGCTGACATCCTTCTATTTAAAATAAACCTCTAGCCATTTCATGTTTTTCTCTTGGCCTTAGATGTAGGCTGCCATGGCTATGCCAATGATACTCAATTTTATTTTAGGCTCATCAATAATCACTTGCTTGCCAAATCTAGACTCGTGTATATCGTCACCATTATCATGAACTGGTTGGATATAAACTGGTTGTTTCAAAATAACACTAAAACTGAGCCTGCCTCCAGTTCAGCTGCTTCTGGCATAAGGAGGCGTGGGTCTCAGACTTCCGTTTTTAAAGCAAACTAAAGAGGTGATGGCTGGAAGGTTTCAAATTAATCTTGACCTCTGCCATAGCCATAGCTCTCGGCAACCCTCCTGACCATCTTTCTTCAGACTGCCAAGCCATTGCAGAAAGGGCAAAGACCATGTGCAAATCAGGCTTGCTCCAGACCACCCCATAAAGCATTATTTATTATTCGAAACAGAATTATCTTTTGGTTAAAACAACTAGGGGACTAAACAAATAATACAAATGCATGGGTACAAAAATGTATATTTAATTAATAATGTCAATGATTTTCATAACATTTTTCCTGCATGTTTTTTGATCAGTAAATTCACTAGAACCCCACAAAGTAAACCTTACTTTTCAATGTGTCCATGAGATAATGTACACGAGTCAATATGCTTTATTGCCCTGTAGTAACCCGGCCTGAGGGATAGAGCTAAGGACTGGGTTAAAATCACACATAATCCTTGACCATAAATACACCTGCATGAGGGGAAGCTACTTCTGTCCCTGCTGTTACTACGAGTGGATAGCGTAATCAGCAACAGCCCCCTGCTGGCATGCCTCTGGTCTTTTCACTAACCTTCAACAGCTGTAAAGAAAAGGTAAAAAAACTGCCATGTGGTAAAGCCCCCGTTCTGAGCCTCGTGATAGGCTGGGAGGCTGCCACCCACCCAAACCTCTCCTTCCCCAGCCGGGGTACTCATACAGGAGACACTAACTTCCAATTTTAAAAGAGAGGAATTCCTCACAATGTAAACCAGCGTCTCCTTTGTTACTATCCACACCTGACCTACAAACAGCCCGGGTCTTGCAGAGATATCTCTTCAGTCCTTAACGATAGGGATGAAATTGGTACAGCGGGGTATTAATGCCAGGACGTGCATATAATATCAGGCATATTGAATGCGGTTTATTACGTGTCTCCCAATTGCTTGATGGCTTCATGAACAAAGCTCCGCTGCTATTAACTGTCCTGGTGATTCTTAGGTTTTGTGGGTGGATGATTAATGTCTTGCCCTCCCTTCTTTCTTTGCTGCTCTAACTGTGATACGTATTTGTTATTTTATAGAATATATTTATTAATATGACTGCATGCAATAATTACAGGAATCCCTCATTACAAGAAATCCCCCGGGTTTGGCGTTAATGAAAGCAGATTTACAGAATATGTCATGCAGGATGAAGGTAAATGTTTTAAACTGCACCTTTTTTAAAAATAAATCCTATTTCACCCTCTTTTTGAGGATGGAAATGAATTGTCCCCGAGCTCTACTGTGCACATGTTGCTAATGCACAGGGGGAACAATTCCTTTAATTGGGTCAGATGATGGGGAGCAGATGGGCACCAGAGAAGCCCACTTTTTTACTGTTTTGTCTCCATGGAAACACTATTTTTGCTGCATTGGAGGCAAAGATTTTGATAACCTCAGAGGTTTTCTTTTAAATGTGTTTCTCCACCTCTTTGGTGGAAGTAAAAAGTATGTTACAAAATAATTTGGCCTTATAATATGGCATTAAGTTCCCGTTCAACAGGTTATACCATGGGGGTGGGTAACAGCTCCAGAACGCTACCCCCAGGTATAGCCATGTAACAGGTACTTAATGCTATGAGCACTCATTCCATGGGCTGGAAGGGGGCTAATTTAAAGTATTTTCTTTCCGTCAACGAGAAGCCTACTGTTTACGGAAAGAAAATACTGTTCCAAGATGGCCACCATTGGACTGGAAAGGCGGGGCTCCATATGGAGCCACGCTTCCCTTTCCATGGTGGCCTCAAGGAGCAGTGCAGAGCAGGAGCAGCTGCTGCAGTGGCAGCATTTCGCACCATCGCAGCAATGAGGTAAGTAGAGAGGTGGGTTTGTTAAAAAGGGGGTGGATGGGTGGAGGGAAGATGGCGGGCTGGGGAACCAGCCTTCAGGTAGCTTGGAACCCAGGCTTGATCCGTAGTATCAGCCCGCATTCCTAGCCTACTGATTGGTTGACTCCCCTCCTCACGCAGGATTCTAATACGGCAGTAATTGGCGAATACGGTATTCCCATGAAATACCATATGCAGCAAGTCAGGCCTTTAGTCGGTTCTACAGTAAATACTGCCTCTTTTTACCATGCTCATAATGAGGGCGACTGCATTGTATGTGAGTAAACTCCAATACAAACCTTAACATTGTAGTATTATTATTTATTATTATTATTTATTCGCATTTGTTGAGCGCACAGCAGACCGAAGGCATTGTGGCGCTTGTTACAGTGTTGCTTATAGAAGAGAGATGTTTCAGCTCTGAGGTCAGTAATCAGTTTACGTATTCAGAAGAGCACAATTGCCACCCTCTGGTGATGAAGGTCCTGTGATGGCCAGCTGGCCGCTCCATTCAAAGGAATGCGGCATGAGACAACGATGTTCTGGAGCGAAAGCCTTACAGTAGTGTCGTTGTTGTGTATTTAATAAGGCTCCAGAACAATATAAAGTCTCTTCTGCCTTTCTGTTCATTTTCCAAGGGAAAATGTACTTTTTAATACACTTTTGTCTTTTTCAAAGTTGAGCAAAATCTTACCAGACACAGATAAATAATGCATAAAATGTGAATGCTCGTGTGGAATGAAAAATAGACACATCACTTTGTGTGAGCGCCAAAATAAACGTTTACTTCAAGTACCTCGCTGCTGCTGCTCCACCCTATAAATAACCGGCAGAATCAGTACAGAGCGTTTTACTTCTATTGTTTCACCTTTGCGTCCCCTTTATTGGTGTATATCTAGAGACGCACACTAGCAGACTTCAGGAAAGCACACAGTAGTTGGTCTGAAAGGGATTTACTTTACAGAACTAAAACTATGGCAGCAACTCCACAAGATCAGCCAGCTGTGTAGCAATGCACAGATTGTTGTTTGTTTGTTTGTTTGTTCATTTATTAAGCGCACCAGACTCGTAAGTAAAAGGGCGCAACGGCAAGGAGATGCAAGGCTTACATAGTTACATATACAAAGGTTACAGAGTTAACATATCAAAGGATAAACAATTTTGCATGACTACAGGATATATACAATATGAGCAATAGGTTACATATACACATGCTGCAATATTTGTCATTTACTATATCTACAAAGGAAAGAATATAGCCGGATATACTGTTTCTTAATTGCAGGATAATGTCCTCAGGGAGATGGGAGGCTAAGGGTTGGAGGCAATTATGTGTTTTATTAGGTTTTTTCTGAAGAGTGGATATGGTTGGTCAGCTCTCAGCTCCTGGGGCAGTGAATTCCAGCTTTTGGCTGCCTTAACAGTGAAGCCATTACCCCCGATAGTAGTAAGTTTGTATTTGGGGATAATCAGGCAATTGGTGTTCCCACTTCTAGTAGGTCTGAGAGAGGTTCTTCTCTGAAGTTTGTCTATAAGGTAACAAGGGGCCGCATTGTTCAAGGATTTATGCGTCAAGGAGAGTGTTTTTAGAAGTATTTTATTGGCCGTGGAGAGCCATTTGTGTTGGCGACTCAAGGCAGAAATGTGGGTTTTCTTGTTTATGCCAAGGGCTGCTCTTAAAGCGTTATTCTGTAACGTTTGGAGCTTTTGAATGGTAGATTTGTTAGCCCCAATGTAGAGGGCATTGCAATAGTCGATTCTAGAGAGTATGAGAGCTCTAGCCAGGATCAGACAACTATTGTCAGAGAGGAACGGTTTACCAGCTCAGAGAAGTTTGCATGTGTAAGCCGTTGCCGAGGTAAGGGATTTGACCTGCTTGTCAAAGGATAGTGTGGAATCCAAGCAAAATCCCAGGGTTTTTACTTCCTTGGAGACTTTAATGGTATTGCCGTCAATATTGAAAGATGAATATTCTTGACCTCATTTTTTTATATTGGCCTGCGAACCCAGTATTATTAGTTCAGTCTTATCATCGTTCAAGCATAGGCCGTGAGTGGCCATCCATGCGTGGATGATAAGGTAAACCTTGTTCACCAGGCCCATGTCCGTACCGTAATCCCCAGAAAGTGGTAGGAGATTCTGAGTATCATCTGCGTAATTAGTGTGGGTGATACCCAGCTGGTCCAGATTGTCGAACAGTGGCTTGGTGAAGATGTTGTAGAGGGTAGGCGAGACGCAGGATCCTTGGGGGACACCGCATAGGATGGGTGTAGGATCGGCCGATGCTGAGGGGGAGAAGACTCTCATGGTCCTCTCACTCAGGAAGGACTCGATCCACTTGATAGCGTCCGTAGAGAAGTGAGCTGCAGAGTCAAGGTGCCGACATAAGACCTTATGGCTGACCAGGTCGAATGCAGCGGAGAGGTCGAGTAGGAGCAGGAGTACTGTCCTTCCTTTGTCTCTCAGCTCGTCTATTTGGGACTTGAGGTCAATTAAGGCAGTCTCTGTTCCGTGCAGTGGCCGGAAGCCAGATTGTCTGTTGCCCAGGAGTTTGTGCACTTCTAAGTGCTTCTGAATTTGAGTGTAGGCGGCTTTATCCAATATTTTTAATAGGAATGGGACTGTGGTAATAGGCCGATAGTTTGTAGGAATGAGGGGATCAAGTGTCTGTTTTTTGAGGAGTGGTAGCACCCAGGAATGCTTGAGGTTGGCAGGTATTGTACCTGTAGCAAATGAGGCATTTATCAGTTTGGTTATAAATGGCGAGAGTTCTCTAGCGGCATCTTTTATTAGCTGTGCAGGGCAGATATCGCCTTTGCAGTTTGAGGGCTTCAGAGATAGGATAATTTTTTCTACCTCTAAGATTGAGATTTTGGAGAAGTGGAATGTAGTGTTATGTGCCGGTGGTGGCTCGTTGGGCTGGGGAGTGTTAGGCGAGTGCAGTAAGTTTAGGGTCTTCTTTTTTAGTTGAATTTTATTTTGAAGTGTGTCAATTTTATGCGCTAAGGCTTGTTGTATGTCTGTACACCAGGATTTGTCCTTGGTGCAGACATCTGGGATAGCAATAGGGGACTCAAGTTCTTTGATAATGCAGAAGAGTTCTTTCATGCTTGAGTTTGAGTTAGCAATACGTTTGTCGTAGGAGTCACGTTTTGCTTGGCAGATTGCCTTTTTGTAATGTGAGGAGAGTGCAGTTAGTTTAGCTTTATTCTCACTAGAGGGGCAGAGTCTAAACTTTGTTTCAGTTTTGTTCTTTAAGGTACGAAGGTCTTTGAGTTGTGGGGTGAACCATTTGTTTAGGTGGGCTATGGGTTTGCTCGGTCTGAGTTTGATAGGAGCAATTTTATCCAATGTGGTGAGCATGATATTGTTAAATTCCTGAACTAGGCTGCTGGGGTCGAGATTATCAGGCAGTGCGTTGAGCGTGGGCAGTATGGCGGGGATGATTTTTTCTACCGTAATGCTTTTATTGCTTCTGGTTGGGCATGGTGGTGCTTGTGGAGGAGCCAGTGGAGTGGGTCTGATGGTGGATAAATGAAAGGTGATCAGAGAATGGTCTGTCCAAGCTAAAGGCAGGATGGATGTAATAGAGGCAGAGCAGTTAAGGTCCGCTACCCAGTCCAATATTCTCCCTTTAAGGTGTGTAGGAGCAGTGACTTTTTGGGTGAGGCCTAGTGCTTTGAATGTGTTGGCTATTTCTGTGGCATTTTTGTCCGTTTGATCGTTGAATCCTAAGTTGAAGTCACCTAATATAAGTAGTTGTGTGGTAGGTTTCAGGTTGTTCATAATTATATTATGCAGGTCTTCCTCAAAGGTACCAAGAGGGCCAGGTGGTCTGTATATAAGGTGTATAGTAATAGATTGCGAATTGTTTATCTGAATTTTGGCCGAGAGGGTTTCACATGATTGTAGAGGCTGGGTGGGGGCTAGTCTGAGACCGAGAGCCGTTTTAGAAATAATAGCAGTGCCACCACCTCGTGCATTATCACGGTCTTGTCTGATTATGGTGTAGCCATCAGGGACAGGTAGCATGAGGGCAGGTCCTGCTGCATTATGGAGCCAGGTTTCCGTAATTGCAAGATAATCCAGGTTCCCTTCCGTAATTAAATCGGCAATATCCGTAGCGTGAGCGACTAGGGATCTAGCATTAAGGAGCGCTCCCTTGAGAGGAGGGGCTTCCGGAGTTTTGGCTTGGATGCGTTTGTCTACAGTGGGGCAAACTTTAGGTTGGAAGTTATTAAGCTGGAGGGTGTTCGCATTCAAGGTAGAGGTTTGAGTCGGCCATTTGGATTGTCTGGGCAATCGTGGGCTGGGTTTGTAATTATTTTTGAGGTTGGAGGCCGGAAGGGCTCTTCTCAGTGGTTCGTGTAGTTTGGCTAGTCTTGCGCGGAGTCTGTTGTCAACATCTACAGTATGGGTTCCAGACCCAGGTCTACACAGCCAGAAATAACATCAGGTTTTCAGGTTAACCACTGACAATGTGAATAATTGACCCCCAAAGGAATTCTATGCATTCAAGTGTCTTTTGTATGGATATTTAAAAAAACATGGCGTGGAGTTTTGCTTTCTAGGATTCATGTTATGACCCATGATCTACATCATGCTGGCTAATCTTAAATAGAATTTCGGTATCAGTTAATGCTGCGATAATGAATTTAAATGTGTTTGCATTCTGTTTCACTCCACTCTTCTGCAGTGCAGGAGCGATATCGAGGCTGGGGGTAGTTGGGGGAAGACTAAGAGGACAGTAAGCAGGGAATTAAAGAGGCTGCGAAGACGCAGCAGAAGCAGAGAATCTGAGACACGGGGAGCTAGCATCATAGGCTGAGAGGAACGGGAATTCATTCCGGCCTTTCTAGATCGCCAGGAAATGTATAGGAATTGAGTTCAAGAGGGTAGAATCCTGAAGGTGCAAGGTCTTACATCCTAATGACTGTTCATTGGAGAACAGTGACTTTGTTTGTTTTAGTCAGCTGGCCTAAGGCTCCCTGTCTGTTTGCAAAGAAGAAGCAAACAGAGGAAGTTGTCGCAGGTATTACAGGGAAAGATTCAGAAATATATAAGATTTATCACAATCTTTCTCAGTGACACATAAGTTACCAGATTCAAAATAAACGTTGAATTAAACAATGATTAAACTCATTGGACCGCATTACAAGGTTGGCAGAATGGGTTTACCGGCACGGGTAATGGTGCCGGTGCCGGTAAACCCATTCCGCCCTATTACGAGGTTCCCTTGCGGGACCCGCACAGAACGTCTGGTCAGACCAGACGTCCTTTGCAGGGCCCGGTAGGGGATCAAGGAGCTAATAACGGGCGCGTAATTAACAGGCCCATTATTAGCTCCATCCCCATTCCCATTGAGCCCTATGGGGGCACATGAATTTCAGACAGTGCAAACCAACAGCCATCATGATGTAGGAGCTGCAGCCATGCTAAGGTGTGGATCAAATAATGATTGGTTGTAAGCGCATAGTTGTCCATAAGGCTGTGCGAGCATGAAGTAGCCGCCATTTGATGCACAGGCACTCCTACCTACATGCCTCGCAATATATCATGAAGCTGACTGAGAACCAGAATGACGACCACATGTCTCTGTCTGAAGAAACTGTTTCCTAGCACTTTACGCTATGGCATCATTGTGTTTTCCTCTCTGCCTATCCTTCATGGACAACCCTACAGCCCTTTTCTGCCACCACGCCATCCTTAATTCAACACTTTCTCGAAATTCCATTCCTATGCCATTCTGTCCAGTCCTCGACCCTGGTTTATGTGTCCACCTTCCCCTGCAACATCGGGTCTTCAAGTCGCATTCTCCCACACCATTGTAAAGGACCCATGCCCTCCGCTCTTATAATAATGGTAAATTCTGTAAACGTTTTTGTGCCAAAAATGATTTGCTTTCCCTGTGATTTCTGTGAATAAATAAAAAAGAAAATGACTGTCGAGTCCATGGCTTTGGTACCCTTAGGTGTGATGGACAACTCCCAAAAAGGAAGGGGGCCTGTGTCATGTGTGGACCCAGAATTATTGCATCGGGCCCGGGTGGCCCTTTAAAGTCATGCCACTTGGATGTAAAGTTGGGTATTTCATTGTTAAGGTAACAAACTGAATGGATCCTACTGACTTCTCTGTATGAGGCGTTGGAGATGCATTGTGTAAAACTGTATAAAAACCCTGCAATTTTTGTGCTACAGTGCAACAGGTGTTGGGCATGGAAACTATGCCAATTTCCCTGTATATGTTTGCACATCTGTTTGGAAATAAACATTGTCTCTGACTTTGCTGCCTGTTTCCTTGTTGGATTAATTGATGATGATCTGCTGGTTTCTGCATTTGGTGCCATCACTCCTCAGAGTCGCCATGTGCAGCTGAGATGGTAATGAGAGTAGTAGACCACTTCCCTTTGAACCCCTGTGCGCACAAACAGAAAAGACAATAGGCCTAACTGAAACCTCCAATGAGGTTTCAGAGCAGAACTGTCAGTTAAGGTTGGTGTTTTGTGTTCGGCTGTGCGGAAAGTGCGTTTTCTTAATTATAAGACAATTTCGGTAGACAGATGATATATAAGTAATGGTCTAATGGGTAGCTATGAAAAGGGGTAAATAAGACTGTAAAAACAAAATAAATGATTGCACGAAAAGTAAAACACAAAGCAGGGGAACAGCACTGCATGTATGGGAAGACTTTCTAGGACAATCAGAAGGCAGGAACAAAATGACTAACAAAAATTGTGCACATTTTATTATGGCTGGAGGTATGACAAGCTTTGGGTATTAGAGGTACTCATGTGTTCAATCGACAGTAAAGAGAACATTTGTGATCTAGAACATGGATAGTTCACCAGGCACCCACATCATTAGGCTGGTACACAAAGAATTAACAATGGTACCTCTGACTTAAACCTGCACAGGACCAGCCAATTCACAAAATGGGTTACTATGAATAACTATGATTTAATCCTGCCTTATAACAAGTAAATCTGACTCGCTCCTGCTTACTTTTAGTGGTAAATTTATTTGTGGATTGAATTGCCCTCTTTCGCCTTAGGTCAAGGAATACATCATGACACTTTCATGGCAAATTGTCGCCAATGTGAAATTATGTAATCACGGGTGATATTTTCTAACTAAATGCACCTTATGTGGAACCCTTGTTTGCTCATCTATCGATAACAGTGAAATAAAATAAAGAGGAAACCTATCCCTCCCTAACTCTAAGAGGGGTTTCCCTGCCTCAACTAAGGAACTAAGGATTCTGTCAGAATGTCCAAGTACATGAAAAGAGTCCACCGTTTGTGTGTCAAAATGCCTACTTCCTTCCCACACACTTGTAAATAAACTAAAGAAGTAGTGGATTTTCTTGGTCCAGAAGAATGACTCCCTTCCTCTGGATAATGGATCTGCTGTGAAGCGCCTGGGTGGGATGAATCACCAGTAAGACAGTTCTCAAGTTTGAACAGATTTTTATTGGTGAATCTAAGAAACAACCAAATGGATAAACAGTCTTCGTTTATCAGACAAGGAGGTAGAGACCATGGGGAATTCTCCGTCAGTAGCGTTTGGGCCTTACTGCAGTATGTTCTGTTGAAGTCTCCTTTTTGGGAATTTACTCTATTTTATCTAGAGGCTTCATTTTCACACTCTTTCCAATCCAGCCTCTTTAAGTTTATTTTCTTAGGGCTTTTCAATCTCAACCCCGAGTCTTTAATAAGTTTAAGGAAGAAAAAAAACGGTGTTTCCCACTTTTCACATTTCAACGTCTTTCACTCAAACACTAAGGTGTGTTAAATCTGTCTGTATACGCCGGTTCCCTCTCCTGAATTAATGAGTTCCGACTCTCTGCCCAGCGGCAGGCTTGCGCAAATCAGAATCTTCACTGCATTCCCCACTCACTTGTGAATCCATCGCCGTAGATCAGCTGGCCGATCGTGTCAGCTGGTCGGCTCTTTCAGCTCGATTCTCTTTGTTTTCCAGATCGAGCGTCCCTTGGAAGGCTGCGTCTCCAGCCCTGCCTTCGCAGTCAATCAGAACTCGGCCAGGCACTAACAGCTGATCCTTGACGCGTAACGACGCGTATGACTACCTTTCCTCTCGGCCTCTCTTCGTTGAGCTCCCGACGAAGAACTCCTCTCACAGGTCGGTGGGGGCCAGAAGGATGAGCGGCTACTCGCTTCCTTCTCCCGAGGCTGGACAGGTTGGGTTTCGCCCTTTCTTTACTCTTCTAATACGTTAATGGTTCCTCAACGTTCTACCTGCTCTCCGCTCACAGCCTGCACTGTTTCTTCATACTTCAGGCACAACAGGTGTAACAACACACAGGCACAACAGGCGCCAAATGTCACTCAGGCACAACAGGTGCAACAATCTCGTAGCAAGGCTTTTAACCTAATATTCTTTCAATATGCCCACTCATAGGTAGGTCAATTTTCCGTCGTCAGCTCCTATTAGAGAAACTGACCTTTCTTTTCCATCTCTCATTCCATTGGCTTAACCTTGCTGTCACTCAGATGCTCATCCCCCTCTATAACATCAGCCTAATGCTCTAGGAATGCTGTGATGCTGGGCTGATCCGGAGTTCCCTAGTGTCAGATCTTTCTCCTGACTCTTCACTTCATCACAGGATCAGAGTTCAAATTACAGGTGGGAGCTTCGCCTGGGTAAATAAATCCATTCCCCAAGTCTCAGTTCCTTTCCAAGATACAAAACGAAGATCCAGCTTCTCAGTTCAAACTAAAAAGATAAACTTCCAACCCAAACATCATTCCTTATTGCCCAGTGTTTTATTCACTATTGGGCTCCTGGAGAATACCTCCCTTCTCCAGGTATCTTGATCTCAGTACTCTAACAGTGCCTGCGGACGGACTCCCTTCCGCGGGCCTACCTTGACTTTGCTTCACAGTACACAACACCAGGCGGTGTGGCTTCCTTGCCCTGCTCTCTGTTGGATTGTAGTTTCACCATAGTATCGGGAATGACTCCCTTCCCCAGGCCTTTTGGAGGCTTCTTAGCACAATTTAGGAAGGCTGGGGGAATGACTGCCTTAACCGGGCCCTTCTAATGCTCTTGCTCTCAGTTCACAAATGCTGGGGGATTGACTCCCTTCCCCAGGCCCTTCTCAAGCTCTTTATCACAATTCCCGAAGGTTGGGGGAATGGGTAGAGAGACAATACTTCTGGATTTTCTCTCACCCGGTAGGAGGCAATCTGAGTTTCAAGACTCAGAAGTCAGGGGCATGGCAGCAGATGCGGCCTGTGCAGTTTTAAGGTGTGTGTCAGCCAGGGCGGTCATGAGTGGGCCTCCAGCATTTTAATTTTTGGGTGTTCCTTGGAGCTGTGCTTTACAACTTTAAGTAAGATCACGGCAGTCATGAAGGTAGCATTTAATGGCAAATGAGTTATGGGGCAAGTTCACCTTAAGTGACCCTTTCTTGTGAAAATATCAAATCTTCATGCAAAGTGCTAATGGTGGCGCTGTTAATTGCTATGGTTCATAAGCATTTTAAAGCCAAGAAGCTGACTAGCGGTCAGTGCTTGCTTTTTAGCCAATGCTAATTTGCATTTGATTTGAGGTACACACATTTGCGAAAAGCTAAGGTACACATTACAGAATGCAAACCACGTTTGAATTAACCACCATGGCTGGATGGGCAGTGTCAGACATGTTATGGCATCACGTCTCAATTCTCAAACCTTAGTGGGAATGTAGTCCTCTCTATGGTACCATGTTCGTTTGTCGACAAGCATTTTTTCGAAGTAATTTCCGACGCCGAAATTACTTTTGAAAAAAGTAGAATTTTGTGTTTGTTTAATTTTGTATTGTTTAATTCTCGCCCCAACCCCCTCCTGACCCCATTTATCCCCATACCCCCTCCCCCGCCCTATATATTATGGTGTTTTTTTTAAGCAATTTCAGTGCCGGAAATTACTTTCAAAAGATGGTTGTCGGCAAATCAACGCAATACCCTTCCTATATGTATGTAACCACTTTCTAGTGAGTTACACCTTCCAACATCAACCCTCATGCCTCCTGCTTGAAGATCTGCATTTCTGGTGGGAACATTTAACCTCACTATTCTGTAGAGGAACAACAGATCCAGGATATTGCTCCATGATATGCATAACAAGTGCAGCATCAAAGATAACATGGGGAGATTTAATAACAAGCCAGGTTCTGGGAAAGGCTGGAGGAAAGGGGAACAGTCAGTCGCAAGTTAGTGTACATGGCTGTCTCTCATCTCATCTGACAACATGAATATGATTCTAGTGCATGGCTCTGCAACCTGTGGTTCTCTAGATGTTTTGAACTAGTACTCCCATGATCCATCATGATTGACTATGATGGAAAGGGCTCAACAGCGTTTTAGTCCAAAACATCTGGAGATCCAAAGGTTGCAGACCCCTGTTCTGGTGGAAAATATTATCTGATAGGGTTTTATGACTGGCCTATGCCTCTAAACCAATGAGAACAGTTAGGAAGATCCAGATTAACGATAGGTGTGCCTAAACCGGATTTTAAACTTTCTTGCTCCTATAAAATTAATTAGGTTGGGAATAATGGCAATGTTTCTTAAACATTGCTACACACCATTCTGTTTTTGGTGTGGGCTTAATAAAAACTGCAAAACAATTACTCTCACATTTTCTCCCCGTGACTTTCTTTTGGGATGGTGGCTTGGTGGGTTAATGTGCCCAATGCAGTGATTCATGTGAAACCAGCAGCTTAATCTCAGCTTCAGGTTCTTAACCCACTGAGCTATTCCAAACATTCACTGGGGTTTATGGTCATAATACCGAATTTAGAAATCTCAAAAAAAAAAATCTCGAAAAAAAAGGCTGAAAAAAAAATGTCGAATTTTTTTTATGATGTTTTTTATTCAAAATGGGGGGTTCCCCCCAAACCCTCTTTTTTATTTTTATTTTTCCCCTTTTTTTACTTACCTGACCCCAAAAACACATATAAATAAATAAATAAATAATTTGATATTTTTTTTTTCGAGATTTTTTTTTGAGATTTTTGTAATTCAATATTATTTTTTCGGCATTTTGACTGACCACCATTCACTGGCTATCAATGCTTACAAAAAAAGCTTCTAGAAATGATTTTACAGCTGCTTTTAAATAGCATTTTCAGAAATTAAATGATCAGTGGCATCTATTGATCTGGCAACATGTGCAAGTTGGATAATGCACAGCTTGAAAGTCACTGGATTCAATTTTGGCCCAAGCGGCTAAGCTTAATGTATGGTATATACATGAGTGAAATGTTAATAATGCAGATTGCTAAAGGACCATTTTTTTCTCTCTTCTTGCTATTGTGCTAGAGTTTTCAAAGCTATGAAAGGGGCAGGTCAAGGGAGATGGGGCTCCTAAAAATGTGGGCGGGACTTCAAGAGTGGGTTGTGCTTCAAAAAAGTGGCAACCCTACAGGTGCTTAAGCAAATGAATGTGCGCTGTCCAGATCCTTCCAAGGTTCTGATAGTTTGAGGGTAGCTATGGGATTGTAAGTGAGCCGACCTGCTGTTCTAAGACTGGCCACAGACGGCATCATCTTACTGGTAAACTAGCATGTTGTAGAACTCCAGATAGTAGGACAGATGCATAGCAAGAGAGGCTGTCAGGTGAGAAAGACACATGAAATGTTCCAATGGTGATAAACATCTCTACAGAGATCCGCTGTATTCTTCTTCTTCTTCTTCTTATTATGATTGTATGTATTGAGCATGAACCTAGCTTCAACATGCAACGGGGCGCTCTACAGAGGTATACAACAATACTTGTACACAACTGCATCATCTACAATGACACTTTATAACTTCAGCTGTGGTGCCTCACCAACAAGGTTTCTTAGAAAAATACTTCTAGTAAAGACTATTCACTATTCTAGCCATTTCACAGGGCGTTCCAATCTACCTTCTCCCTCACACCACCCATCTCCAAGTTTCAGGGAGCTCAATCTTGCGTTGCAACCTGTTCCCTAGGAACACACTCTCAGCGCACACTTGCCTAAATACCTGAAACCTGCTACTATTCAGGAACACATACATGCAGTCTCCCCTATGCATAAACACTGAGCTACAAGCATAGCTTCCAAATATGAACTTCCGCCATCAGTTACACTCCCACGGTCCTCTTTCTCCCGGCTCTCTAGTCTTTGCAATTACCATTGTGATCATGCTTCAATTTCCAGAGTGCACTGACACCCTCACAGGCAAAGCAAGAAATTGTGCTTTAATCAATAGAGACCAATTGCAAAAGAAGCACACCCTAAAGCAGATCCCTGCAATCCATAACGCTGACCTCAGCATGAAGGACAGTTGACTTTATGACAACTGCCGAAATTCTGCTCGTTCCAAGTGGCCAATCTATTGAGGATGGACACAGCCACAATGTCCCAAAGTTGAAAACAGGTATGCAATAAAGATGCAGATCATCATTGCATTAAATAAACATCATACAGAAGAAGCGTGTGTAGTTTTAGACCATTTCATGGCAGGAGAGTACACACGTCACTGGATCAATGATCATTTTTGGGCTTCACACCAATGACTGCTAAAGCTTCAACGGTACCGAATATTCTGTATATTTAATGTAAAATACTTGAAACTGCAACATATCCTATTTGTAAGCTATATGACACTGTAGCATAAGAAATTTTGTATATGTGAAACTATAACATTAGCAATGTATAATACCTATGTATCTGTAACCTAAGATTCTACTTCCTACAAGTGCCCAGTTGCTTAACGGCCCGGTGCGCTCTATAAATAAATAAACAATACAAACAATATAATACAAGAACCTAGCAGCTTTCTAGAAGGAATAGCTCTGAAGCAAGGGGGACCAGGGCAGTTTGCACGAAATTCGAACCACCAATATTTTGAGTGGTTTGAGTTCCAAAAACATCCTGAGCATCCCCAGAGGTTCATTTGGTGAAGTTCATGTTCACTTAGGATTAGGAAATTAGGGACCTTGGGTAGGGTATTGGTATTCCTCAGAGGGCACAATAATGTGCCCCACTGCCATATTGTTTCAGTGCCATCTATGTTTCTAGCATTGTTGTGATTAAAATAGAAAATAATCTCTCATCCATTCTTGGTGGGGGGTGATGGTGCCAGGGATTGCTGGAGTTGGGGGAGCAAGGACATGGGCATCCTCTAGGTCTGAGGAGGGGCTGGTTCCCACTCCCAAAAGTAACCTACGAAATGTTGCATGTCTCAAACATTTGAGTGAATGACCAACAAAATCCCTTTTGGGGTGGTTCAAGGACTCCTTACTCATAAGGCTCTGAACTGCACGATTCAGTTTGCCTGAACTCAGATTCCCAGTTGAAGCATTTCTGACCCACTAAAAACGTGCACTCATTGAATAGAGCATATCTTGCCTCAGCTTTGCAGAGACGCCTTCAGCCATTGGTACAAATATAAGCTTTCCTTTTGTGTCACCTTCAGTGGCAGCCTAACCCGGCAGGTAATTTACCAGGTGCCTTGTCCTTTCGTATCTAACGTGTGCAGTATAATGTGTACCAAAAATGTAGATACAGCCTGGGATGGGGCTGATCTTGCTGCCACGTGAAGCTGTATGTGATAGGACCAGTAGGACATGATTAGTAATTGGACTGTAGATGGTGATTGACGTGAAAGTGATCCTATAGAGTGTCTGATTTATCCATGAATCAACTTGTACCGGCCTAAAACAAGGAAAATAGTCAAGCTGTTCCCACTAAACACAAATCCTGAGTGACCCACATTTATAGGTGAAAAGGAGTGCATTCCCATTGTAGCTATAGCGTTTTTTGTTTTTTAAAGCTGTATGTCTGGCTGATGGTTAATATGCCAATACATGGTTAAGATGGTTAACCTACCTCACTTAGATGGAATCATGAACATTAGGCTGTGTTGCATCGAGATAGAATTGCAAATGTTATCACATGCCACTCTTTGATGGAATCATGAACATTAGCGTGCGTCGCATCTAGATAGGATCTTGCCGGTTAGCATGTGCCACGCTTATATAGAATTCTGAATGTTAGCATGTGCCTCACTTAGAGGGAATCATGAACATTAGCCTGCCTTGCATCTAGATAGAAATGTTAAGGTTAGCATGTCCCACACTTAGATGGAACTGTGAATGATGGCATGTGCCATGATTAGATGGAATCGTGGACATTGGCCTGAGTCCCATCCAAATAGGATTATGAAGGCTAGCAAGTGCTACACTCAGATGGAATATTGAATGTTAGCAAGGGCCACAACTAGCTAAAATTAGGAAGATTAGCAAGTACCACATTTAGATAGAACTGTGAACATTAGCCTCTACCGGACCCAGACAGAATTGCGAATAATAGCGTGTGCCACACTGAGATAAGATTCTGAACAATAGCCTGCATCACAACTAGATAGGATTGTGAATGTTGGCCAGACCCAGATAGATAGAATAACAATTGTTAGCCAGTGCCACGCCTAGACTCCAGCTAAAATACTATCAAGGCCAGATTTAGATAGAATTGTGAACACTAGCTTGCTTCACATCTAGAAAGATTTTCAAAGGTGGGCCAGTGGCACATTTGGACAAAGTTGTTGAATATTGGTGGGCGTCATATATAGAAAGGGTTGTGAATATTAGCCTGTACCGGATCTAGATAGAAATGCAGAGATATTCACGCACCACATCTAGAAAGAACAGCGAAATCTGGAAATCTAGCATATCACTTCTAGACAGCAATGCCACCAACCAACCCACTAACAATTTCACCCCTCTGCATACACCTCTCAAACTTTAAACTAACACAACCACAACCCTATAGCACAACAAACTGCACACACTTCACTACACCGCAACAACAATACAAACCACACATAGACCCACACAACAGCACACAACGGCTACTGAACGGAAAGCACCCCAAACACAGCGAACGGTGAAGACCGGACTGAGGCTGCCAACGGCACATCACTGGCCTCGAGCACTTTTCCCGCTCGTTCCTACTAACTCACCCCCCATCCCTTTTCAGGGCTGCCAGAGTGCCAGGGGACAACTCCGGTGGTGATAGTGCGCGGTACAATTATCCTTTAACATTAACATTAACAATATATGTTAGCAGCCTTGAATTATGTCATCATTATATTGATGTATTGATCCGATTGATACCGTTTGGGGGAAACTCAAATATATATTCTCAAGATATGCTCTTGTGTGTAAAAAAGGCATGAACGTTACAAAGCCCACCTTACATACATTAAATTATTATTTTTTTTTTTATTTGTAACGTATAGTTTATTACAAACTTTTATTACAACCAAAAACATCCTTTCATTCATGTCCTACCAACTGTTATATACAATACTAGCTGTTTCTTACTATTCGCTGCTCATGTTTCTTTTTTCTTTATCCAATTATTGAGTCTGTAAAATTTATCACAGAACATGTTAGATGCACAGAACTTCCACTTATTATGCGGTACCACCAATCGTCCATATTACTGTTTATAGGTGCAAATTTGCTCAGATGCAAAGTTCTCAAGGCATTAGGTTCTGTGCATTCAGCTATTAGGTGTCTTACTGATTCTATTTCGGTCAAACAATATCTACATTTATTGTTCTTTGTCTCTTGGTCGTGTCTCATCAACAACATTTCCTTAGTTTTAATAGCATTCAGTCCTAGACGCAGAAAACTATCGCGATGATGACGTGAGGGAAATTGTGACAGGTTACTAGGCATTTTATTCAGTTTATTCTTCGTCATCCCAAGTTTGGGCGTTGTTGGAAGTCCTTCAAACTTTACCAAGTTTTGTATCCATGCCCATTCTTTCAATTTTCTTTTTGCTATTTGGGGTTGCTCTCTCAACATATCGTTATCGATGTCAGCAGCGAGGAGGATCACATTTAGTCTCTGTGCCCATTGCAGGAGCAATCCGGCATGTGGTCGATTTTTCTTCACTGCAAATAGTTTGTACGCCGGTTCTGGATTTAGCGCTATTATCTTTCTATAGAGAGACTTCCACATCACATTCACATATAATTCGTCTACTGCGAGTTCGTGCCTGATGACAGTAATCGAAATAGATTTAGGTAGTCTTAGGACTCGCTTCCAAAATAGCCCTTCTAGTTTTGCCCAGAATTTATGATCCAGATTCCATCCAGCTTCAGTCCCAAAGGTAATCGCGGGAATCACTTTTTGCAAATAGAAAGTTCGTATTGGTGTTAAAGAAAATTTTCCATACAAGTTATGGATTTGTGCGCCTTGTAGGGCCAAGATATTGGTTCGTCTCACAAGATCTTGTTCCCAGCTCCGTTCTCGTATCGATTTGCTAATCATGATGCCCAAATATCTTATTTCTGCAATCTCTTCAATGATTGTGTTTTCAATCGACCAACGGAAATATTTATTTTTTGCTCCTTTTTGTGATCCAATTTTCATGATCTTTGTTTTAGTGACATTTATTTTCAATTGATTGTGGGTCATGTATTCTTCGAGCTTCGTCAGCAGACGTTGTAACCCTATTTTTGTAGTATCTGCCAGAACTAGGTCATCGGCATAGGTGATGCAGTTTATCTGGTGGCCATTTATCTTAGGAGGAAAGCATTTTACGTCACTCAGGGCCTTGGGCATGTCAGCAATGAACAATTTAAAGAGACATGCAGCAATCGAGCAGCCCTGTTTCACTCCTTTTTGGGTCTTCATTTCATCAGATAACTGGCCCTTTTCATTTATTCTTATTCGAATTGATGTTCCTGTGTGTAGGGCTTTTATTGGTTGCAGAAGATTTTCCGGAAAGTTCCAATTTTTTAATTTTTTCCACAACTTTTCTCGGTTTATTGTGTCGAATGCTTGGTGCATATCAACAAACGCTAGGAAAAGATTCAACCTTTTTTCTAGAGCCTTCAATTTTAGCATGTTTACCAGTGTCAGATTGATTTCAGTTCGACACCTTTGGTAAACCCTGTTTGTCGACAGTCAGTAATTCCACTCGCAGTTGCCCAGTTTGTTAGTTTTTGTTACAGGAAATTTGCGAATATCTTGCTGATTGTATTCACAGCTGCCCATGGTGAATACAGCCTCCCAGACACTCGGGCCCACCTGCACAGGCGTCTTGCCACAGCTTTTCTTTGTAAATGTTTCTTATCAAGCCACCATTCAAAAGGAAATAACAGACCAAGGGTCCCAAACCGATTGGGGTAATATGGACACACCCAAATTTATTGGATCAGTCAGTGAATGTAAGGAAAAGGTCCCTATTCCTAAGATAGCGGGTCCACTGGAAAGTTCTCCCTCGATGCCGCGACGTGAGTCGAACATCGCACACAAAGAGGAAAGTCAGCCATTAAATCTTAACTCCAAACTGAAGAGAACCCTTTTTAGGAATCTACAACAGAATAAGCTACAAATGCCAAAAATAAAGGACGCAAATCTACATGATTTCGTAGTGGATCATAGAAACTTTATTATAACCAATGTCCAGAGGATGGTAGGCAAAGAATCCAAAGAAGCCTTGCGTAACAAGGTTCTAGCCTGGTTACGTCAAAGAACAGGACCAGGGGTGGTTAGACGCCTGGACTTAATCATCACACGGAGGATAGATCAGAGCGATTGGTGCTCACAATCTAATAGTGATTGCATCCTAGTTGGATGTGGGGATAGCACCCTACCTACCTTTCTTAAACGCTGTAAATATCTGCCCAAAGGTGCCACGAAATGCAATTTGATTCTCTAAATGCCATAGTCTTTCCCTTTATTGCTATTCTGCTTTTTAATGTATGTTATACAGGCGTCTCTGCCAAGAGTCTGCTTTCTATCGCCATAGTGTTTGGTTTCCTTCAGATGGAATTTGTTGACTTGGTTCTCTCCTGGTACGCAGATTGTTCCTGTATCTTCTCTGTCTTTGTTTTGGGCTTCTTGTTAATCGTTGTGCTGTTTGGATCTCATGCTAAGATGTCTAGCTGTATGTATCATGTAACATTGTTCTGTTTTTTGTGGCGCCTATAAGCCTTCGGGTACCCTGTGCGCGGTATAAATAATAAATCAAATAAAATCAAGAAGGGCAATCGGGCGATAGTTGGCCGGATCTGCCCGATTGCCCTTTTTGAAAATTGGGACTATAATGACGGTTGTACATGTAGATGGTATTTGTTTTAACTCTGCAATATTTTCGAATAATTTCTCAATGAATTTTGCCCATTCCTGTTTGTCTTTTTTCAACATCACATTTGTAATGCTGTCTGGCCCAGCCGCGCGCAGGTTTTTCAGTTTTGTGATTACAGTGCTGATTTTTTTCTGCTTTTTCACTGCAGTCCCATCTATCCACCATTTCTTCATGTGCTAGGGGTGCTGTTTCAGTGTTTTCTGAAAACACTTTATTATAGTGGTTCTTCCACTCACTTTCAGCCACTCCACTAGCCATCCTTTCTGCTTGATTATTTGTACAATTATTTAGGATTCGCCAGATCTCTCTGCAGTTGTTCGATTTTATTAATTTCAGCATTTTGTCGCCCCTCTCTTGGTCGCGCTGGAAAGCAAAGGCTTTGACTCAATTTAGGTATTTTTGCTTCAGTTTTTTGATCAATGCTGAGGCATCAATCCCTTCATGTAGTTTTATCATACGTATTTCTTTGTAAATCTTCTTTTTTTCCTCCCTTATCTTCGGACTCCATTCATGGGTATGTGCTTTAGTTGTTTGTTTTTGCTATAGTGAACTTTCTTTTTGGTGAGGCAGCATTTGGAGGTAATTTACTGTCATCTCATCAGTCTTTTCTAATTTATGAAAAATACAGGTCATCGTAGTTTTTTCCTTGTTAGTTATCCCCAACCTATTTTGCCCATTATTTACTTCTAAATTTTGGGACATTCTTACACCATTTGTTTTACTTGATAGAATCATCACCATTTCCAGTGCATCGTGATCGCTATTTTTTGTCGGGTTTGTTCTCATGCTCACAGTTTTATGCCAGAAATGTTTTGATACCCAGATATAGTCCAATGTTTTCTCATACCCCATGTTGTGCCATGTGGGATTAGGCGGTATATCACCTGTTACCTGACCATTTACCATATCGCAGTCACGGGCCTCCATTTCAATGTCCCATTTGGTTCGTCTTTCGTGGTGCAAGGGGCCTTTTGATTTCATCTCATTTATGCAGTCTCTATTTGGATTAAACCAGGTTAAGTTCATGTCACCACATATGATTGTAGCAAGTGCACAATGGGATTGCTGATGTTTGTCTATGATCGATGTTACCGCTGATATAAATTTCTCTGTATTTATCTGAACCGGGTTCCAATACACACTGATTACTAGTAGATGTTTTGATTTTGATTTTGATTTGCCCGGACCTGCCTCCTGTGTTTTTAGGTTTCCTTTTTCGGTATTTAGAGTTTTTGCTGATCCTGTGAATATTCCAAATGACGTTTTTATAATTGGACAAATTGCGGCAGGCAAAGGTTGTTGAGCAGGCGGATTTTCAGAGGCCTCTTTATTTATGTCTTTCTCGCTTATAATGTTTGGGAAATTATCAGTCAGCTCCAGTGCCTGTCCAGCTCCGAGTGCACTAGTGCTTTCGTGCTGAGTTGCCTGTTTGCTAGTTAGGCCACTCACTGAGGGTATAGGTGGTTCATCTGGGCGTGTAGTCTTGGGCTCTCGTGCAACTTCGGCACATGAGGCTGCGGTTGTCTGCATGTTCAACTTTTTCCCCTCAATAGGAGGACGTGTCTATATTGTCGCATTGGTAGTGCTGGCACTCTTCTCCGCTCCTATGGGCAGAGAGAGTCTCATGGTTGTAGTTACTTGTTGTAGGCACTCAATCACTGCATCCATAAGCGAATTTTTCCCAAGCACTTCCTTTTCAGCTTTTTCATTCAATTTGTTTTGCCATGCTGCAAATGTATCGGCTTCTTTTTCCAGTCTTCCTTGTAGCATTGCATTTGTGCTCTCCATTTTTGATAATTTTTTCATTTAATTGGCTTAGCATTGCCCCATTATTTTGAATGGCTTCATGTAGGTTTTCATAAAGCTTGGTAAAAGGAATCAAGGCCAAGGAAGTCGCTGCCAGTACATTTTTGTGGATCTGTATTGATGCCGCAGCTGACAGGTTAGATTTTAAGGCCGCAGCTGCATCTTTTTGAGCCTGCGTTACTCATGTTGAACGGTTCATGGTCTTTGGTCGTTCCACATCCCATAAAACCATGCAGAGCCTGCCCTGGAACATTCGACTCTAAACTGGTCTTAGGTGTGGAGCAATGTGACAAAGGCCTGGCCAGTACGCTTTTGTTATTGTAGTTGGGAAGAGACTTGTTTTCTCGAGTGAGAAATAAATTAGACTTTAAGCCCTGTGAAAGGAGTATCGTCTCACCCGTGTCCTTTGGTTCGTTAGGTTGCACCTGGTATAATTGTTTTGGTTGTTTTACTGTATTTGATTGTGGGGATTGTTGCAAGCTGCCTCCTCCTGCTAGTTGTGGGTGATCAGAGAACCTGCCAACTATTTTTTTGGGTGGTCTAGCGAAGCTTTCCGACAGTCGATCCTTCATTGTCTCGAAGTCAGCTCTGAGACACTCTGTAAGCCGAGCTTCCCGCCCAGCAAGGTCGAAGTCGTGGGGGTGCGTATTTTTTTTCTCTCCTTTCTGTGGTGACACCAGTAGGATAGGCTGCTCCTGAGGGATCTTGCCCATTGTACTCTGTATGCGGGCCGGGCATTCAGCTGGTGATAGATTTGTGCTATCATCTGAGAGTTCTGTGCTTGATTTTTTTTCTATTTCAATGGTATGTCTCATCATCCTTTTTGTTTGTGTCCACGACATGGATGAATCAATGGGGACAATTTTATCAAGATCGTCAGGGTGTGTGCATGTCATCTTTGTCTTTTTCGGAAACATACATTTTACCAGTCTTGTGTCCATCTGTGTTGGCGGCACTTCCATCTCCAGTAACTCAATATCGGTTACATCAAATGGAGACTGGAAGGCCGTGATGTTCACTTCTATCACGTTTGAAGATGCAGCTTTATTATTAGCTCCATTATTCCAACTGTCTACATCGCTTCTCTTGTTGGCTGCTTCAGCCGCGGTAGCCTCCTTGGCTGCCACGCTGAGCGAGACCTTCGCCTCGGCCAGCGGTGCGCTTTCAGCCACTTTGGCAGAGGCGCCGTTGTTGCCTCTCCTCTTGAATACATCGGCCGCGGTAGCTTCCTCAGCTGCCACGCTGAGCGGGCCCTTCGCCTCGGCCAGCGGAGCGCTTTCAGCTACTTTGGCGGGAACATCGTCGGTGCTTCTCCTGTTGAGTACTTCTGCAGCGGTAGCTTCCTCGGCTGCCACGATGAGCGAGCCCTTCGCCTCGGCCAGCGGTGCGCTTTCAGCTACTTTGGCAAGCACAACGTTGTTGCTGTCATTGGATTTGGAGGTAGAAGCTGAGGTAGGATTCATTTCCGTTTCCATATTTGCCAGCGAATGATGTCCGACTCGTTTTACATACTTTGTTACGAGTTGCACCAGGGAGCTCGGACTTGCGGTCGTTGGTATACTTAGGAATAAGCTTAGAGTTGTGTTGGGGAAAAGGGGGCAGAGGGTTTGGAGCGTTCAGCGCTTTAGAGTGTTTGTTGGGCCTCCACACATCCATCGGATCCCCCTCTTAGCCAGTCATAACCTCCCAATGCCCCTGTCTGTGACGGCCCCGCTTCATGTTGTTGTTGTTGTACAATTGAATTCGAAGAACAGTCACGCAGGTGCTGAGATAGCTTTAACATGGAGCGAGTCTGGGGTCATAATCGGCCATATATGCAAAGTATCTGGAGTCTTACCTCTGCGTTCTGCTGCGGACTGCAGCAGACTGAACTCTGCGCCCGAACTCTGCGCGCGCTCCGCGCTTCCCAGGAGTTTTTAAGGGCAATAGGGCTTGATTTTCTTAAAGGCACACAAGCCCAGTGCCAAAACAAAATGCCACAAAGGAAATTTCAAAGTTCTGGTAGCAGTAGCTGCAGCTCCTCACACATCCAAGACTGCAGCAGACTGAACTCTGTGCCCGAACTCACAGGAGTGCTGCTTCAAAGCGATGTCCTTTGCACTTCTGCCCTAGGGGGTCCCACTCATAGGCTTAGCCATCTGTATATTGCTGCGTGCGGAAAAAAGGGAAATAAAACTGCTAAACAGTAATCAGACCAGGCGTGCCAAATGAACTCCACTGCCGGCTCTCGTTCCCTGCACCCACTTAAATTAATACAATTCAGCTGGATGCGAGAAAAGAGATTTCACTACCTGCAATAAGGGAGCAGAATCTATAAGCCTCAGCCTTCAATCATCTGATAGAGAGATACTCATATTACTGAATGCTTGCTTTATGTAGCTTGCAATACAAACTAGAGTGGTCTGTGACAGGGTACTTGTAAAGCCTTGAAAGGGTAACAGTTATCCCTTCCTGGCTCGACTGTCCCACATTTCTGAGAGAGCTCCACAGCCATACATAACTCACTCTTTGAATGATAAAATGGGCAGGTATCATACTAACATCAACCAAAACTGACCCACATGCTCAGTCCTGTTCATACTATCATACTTCACACTAATGTAGACCTCCTTCCTTCATCTCTCCCTCCTGGACCTCTAAAATAGCATCACCTCAGCAAAAGCTACCTCTTATGACAAGGATCTCCTTTCATCCTCAGTCATTGGCCCTCATTACGACCCTTGCGGAAAGCGACTGACCGGACCGCCACAGCGTAAATAGCGTTTCCGCCATAGCACGAAGGAGCAAAGTGCGGCCCATTCCGACCCATCGAGCACGAGCACCACGGCATGGCGGAAGTGCAAAGTCCGCGATGGCGGAAATGACCCCAAAACGGCCCACACCGCCGCCGTACGGCGCCCCAGGTGCAATACCGCCACCCCTCTTAGCGGTCACCGCAGTGTGCGCCTACCGGAAAGTACGGTGGCCGGAAATATACGGAAACGGAAGTCAAAACACGGGGCCGGAACGGGAAACATCCCGGCGTACACCTATAAATACACTAAAACCACACAACCACTAAAAACACTACCCTGAGACACACCCCACCCCGTCAACCACCCTAGCGAAACCAAGAAAAATGGGAAAAGTAGCGAAGAAAGCGTGCGACCGCAAGCGGCAGGTCCACTTCTCCCGCGAGGAACTCACCGTGCTAACAGAGACCCTCCAGGAGAATGCTGCCGTCGTCTTCAGCACGCAAATGACCAGGACGGCACTTGCAAACAAGAAGGCCATATGGGCTCTGGTGGCACAGCGTGTAAGTGCGGTGGGGACCGCACCCCGCACCCCACAGCAATGCCGCAAGCGATGGGACGACCTGCGGATACGCGTCCGCAGCATACTCTCTGCCAACCGCAACATTGCCACAGCCACCGGGGGAGGTCCTGAATCACCCATCAAGTTGACCCCCTGGGAAGAAATCTGTGCCTCCACCATCGGAATGGAGAGCATTGAGGGAGTCGGAGGGATGGAGAAAGGAGTGCAGACATCCGAAGATTCAGGTAGGTGGGCCAGATATAACAAGCCACACAGTCCATCCATGTGAAGCACCATGCGTCCACATAGTGCAACAGAAACACATGTCCAGGAGAACGTCCACACACATCGGCCTGATAGCGCACGTTAAAACCCACAATAAATACATAAATAATTAAAAACCCCTAATACACGCACTACACGTGCAGCAGGCACACCCAAACTGCAGGCTGCCAAACAACTGCACCCTCACTCCACACACAAATCAAAGCACCTCCAAGGCCCCGACCCAAATCACCCTCAGGTACCACCCCAAAGCATGTGATACAATGCCATTCCAATTCCCACAGACCCATCAATAACCCTCGCCCTCCTTTACTCCACCACAGGGTCCGATCCAAACGACGAGCCACAGGACACCCCTACCAGCACACCTGCAAAGAGGGCCAAGACCAACGGCCAGAGACCCTCCACCTCAGCTGCACGCATCAAGACACGGCAGCAGCACAAATCAGGTGGCAGCACAGAGGAGGGAACATCAACAGGCACCCCAGCAGCCAGCATGGCCACAACACCACCACCACAGGTCCCCCCAATGGATGCCACAGAAGGCACTGCCTCTGGTGGCAGCAGCACCATAGGTGACACCCCATTGATGGCAGCATGCTCGGACACAGAAGACGGGGATGTCGAGGTCAGATCCATCCATGACCTGTCCCAATCCCCCTGTCTGTCCCATCCCGTACAACATGAGGATACCACGCAGGTGCAGCCACAAGACGACGACTGGCCATCCCCCACAAGCCCTGTGGCAAGGCAACATGAGGACAACAGCCCCTCTGTGACACCCCCGCAAATGGGCATGGCCCAGCAGAGGCAACAGTCCCTCGACAAGTTAATCGTCCAACAGCAGCAAATGGCCACACTCCTCAAGGACCATGCCGATGAATGTGGGGGCACCAAGGCAGACATAGAAACATCAACAGAGACACTTAGGGCAGAAATGGAGAGAGGTACAGAGACGCTAAGGGCACAAATTGAGAGTAGCACCGAGAGCCTGAGAGTCCAAATGGAGAGTAGCACCGAGAGCCTGAGAGTCCAAATGGAGAGAAGCACCGAGAGCCTGAGGGGGGAACTGCATGCGACGTCCAAAGACGTATGTGCCGAACTTGCCGCAGTGCGCCGTGTGCTCACTGAGCTCTCGCAAACCCTTAGGGACATGCATGGACGTGAGCAGGCAGACACATCATCCGTTGCAAGTTCCGTCCAGGGCAGCCCCCAACGTAGATCAGGGAGGAACCTGCGCTCCACAGGCAGGGGTGCCCCTGATACCCGCAGAGGGGGCTTGCAATAGCGACAGGCCACTGACAATGAGCATCTTTGGACACTGGTGTTCGGGTGGGAGGTAGGAGGGTGGAGGGGGTGTGTTGGGCTCACTTGGGTGGCGGGTCGATAGGGTGTTCAACATGATATCACATATGCCATAAAAAGTGCACGATCACCCAATGAGATGTGTGGACATTGATCTTTGTGTACTAGGCCATCATAGGCGTACAGTCCATATTGTGCATGTCCCAGACACACGCAGTGCCACGAGTCCCGTGTCCATGTATCAGCCACCAGGCGTGAGTGCTAGAAGCATACATCAATGAGATGCTGACGGATGTCACGGCCCTCCGGTGCCTCGCAGACTCCTTGAGGTGCTGCCACATCCCCACCCTCATCATGACCATCATCCGGTGCTTGCAGTTCAGCGTCAGGGGGCATGGGCACATTTCTACGTACGCACATGTTGTGGAGCATGACACATGCCATCACCATCTTTGCAACCTTCTCATGGCGGTACAGGAGTGCCCCGCCAGACCTGCTGAGGCAGCGGAAGCGAGTCTTCAGTAGGCCGAATGCCTGTTCTATTACTACACGGGTACGTGAGTGGGCATGGTTGTAGTCCTCCTCATGCTGGTCCCGTGGGTTCCGGACTGGTGTGAGGAGCCATCTCTTCAGTGGATATCCAGCATCACCTGTATGTGGACGATAAACGTAGGATGTGGAATGCCATTGATACGTACGCACACCCCCCCCCTTCCTGCCAGTACATTGCCAAATCACATACCCCACATCATCATGCATGCAATGAGACTCACCGAGTAGCCAGGATCTGTTCCCTGCGTGTCGCTCCATGTAGCGTGGTATGGTAGAGTTCCTCAAGACCATGGAATCATGGGTTGATCCAGGGAATCGGGCACAACAATGCGTAATGATCCTGTTGGAGTCACACACCATTTGTACATTCAGGGAATGAAATTGTTTTCGGTTGCGGTACTGGGCCTCCATGGCATGTGGGACGACCAATTCAACATGGGTGCAGTCGATGGCACCAATGCAACCCGGTATGCCGGCAAGTGCATGGAATCCCACTTTTGTGTTGGTTATTTCCTGCTCCGAGCGTGGTAGAGAGATGTAGTCGTCTGCGTGCTGCAGGAGGGCATCGAGCACTTGGAATAGTGTCCGTGAGAACAGTGGCTGAGAAATGCCATGCAACTGTCCGACTGTGTGCTGGTAGGTGCCAGTGGCCAGGAAGTGGAGTACAGACACCACCTTCAGTAGGGGTGGGATGGCGGTTGGGCTCTCTATCATGCTGACTAGGTCAGCCTGTGTCATGTCCACAATGGCGGCTATGGTGTCCCGGTCCAGACGGTAGAGGGTGTGGATCTGCTCATCAGTGAGGTTGAACGGATGTGCTCGGAGGCGTGGGATTGCGGGCTGCCTGCGTGGTGGTAGTGGCTGTGCTGCTGGGCCTTGCTGGCCCTGCCTTGGCCTCCTCCTCCTCCTGCGTCTCCTCCGTGCGGCTGGTTGTAGTTGTTGTTCGTCTTCTTCTTGGAGTCGGAGCACTTGCAGTGCTATCAGGTCCCCCAGGGCCAACATCGCGAGTCCTGCCGGTAGCATTTCGCTGTGGTTGTGGGAGGAGACTGGCTGTGCAATTTATGTGTTTCCAGGCTGTATGGCCTCCACCTGTGGTGATTGATTCCACCTGTGCAAACTGCTCTCCCCTTTGGCCGAGCATGTCCCGCGCACAACGCTGCAAATCGGGTAATTGTATCTTGCTATTGCATTCATGTATTTGTACCCGATGTCCGTGTAAGATTGGTTGATATGTTCATTCTGCTGTGGTCCCATTGTTTCCCATACTGTCTGTGCAGTCGCGAACAGACTTGTGAAGGGTCAGTGGAACGTAGTACTCGAGTAACGGTGGGCCCTCATGCATCACTGTACTGAGTTGCAACGAAGGGCGTGGCTTCCCATTCGTGGGTGAAGGCAGTTGCCATTTTCACGCACAGCCGCACTCGATGGAATAATTAGTGATTTCAAACGGCCACAGATGCCTTCTCGACGTGATGTTGCAAATGAGGAATTCGAAGGGCGGCGCTTTCGGTTTCCGGCTAGCGGCGAGGAGATGCCCACAGGTCTGTCTGCAAATATAACGTTCTATTGTTCTATGTCCTTGAGACAGGGCCCATGGCGAGGGAGCAATGATTGATATGAATAGTTTGGGATGCGCAATAGCTACGTGGGCGATGAGGCCGGGCATTCCCAAATACATGTTACTTCACAACACTGGATTTACGGGCTGGGGCACTGTGGATTTAGCAGGCTGCATTAGGCACAGACTCAATGGATGTTTCTAATGTCATGTGAGTAATTATTCAGGCGTTTTGATTCCGGGATGAGGGTATGATGAATGGATGCATGGGCAGGTGATTTGATGCAGAGTTTGCCTTGTACAGGGCTTCTTGGGGTCTATCCGGCTCCCCTACGCTATGTGATGCAGGCCTGCCATAGTGGGCCCATCGTCTATCTGGCCTTGTTGAGCCCTCCCTGTCTCGACGCGCACTCAGCCACTTGTGTCCATGCACGTTAACATTCCCATCTGATGGATTCTGTTATGGCAGACGCATGCACAGGTACACTCGTTCGTGATGGTGTTTACACCTAGGTATAGATGGTTATGATTCGCAAGTGGCTTTGGGGTGGTGATGATCCTTTGGAGTGGGCTAGCATGCATATGGCTGTGGATTTCGTGTGCTCATTGAAGTGAGTTGTTCGTATGTAGTTCTGATGGCCATTCTGTTCTTGTTCTTTTCTTTTGGTTGACAGGTATCTCCTACCCTTTTGCCACTGCCATCTGTATGCCACTCCTGCAGATGGATTTTACTCCCGACACCTGCTGCTTCGTGTTAATCGGTGGAGCAGCATTACGATCTTATGGGACGATCGCCAGTGGCCCACATGACCTTACGCAGTACTGGTGGCTCGGAGCAACATTTCGGCCTTTCAGCTGGACTAGTGCCTCCACATTGGGACGGCCCTGCGGTTGTGTGCGCTTCCATGTAGCCTTTTCGTACGTGAATGTGGCTCTGTGTACCATGATGGGACAGGGCGTCACACAAGTGGTGGCTGGTCATGTCTTGCGGATGCAGCCCACAATGGTGAAATGTGTTTTGGAGTTCGTGGCCTGATGGCTGTATGGGCTTGGTGATTTAGTTGTGCATTAAATTTCTGATCTGATTTGGCCCGTGTAGCGTTTTTCTTTGCAAGTGATGTGGCATGTGCCTATTTGTGGGGCGATGTATTGTGAGGAGATCTGCATTGGGTTCCTGCTTCGGGGTTGAGTTGCGTGGTACTGTACTGGGCGCGTTTGCCTACTGAGCCCGTGAGGTCAGGGATGGGGGCTGCCAATGTGGCAGTTTGAATGTTGTCATGCTCAGGGGCGGGTGATTGGGTTTTGTGTAACAGATGGCGGTCAGCCAGGTGGACTGGTGGAATGATGTGTTTTCGGAATGTTGCTGGGCACAGGTGCCTGTGTTTGCGTGCGTTTCTTGGTGGGGGACTGTGGTCATGTCCATTGGGATGGCTTCTGTATTCGTGCCATCTGTGCCCTGCAGCTCCCATTGGCACCTCTTGTGTTGCTTTTGTTCGTTGGCATGCATGGGTGCTTTGTACTTTTCAATGGTTGCATTGTGACTTCTTTGCACCTACAGGGAATTGTACTTTGTGGGCAGGGAGCGGTGTACAGGCACTCAGTGGGGCCGTTTACGGTTGATTCGCGATGCCGTACTTCTCGCTATGGCGGAATGGTCCATTCCGCCATGCCTGATGGCGTTAGGTACATGTCCGCTAGGGTCGGAATTGGCGTACCGTTGCACCATGGTGGTGTTTGCGGTTTGGCATGGCGCGCGCGCGCGTGCTTAGTGCAGTTAGCGTTGGCGTTCACTACGGTGTCGCTAATGGCTTCGTACTTTGCGGTGGCGGGTCATAGTCGCACCGAGCGCTATTCGATGGCGGTATTGCATTTCCGCCACCGTTTTCCCCTTTCCGCCAGGGTCGTAATGAGGGCCATTGACTCCTTCATATTTTCGACACGTTAATTTCCCAACTGATCTTGTGTCTTCTCAAAAAGTTAAACCAACACTGCACACATATGCAACTACCTTTCTATTAACCACCTCAATTTCCTGGTCATAATCACTGAAAGGGGATGCTCTATTCAATTATAAACACTCCTAGACAAAGAAAACATTCTGGAGGACAAAGAATCCCATCTCCAGCACTACTGCAGCACTGAGACTGACAAGATACAATCTGCACAGCCTTCACTTGGGCATCCATGCCTATTAACTCTATCAGACAGCTTTGTGGCATTTAATATTGCTGTCATTACTACATGTGCTACCTGCTTAGGCATTCAAAGCATGCTTTGGCTTGTTATTTTAATGTTGTTCCCAGATTATACAGCATGATCCCTCACCATCTTCCCTGTGGATATCACCCACAGCTCCAAGTAGGAAAGGACAGAGCCAAGGCTGTTTCCAAAAACTGTCTTTAAGCCAGGGTGCTGCCCGGGCTCCCTCAGTTCCCTACGTGTAAGCACCCAGTGCGATTCAGGTGGCTCATGGTAGGGAGGAAGAAATTAAAATTAGCAGGCAATTGAAGCAACATTTGCAGGGAATCTGCCTGCTTTCGAAAATACAAGACAGCCAGCACTAGGTGCTAATTGTCCCCCCGCCCTTTCTTATGGGGGCTCTTCTGGGTGGTTTCAGGGGAGGCTAAAGATGTCAAGGAAATGTTAACGGCAAGAGGTGTGTCTGTGGCCATCCTAAGCAAATTTAAAGAAACAAGGGCATTCGATTGAGGGGGGTGGTGGCTCCATAGGGAGCGTGTGCATTTTATTAAACCTTTCTTGCATGGGGTTAATAGCTACAGATTATCAGGGGACAAGTAGACAGCCTCGGAGCCGAAACCCTGAGTGAAAACTTAAGAGCAATTAAGCATACTAGACTTGGGTCGGATTTACAGCGATGTACTTGCTTATTATGTTGCTTTTATCCCATGTGAGAAAGGGATTACTTTACAGCACTTTATTTGGAAACTGAACCAGAGGGAGTTTTATTTATAGTATGCAGACTCAATGCAAACAACATCCTCTGAGACCATGCCGGATGGTCTAAAGTAAATGTTTGCCTGGCCTCATGATGTATCGTTTGTGGTTTGCTTGCCATCTGCTTTAACTTTAGGCCATGCCCAGCACCATTTGGTCACTCCTCCTTTGTCGATTTTGTATCCCACTTAAAGCACTGCAATTTTCTGGGGGATACCAAAGGGCTCCATGTTACCACTCATGCTCTCTAACATTAACATGGATTCTCTGACAGTACTTATTATGAGAAGAAAGCATGACACTCAACTTTCCCTAAAATGTTCCTCACCCAATGAAATCCCCCTTCTTAAAGACTGCTTTTCTAGCATTCCATCCCAAACTCCTGGCCAAGACAGACCTTGGCCTTCTATCTTATGGTAAATATCAAACCATGATTCAAACATGGCCCTGTGACAGGAACCTTGGAGACTTAACCTCAATTGCACCTCTGAAGCTGACTCTGCTCCATCATCAAATCACAGCCTGATGTGAAAAAACACACTGATTAAAAACAAACCAGTGTGATAAAAGTTCCCACTTCTTAGAAAATGAAATCCCTGCCATCTCCTTCCAATTTCCAAGCGCCAATACACATTCCTGGTAACTCTGATGGCTTCCAGGCACCCCTCTTTCGTCCTTGATATTTTCATGAAAACACTCTTGCATGCTGCTGTCTGCCTCACTTGCTCATGTGAGATTGACTGGATCACTGTGTATTCAACTGTCCCCCTCTCCACGCCCAAATAATCTTCAAGCCTGGATGCATCATCCTCAAGGTCCTTATCACCAAGTACCTACCAACTGACGGACGAGGTCTTCAAGTCCATATGTAGTTCATTATCAAAATCATTGGAAAAGTCACCACCAATCAACTAATCAGCCACATTCAGAAGAAAAACATTCTCAATGAAAATAAGTCAGGTTTCTGGCCTTACAGCAGCATGAAAACCAGCCTGCCTATCAAGGAAGAGGAACCTCTGAAATCGCAGGACAGAAAGAAGCCCATGGACCTCTTACTGGTTGACCTATCTGCAGCTTATGATGCCATTAATCACCAAATTATTCTGCAAAGACTAAACTCTCAGATGAGATTAGGCAGAAAAGCACTTAATGGGTTATTCTTAAAAGATCGCACAACTACGGTAAGGATTAACAAGTTCCAATCTGCCCCCGTTCATGTTATGTTTGGTTAGCCAATGTTTATATTAAGTCCATGACAGATTTAATAGACCCAGACACTAAGGCTTTCCAACTCTATGTAGATGATTCTCAAGTGCTCCTGAACCTGGAACCCCACAATGGTAACAATCAGCACTAATATGGACCTCTCCAAACAATCCAAAACTCTGTAGTTGACAACCATCTATGCCTCGAAAACAGAGGTCTTCTCTCTGGGATTCCCAACCCCAGCTCCTTACCTTTCAATTGGTGCTCCTCGATGAAACCAGCCTGCACCCTCTCCACTCAGGTGAGAAATTTGGGGGCGATCTTCGAAAATAAACTTTCTTTCCAATCCTGAATCAATTCCATATTTCAATTCTCAAAAATCCCCTACCTTGAAAGGTTCTATGTTATTTCATAGAGGGAATTTGGTTGGCTACAAAGCCATCACATTCTTTTCCTTCTTTTAATACATTGGGCCACAATATATGCTTGGAGAGATTCCTTTGCCCCCCCATTTCCCACCCACCTCAATTATTACACCCCCCATATATATTTGTGGCCAAATTCGGTCACATAAATTCAATGGATTTGTATTCGACCAAATCTCCTGCGCAGTAAACTTCCTATGACCCTTGATATTCACAAAATCAATCGGACCAGAGCACTGGTGCTCTCATGCCTGTATTTTAGTAATAGGTTATATCATGAACTCAACAAATACCAAATACAACACCTACAATACATTCAATAGAGCTCTGCAACACTAGTTCTCAATGTCAAACCTTGGGATCATGTTCCTCAAGGTCGAAATCCCTGAAATGGTAGTCCAACGCGAAATGAATCAAAAACAAAGCGCTTTGCATCAGTTATCAAATCCTAGAAAAATCCAGGGGAAAAGCAGTCATGGTTACCTTCCTGCATACATTAACAAATACTGCTCACAAATATCCATGAGATATTCCCAAAACTACAAACTCTCAAGATCTTGTTTCAACAGAATTAAACATGGCGGTGCATCCAGCACAAATCAGGAGCTAAGCACTGGAACAGACTCTATGTCGACCTGAAAACCTAACCTAGCATCAGAAGATTTATTTATTTATTTTGTTGTCTTTTAGTTCACAGAACTATTACAACTTTGTTTCATAAGACGAATAGTAACACAAAAATAATGAACATTGTTAATATTCACTTTTTCATTGACAATTAATTTCTTAAAAATAATTTATACTTGAGAGATTCATTAATTACCAACCTAATATCAAGATAAAATTCTTCAACCTACAATTAGACTTCATGTGACATATAAACTTAGATGTAACCTAATATCAAGATAAAATGCATCAACCTATAATTAGACTTCATGCGACATGTAAACGTAGATGTAACACATACATTTACAATTGTCAAAGTTAGAGTGTCACTTGCCCACTTCTGATAGTAATGGCAAAATCAGAAGATTTAGGAATTATTTGAAACTCTAGCTTGTTGACACCTCCCTCTAAACTCTCATTGACCACTGGATTCACTCCTGTGACCCAGTTTTCCCTACCGCTCCTCTTCCCTTCACTTAAGTCAAGCACCCTCCTTGAATTGACGGTAGCATGTAGCGTAATCAACATGCCCTTTCATTTTTCACTGCCATTCACAACCACTTCATAGTTAACCTCTAATGTGCCTCCATTGGTGCTGTAATAGTTTATCGGACTTGGCCTTAATTATATATTTTCTGTCCTATCCCTTCTTCTTTTACATACAATTACTGTTCAGGCACATATCCCCAACTCAACCTCCTGTTAATATCGGTCTGTTTCCCCTCTCAGAGTTTGAAAAGGCCCTGTTTTAATAACCTCTCTATTGTATGTTAAATGCCCATTTAAGTGGCACTTCCTGTGAGTTGAGCGGCCATATAAAACTTGCAAATGAAATGAAATGAAATAAAATAAATAGAAGAAATGACCAGAAAATCTCACTGTGATGCTGGAAATGCATCGGAGGGACAGGGCCTCTGTATCCTTGTCCTTTACTGCCTTTTTATTGTGTGTTCTGTCATATTTTCCGCGCAGGAGTTCATGTGGGACTACTGGCGGTGCAGCTCTCTCTCTTTTGGTTTGGTGAACAGACCCATTGGATATCCTTACGGCACCCATGGGTGGGGGTACAACCCTGTGCCCCTAGTGTATGTTTTTGGGCACCTGTGGGTGACACGCAGAGCAGGGTATGGGCTGGTGGCAGCTCCCTGCTGAATTTGACAGGTGCGCTGAGTATCCTCCATTTTGGGATATTCCGGCCCTGCCATTAGAATCAGTTGATTCCTGATGGAAAACAAGATGGCCTCTGTGGCCTCTTGCTTTCTATTACCTGTTACCTTGTTTTCCCAAAGTCCTGGGAAGCCCTGACTCTGTCCCTTCCCCCTGGCTGGCTGTTGGGTGGAAGTTCCATATATGGTGTTGTTGTGAAGTCCAGTCCAGACTGACTGGAGCCTTCCCAGTGACTGTATGTTGTGGGTACGCCCTGTGGGTGGGACCGGGGTGAATGGAGTATGCGACCAATATGCACTTCTTGTTGTGGCTTTCTGGTTTCTGGGATGAGAGACAAAGACTGAGACAGCCCTGCCCGAAACTGGCCTGAATGCAGCGTGTAGTGTTGAATGGCTGGGTACTTGTCCCAATCCACATTCCTTGTTGTGAGTGTCTGAGAGGGAGGAGGATGGCTTGAATGCACTGAGTGCCTGATTGGCTGACTGACTGCATGAATGCCCTTCTGTATGATTGGCTGCTGAGAGTGACCCAGCAGTGTGGATGAGAGACAAGATAGTATATCTGGGGACCTCTCACCACTGGAAATTGTTCAGAAGCTGTGTCTACACTTGAAGAGTAACTGGAACTGCTGATCCTCGACGCCCAGCTGGAAGACGAAGACTTGTTGTTGAATTTGCTTCGACCTGATCTGAAAGCTGCCGAACTCGTCAAGGACTGATCCGAGAGAGGACCTGTTAAGGCGCCCTCTTCCCGTGCTCCAAGGGACCATCGAGCACTGCTAACCTTCGCCGAAGCTCCCTGGAAGTCAGACCCTCGAAAGGCTGCCGACCCGAGATGGGACCGCTGAGGAGAACGAAGCAAAGCACCCGGACTTCGCCGCTGTCGAAGTCTATTGCCATCGACCAGGGTTCGCAGGTTTGTGTAACCGCTGGAGGCCCGTCGAAGTTGTGTTGCTCAGCCGTGGGGACAACTTGACGCTGTGCCGCCGACGACTGGGGCCGCCCGCTCCTTTGCCTAAGAACATTTGAATCCAAGGACTCCCTTGTCCGCAACGTCGACCGCTTTGTCCTGCCTGAGAAAGTCGAGGACGACCAACGCGCCGAGGAGAATCCGCGGGTGGGTTTTCCCGCCACCTGAAGGCCACAAAGACTTCGACTCGACACCCTTGTTGGGCCACAGTTCTTCTGAAACTCTTTGCGGTCCTGAACAATCTATCGCCGAGGAGCCCCGAACACCTCATCCTCGCAGGACGTTGCTGACGAGCACCACCTGGATCGACATCGGGGTCTCGGCACCCTTGAACTTCTCATCGCTGCCGTCTACGACAAGTTCTCCATCTTCGACGCCTCTCGACGATCCGTGGCTCCTGCTTTAAAGGGAGTCACTCAAGAAGGATCCTTCAACGCGTCTTCGAAGAACTCTACTCCACCAGGTACATTGGGGGGGTAAAACCTTAATAGGAGGAAACAAGGCTATTGAACAATATATGGACTGGGCTTGTGCTATATATCTTTATTTTACAGGTTGCCCAGGTGGGGGGATCTCCACACAGAACTGTACCTAGTGGTAGGGGTCAGTAGTCTGCCTACTGTGTCAACCATCTTGCTTTCCTTCCTATCTCTATTGCTGGTTTCCGCGTTATTGATCTGTGTGACATTTTAACCGTACAGTTGATGCACTTTAATGAGATTCGATAACATTGGAGGTGCCACTTTAGAATTGTATATATTTATCATTGTTGATTTCCGAGTACAAAGTGCGTTATTGTGATCGTGTACATACCTTTGAATATTGATTATATAAAGACTGTGTTTTCAGTAATACAGTGTGTGGACATTCCTTTGTGGGGGTTCGGGGACTACATTGTACTTAAGAACCAGCCTGCATCACCTCCTGAGAAGCTAGGCCTTGATTGCTCAACTACGTTACCAATAATAGAGAATCTTGGCTGGGGTCCTCTGTGCCTCTCCTCTACCATGTAGAGAGCGGAAGTACAGACACCCCCCTCCAGTCTTTACACTCACCCAACTTGAATTCAAGCCCTAGCCATCTTGGCTAAATGAACCACAAAAAGGAGAAACATAAAACAACTAGGCTTGCAGGATTTGAAAGGCCACACCTCCAAAACGCCCACTAGTACCCTGCTAATCTCCTTCAGAGGAGAACTGAAAGCATGTCTCTGCAAACTAGTTCTCCTATGATAGCCACCCTCACCAATGATCCGATGGATCTGTCCTGCATATCCTCCAGGAACAAAGGCTAGGCCAAACAGAATATGAACTCTCCCTTCCAAGGCACCCTATGCCCTCCCTTAATGCCTACGTAAACAATATTTGAATCATCTCCCGCCACCTTAGCTCCCTTACATATATAAAGGATGTGTTTTCCACTGTCTCACCTACATGTTCCCATGTGCAACTCTATGTCATGCTTTTGGGCTAGGTCTGCACTTCAATAAAAGTGGATGGCCGGGAACAAACCACAACCATATATAGCCTTGTGGGAGGAAACGAGCTAGTCCTCAGAAGGGAATCAGGCTTGTTTTTCTTCCAGATCTCTTGGTTTCCATATCGGTACTCTCTTACGAAAGATAGACAGATTGAGTCACCTTAAAATGGACATAGGGAACTGGGCATTTTGTGAATAGAATTGTTGGGAGTGACCTATTTTAGAGCGTCATTGATGTATGGAATGAAGAAAGTGTGTGAAGTTTGAATGAGAGTGTATGTAAAGTGGGGAAATGTACATGAGCCCAAGATTGGCTAAATTAAACTATTGGTAGGAAAGGATGTATGTAATTTCTTGTGTTTTGAAAAAAAATATTCGATATTGATTCATAAATAAAATGACATTTGTTTTGAAAAAACCTTTATCTATATATGTAAAATGATAAACGAGTGTGGTCCGTTATCCTCCATCCTTTGGTCCATGTTTCTTCTTGGATATGGTCACTGCAACACTCCATTAAGCCACAACAGTGTTCCAGCATCCCCCGCCCCTCGAACATGACACTGGCATAACGTCGAAGATGCCATCTTCTAGCTTTGTTTTCACTATCACTGTCCTGGGCAACTAATTTTAAGCTTGGTGGAAGATTGTCTGATTGTATGGCTATCGTGATCAAAACCTGGCCCTCCAACATTATCTACAGGGCCTAGCACACGCCTGGAAATTCACAAAACTTGTGCAGTACTATAAGACAAACGTCAATGCATTTTACCATCCATTCAACCTACATGCAATATAGTGCTGCCTAGTACCTGGTACATGCTCTGCATGGTTTGCTGCAAGAGCTGCAGCTTCTGGTTGCTGGCTGTGAGGCTCTCCTCTGTGCGACCGAGCGGTCCTTTCTCTTGTTTGAGCAGCTCCACCTCGTTCCTGTATGCATCAAGCTGCCAGCGGAGACTGTCGTTCTCTTCCTTGAGCGCGTACGCCTGGGCAGCGAGAGCTGAAAAGAACACAGAGGCACATTTCCCAATTAATATCTGCTACATGGCATTGAGATCTGCTTTCATGTGAAGGCCAAATCAAATCTCACACCTCGGCTGCAATCAATCTCAGCGCCTGGTTTCAGCTTGTGCATGCACTATGAATACAGTGACTGCACATAGCATCAGCAGCGGAAAGAGGCAAACAATGTTAGCAAGATAAAAAACGATGGTCCTTAGTTATGTGTATGCTGGTTTAGTAAAGAAATGGCTGATATGGATTTACTGACGTTTTTACCACACCACCTTATTCCAACCATGGAGGTAATTTAGCGGAAAAACCTACAGCACTTGGCCGGAGGTATTTCCTACTGAAAAATTGAGGCTTTACTGTCAGAACAATTACTGCCCATGGTAAATTCAACAAAACTCAATAATGTCCCATCGGACTCCATAATGGAGAGTAACACCAACTCAGGATTAGAAGGCTCTAGCTCCAATTCTGAGGCAGTAATGCCAGCCACAGGCACTAACAATATATATATTTTTTTATTGTTGTTGCTTAACAATGTAGTTACGAATATGCACACGTTTCTCATTTACATGTTCACGTATATTTCATATACAATGTATCCCCCTAATTCTCCACAGAGGTACCGCGTTCGGCGTTTCGTGAGCTGTTTGTCTTGAATTTCAAAGTTTGAAGACTCATCCTCTATGGATCTTTTGTTAAGCGCCTTTATCCGAACTGATCTTATTTACAATATGAAATCTGCCACCTCGTAGTGGGGCCCACGTGTAGGCCAGCTAATGGATGCTGACACAGAAAGGGGAACAAAATGACTTGCTTTTTACAAGGGTCAAACCTCCACATACCCAGAATGCAGCAGGAAATGTACAGGAAGTGAGCATACAGAAGTGCACATACGCGCATGCGCCGGCTCGCTTTCCATCTCGGCGTGCAAGTATGGTACAGAAGGTAAACATTTTGCCTTCAATAAAGACATTGCCAATGAGTGCGGTGCACTGCCACATACTCTGGATTGCTACTCAATGTGAAGACAAACCATTTGTCAGAAAGGACTTGCAGTGAGGTGAAAAAAAGTTACAAAACTTAGAAGCGAATAAAGAAAATGTCTGGCGCCACAACTTACTACTTGAGGAGTTTCCGAAAGCACGTGCGCGCCTCTTCAGAGAGCCCCATTTGGACCCGTTTCAATTCAGCATGGCACTTTTACCGCCATAAGTGATAGCAGGTGTTTGCGAGGGATCGATTAGTATGCAGGGTGGAAATTGCGTTCTGCGACGGAATCGCACTGTCTGCAATATCCACCGAACATTATGTGGCAAAATGTTTAAAGGCGATAAAACACGCGCCAGCATCATTATTTAAATACATTGCTGGAGCATAAAAAAAAACATCTCAGGAAATTGTAATGTCATAATATCGTAAGCAAGCCCTGTGTCTGCTCCGGTAGGCTGCCACAGGTCATTTGGCAGTGGGAAATGGAATGAAATATTTACTTTTCTTGGCCTGAGAAAAGATGGCATTCCAGGGAACAGCTGCGCAGAGTAACAGAATTATTTGCCAGCATAGTCGTGTGTACCCCATATAAAATACATTTTTGACTTGTCTGAATTGGTGAGCTATTGGGTGCTCGTCCCTTGACGCCTACCCCCAAAAAACACAGTTTATGACGTAGATATCATTAAAGGTCTAATGTCCACAAAGGAAGAGCCATGGCATTGTGCTCCTAAAACGATCCATGCACGCCAAGGGCAGTGGCCTGGCCTCAGTCCTCACAAGGGGAGGCTTTCTATGGGACCACTTTAGTGAAACGGGTAACATCAATGCATTCAGAGTAAAGCTGTGCCTAACCAGGCAACTTTATCGACTATGAGGTCATGGGCAAAATGCGTGAGATCACTCGAAACACCAGGGGAATCATTTTCCAAGTTCCCAGAGAGCAACGCCTGTCTAAACACCTTCATTCACTCTTTGCAGAATCTTAATGGTCTTGGAAGGAAAAAGGGGCAGTGGAACCGGATTTATGTTTCTGCCTCCTCCTGTTCCCTCTGCTTTAAAAAACCACTTGTTTTTCTGCCAGCGTGTTATTTTCATGCGCGTGTAAAACGGATCTGCGTGATTTTTCCATCACGGAAAAGTCAGTGACGGAAAAGTTTACATGAGAAATGTGCGAACCACAAAAAGTTTGCACGTTTCTCATGCGAACGCGCATCTACAAACCCACACCTCCACCCACACCCACAACACACCCTCGACACACCCCCACCTACACCCTTAACACACCCCCCATCCACACCCCAACATACCCCTACCCTACTTACCTTTCCTACACGCTGTCTCCCTGCGGCGCCAGTTCCCTTTCACTCCCGTGATCGGGAACCAGTGCCGCAGGGTCCATTTTTTTCATTTTTTTTCAGGAGCTGCAGGCATAGCTCTCAACTCACCCGCTTTTGGCGGGTGTCACCCGCCTTGAAAGCTGATGAATCACCCGCCAAGCCCCTCCTACGCCCATTCACTTCTATGGGCCTCTCACCCGCCAAAAAGAAAATCGGGTGTTTTCACCCGCCTTAGTGACACAAAAGGTTGGGAGCTATGTGCAGGGGTGTCCCCCGCAACTCCCGCTCAGTATACCACACAGTATACTGAGCTGGGTGTTGCGGGGGACACCCCCGCAGTCTTTTATTTTTAATACTTACCTACAATGCTACCACCAAAGGTTCGAACTTTTGGTGTTCGAACCTTTGGTGGTAGCATTTTTCAGACTTTTTGTACGGTCTGACCTTTTTTTTCGGTCCGATCGTACAATTCCATGTAAAACCAACAGATTCCTATGGAATCTTCCTGTTATATACTCCAGCAAAAAATAGGCGGGCTCCATAGGATTTCATTGTAAATGCTGTCTGCCATGCATAAATAAATGGCATGCAATGTTTACTTTTTTTGCACTGCAGAGTGAAATGACAAAAATTGCCTGGAAGGTCCCTGTTTGGATGTAAGTGCAAAATGTAAGCGGTGCGCACTGGGCAATTTACGCAATTATTTAAAATGATCTCACATGGGTCTTCCTCAATATCAATAAGTGAGCAATACTCCTTTCTTTTAATGTAATTCTTTAAAAATAGGTATCTGATAGTAGATTACTCTGACAAAAAAGTGGCCTCAACCACACTGTCAAGCGTCTTCTCTAGGCACTAGGCACTAGGCTGGGTACTGGTTGCAACATAGACAAGCAGGGTTCTTACAGCTGTTCCTCTTCCACCAAGCTCTCAGGAGAAGATTGTGGTTTTCCACATTAAAAGGTTGTATATCATCATAGCCAACCAAAGGTATATCCAGGCAAAAGTAGGTTTGCATTCTGGCAGCACTTGGAATATAACTTTAAAGGGGAAAGTGGTGACACACAATGGAAACTGAAATTCCTCATTTTCTGATGTTCAGGAGTTATTAACTGCTAGGATTAATGAAAGATGCATATATGACCATTGGGGTGTTCCACATGCCCGGTGAAATATCCTGAACACAATCGCAGTGCTGGTTTAATTCGGTAATCAGATATTTCAGCCCAGCAATGGCTGATTATTTAGTGTCAGATGTTTTTGATTCTGAGCCTAGTTAGAATGGACATTAAAGGCAAAGTTCAACAAAAAAGACAACCTCCTCTCTGATTTCACAGTCTTTATAGTTATGTTATATCATGTTACTTGGCATTTAAATAGCGCCTTATGTATCATTGGTATGATCTCAAAGCGCTGGTAGGTTGAACGCCTTCGGGAACCGTAGTTCATGTCAGTAGAGAGAGAGAGTGTCGTATGGTGCGTGGGCACACCGGATATATGTGCACCTGGTGTGGTTGTTGCGTGGTAGCTGCTTCTTAGCGGTAGGTGAGGAAATCAGTTGGATGTGTTCAGTCTGGAGGGTGGACACCCAGGCTGAAATTCTGGCTGCGTTAGGTCTGAGGAGACGCCTAAGCTAGCCGGAATGTGCTTGGTTAGCTGTGTTTTATTAGGATGATGGGGCGTTCATGGGGTCATGTTTGTATGAGAACAGCTAGGCCGGATGTGTCATAGCATAGCTGTTTTCTAGTTGAATGTTGGTGTATAGGACAGAGTAAGCCTAGTAGTGTGATATGGTGATTTATCATGGAAGCGCTTGCGGGCAGGCATGAGAGCAGGACAGTACGTATACGTACACGTATATAAAGCAACAGGAAGGATAGGGTAACATGGGGAATACATGTACATAGCAATCGTTCCATCTGTTTTGTTCGTTCCATCTGTTTTGTTCGTTCCATCCACCACATCCGTTCCATCCACTACATCCGTTCCATCCATTACATCTATTCCATCTAATATATAAACTCTGTCGTCCGTTCTGCCAACTCTGTTTCACCCGTTCCATCCACTTCATCCGTTCCATCCACTTTATCCGTTCCATGCACTCTATCCATTCATCCCCTCCATCTAGTCATCCATTCATCCCCTTCATCCACTCCATCGTCTCATTTCCTCCATCCGCTCCATCCACTTGATTTCCTCCATCCAATTCCACCATCCTAAAAATAAAACATGCAGAAGCACTTGTAATCTCCATAATACTCCATAATGCATGCCTGAAGTTGCAAAGTTAATGAGTGACAGAAGGTATGATAATGATATGATATGTCATTTATAGCGCACCTATACACAGGTGCTCAACATCTTTGGGAGGTATCTTATGTTTGTGTTTCTGGTGCGTTTTGGTCATGAGCTGTTAAATGCCTGACCTCAAGGCTCACAGGAGAAGCCTTCAAAGGTTAACTGTGGCAGCCAGAACTTATTGGTTGACAATTCAAATGTTTGAAAGTTTTAATAGATCTAGCCCTGTAGTTGGGGTTTGGGTCACCAAGCTTCACACCAAATCTGATGTCGGTTGAGGGCCTGCTCCACCGCTTCTTAGATGTATGGTAATGGGTGCCAACCTGGTATGAAGGTGTCCCGCTGATGGTGATGTGTCAATACCTGCTAAAACATGCTGATAGAGATACTCAGCCTTGCACTTTGGGACACTAGACTGTCTACTTTCCACTGTGAGTTCAGTACTGCTGCTCATTGCATGTTTCTCAGAGGACCAACTGAAATGAAGGCCCCAGCGGCCCCTGAAACCCCCACCCAGCAGCCTCGCATTTGGATGCAAGCCTTGGACTTGTTCTTGTGTTTCTGGTGGGATTTGCTTATGGACTATCAAATCTATGGCTTCTATGCTAATGAGAGAAGCCTTCAAAGGTTGACTGCTGCAGCCAGAGCGTACTGGTTTGCCATTAACATATTTGAAACTTTAAACAGATTCACCCAGTGTTTGGTGTTTGGATAGCCAAGCTTCACTCTAAACTCTGATGAAAGGTTAAGGGCCTGACCATTGCCTCTTGGATATATAGAAGTAGGGACTGACCTGAATACGATGGAAAGGAGCCCTGCAGGAGAAGCTGCAAGAATTGCTACGACCACCTTATGAGCAAAGTCTGACTGGTACCTTGGCAAACAGGATTTTCTACCTTCCACAGTGAGCTCCGAACTGATGCTCATTGCACTTGTCACAGCAGGACCAACTGAGATGAAGGCTTCAACAGACTCCACCTCCTCCACTTGGCAGCCTTGGTATGGGATTTAAGCCAACTGCTGGGAGAACTATGGCAGCCCAGATGACTTGCAGCTGACAGAGTAAAAGACTGGTAGGCGCGACAAGACCAGGTAGGGAAAACAGAGGGACGGAAAAACAAACGATCTTACTAGGCCTTGTGTCTTTCAGATCGTGCAGTGCAGGGGGGAGAGGGAGAGGAGAAGTATTGGGGGGAGGGGTGCAATTAGGGAAGTATTGCTCTACGTAAGTGCAGCCAGGGCAGGGGAGGCAGGGGAATGTAGGGTTATAGATAGAGCCCCACGTGAACGGTAGGCCCGGAGGCAGTGCAGGTGCTACTGGTAGTGGAGGCGCCTGGTGCCCATTGTGAATGGAGGATAGCACAGGGGCAACACGCTGGTCTTGGGAGCAAGACCATGCAGAGCAAGATAGGTTTGAATCCCGGATCCGCGCTTAGAAACAAAATTCAGGTATGGTATTAGGCGCGTTATAAAAAAACAATAAAACTAAAAAAGATTCTGAGGGTAGCCAGGCAACTAGTCAGCGAAGCAGACAGGTAAGTCAGCAGTGAACAGAGAGAGAGAGAAAGCAGAAGCGAAAAGGAAGGTCTTCAGCTGCTTCCGGTACCTCAGGTGGTCCGGCTAAAGTTTCACAGGTGCAGGGAGGCCATTCCAGAAGGAGGCACCTGCAGAGGAGAGAGATCTGCCACCCACTCTCTGCTTGGAGAAATGTCTGACACTAGAAGGAAGGTGTTTAGGAAGAGAAAGTTGGATGTAGTGAGGGCCCAACCCCAAAAAGCCTTGTGGACGATGTTGAGGGTCTTGAACTTGATCCTTGCAGCCACCGGGAGCCAGTGAACAGAGTTCAGGGCTGGAGAGATACGATCCCTGGGTTTGAGGCAGAGGGCAGAGAGTAGAGGAAGGCAGATTGAGAAAGAGGCTGTTGCAGTAGTCCAGCCTAGAGAGAACCAGGGCTCTGGAGACAGTGAGCTTCTGGGGGAAAGTGAGAAAAGGAAGAAAGCCTCTGAGGCAGTGTCGCTGGTAGTGGGACTTGTTAGCGAGGTCCGTGATGTGAGGCGAGGGTGGAGTCGAAGATGACACCAAGGTTCTTTTGCCTCACAGGAAGAGGGCCAAAGGAGGGTGGCCAGAGTGAAAGAGGGAAAGCGGGAGCAGGGGACCCAGTGAGAAGGATCTCAGTCTTACTGGCGTTAAGGCAAAGATCATTGGAGGCGCATCACTCCTGAATCACGGCTAGACAGTCAGGAATGAGCGAGGGAGGAGGCTGAGGGGAGCCTGAAGGAGGGCTGAGTGTCATCTGCGAAGCACTTAAAGTTAGAGGAGAAGGTAGAGATGAGGAGGGCCAAAGGGGCAAGTAGTTGTTTAAAAGCAAGGGTGAGAGACTGATTAACCATGTCGAAAGCAGAGGAAAGATCAAGGGGGATGAGGACAGAGGGAAGGCTAGAGTCGAGATTAGCGAGCAGATCTTCACAGGTGTTCAGAGAGCAGTTTCCACGCATTTGACTGCTCTGAAGCCAGACTGATGGCCATGGAGATTCAGTGTGGAGAGTAAGCTGGGAGATGGCCAGCTTTTCCAGGAGTTTGCCCAGGAAAGGAGTCATGGAGATCAGGTGGGAGTTTGCTGGACAGGAAGGATCGGCAGAAGTTTTTTTCAGGAGGGGATGCAGAAGGGAGTGCTTTAGGGGGAAGGAGACGTTCCAGTGGCAAAAGAGTGATTGCAGAAATCAGCTACGGCTGGATCAAGGGTGACAATGTGGTCCTTGATGTTTCTGGAGGAGCAGGGGGCACCTGCTTGAACGACACTTTCATAGATCTGACTTGTCTAGAAACATCGTTAGGTGTGATCGGAGAGTAAGGGGAGAAAGGTGGAGGAGAGGGAGAGGCGGCCAGAGTGGTGCTGAGAGAGGAAGAGGGAGATGAGAGAGAGGACAGGATGTTCCGAGTTTTAGTAGTGAAATAAGATGCCAGAGCCATGCAGAGTGTCTGGGAGGGAACAGGAGAGGTGGAGACTGTAGTAGGATTGGCAAGCTCCTTGCAGATTTTGAAACGTTTGGCCATGTTGTTAGAGGCTGCAGAGACACAGGCTTGACTATAGGCTCTCTTCTTGGACAGAACATACATCTTTATGTGTTAATAGTCTCAAATTACAATTCACAAAAGGCGCTCTATCTAGAGGTCACAAAAAAAAATCACATTAAGGTTTATTAAACCTATCCCTGCCAGATGTTGCAATTAAAAGTTCATATGCTTGCATCCTTTTCCTCAGTAAAATGTTGTAATTTCCGTGAGATGCCCAATACTACCATAATTTGCAGGAGTATGAGCTGGGGAGGTCAGGCAAGAGAGGAGGCACTGCACTGCAGCAGGAGCAGAGTGGACTGTTTCTGTTCTTCTCTGCCATAGACGGTGGCACAGTCCCTGTCCCTTGCCTGCCATGCACAGGAGCTGAAAGAGGGGTCTCTGCTCCTCCCTTGGCCCACACAGATATGTAGCCATCTACCTCTAAACATGTATACATGGAGCTGGCTATGGATGTAGGAAGAACAGCGAAGCAGCAGTCTTCTACTGCTGGCAGAGACCAGGAAATGGATGTTGGGGGCGTCTCTGCTTTCCCATGTCCACCCTCGGCTGCTGAAGAAGAGGCAACGTGACTGGACAGCCATGAAGGGCAGATGGATATATTAGTATTCTGCATCACACAGATTCACAGAGGACTGAATAACCAATTACCATTAAAATTAGAAGAACTTTCAGCTTTTCTCTGCCCAACGCTGGAAGGCCAAAATGCAGAGATGTAGCGACTCTTAGGTGGGGCAAGTACCTCCAGAGAACTAACAACAAAAAATGCACTACACTAGGTACTCCCAGATGACAAGAGTTAGTTTTAGATCCCAGCCAGAAATACAGTGCAGGCAGCAGCACGTCTTACTTTATAATTTAATTAGAGAGAGGCGCTTGTGAGAATCTTGCAGCAGAGAGTTTTATTTAGGTGAGTCGATCCTCGGGGCCTTTATTCTTTTTAATGTGGCTCGTGCTCAGGCAGGTTTTTGTGTTGGCTTCCATACAGAAATTGAACTTTTGTCTGTCTGTTCATGATTGAATTTCTCATTCAATCACGCCGCATTGTTGTTGTCTGGCATGTGCGTCTTTCATCAGACCTGCTTCTGCAGAAAGCAAATCAAATCAGCCCTTAGTGTTTGCTCTGCAGCTCTAACAGTCCAATTGAGAATCCAGCACAAAAAGTTACATTTGTTTAAAATGAAGTAAACAACCATTGTGCATGGGCTTGTTTGATTACTAAGCTATTCCTTAACCTCAATTACTCTGGAGTAAAACGACATTTCACATCCTTTGGCTACTTTTATAGTTGCAATTTAACCTCAATAAGAAGTAATGGAACAATTACCGAGCGGAATCACTTAAGCTGCAGGGGCTTGGAGATAATGACAAACAGCCTTTGTAGTCCATGGGGCCTTGATTACCGCTTGCCATGTTTCCCGTCTCGTTCAGTCAATGCTCAGCCCTTCCCGATTCCTTTTTGTTGTTTGCTGGACGTGCATTTCCTACATTTGAAGACTTCTGCTTCATAGCAGCCATGCAACCTCCTGCCTTGTGCACGCCTTCTTCTCCCCATTATAGCCTGACCCCAAAGGTTTCCTGCTGTTTGTTAAAAAAAAAAGCCATGACTGGCTGGAGGTGTCGCACATGAAACTGGGCCACTTGGCACATATGAAGCTTAAAACGTTCTTCAAGTGGCTTTCACATAGAACCTGATGCTAGACTGCTCCCACTTCTAAGTGCTTGAGTATTAAGTGCTACCATTAAACAACGTAATGGGACTGAAATCATCAGCCAGGAAAGGATAGAGGGCAGATGTGGTCTAAACCTGATGCTCTCTAGCAGTGGACGAAGTGTATGAAAAGAAGTAGCAGAACTATGTTCCCTGGTGGTCTGCCCCGCTCCCCACAAACCCCATCACCACGCCCCCTCCCACGCACAATGCAAACCCCCAAACAATTGCGCCTGCTGTTTAAGAGAACGTTCAGTGTACTGAAGTGCAGGTTTCAACTGCTCACTACACTTATATTTTGAAAACAAAGCCATTCCGGAACAGTTTCTTTTAAAAATAAAAGTATAAGAACAGTAAAACATAATTAAAAAAAGTAGAGGATCACCACTCCCAACCACTCCCTCCCACTTTGACTACTGCTCTATAGGAGCAACACAGGTGTCTGGGCAAGGACTTACCTACAATCTTGCTGGGTTACTTTTTGTACTCCTACATGTTCTTTTTAACATTGTGCCCTCTCGGTCTATACATTTCCACTTTGTTTTAACATTTCTGTATCTGTTATCAGGCTTTTATTGTAGACGAGAAAATTACTCTTTATCACTGGGGCACCACAAAGTCAATCCTGGACTTTCTTTTCACAATTCATTGTCACTTTAACAGATGCCCATTCCCAATCTATTGTATGTAAGTTAATTTCAAGAATGCAGTGGGATATTAAATGAAACTGAAACCCCACCACTGGAGGTGATGTATTCTGCTAACATGAAGTCAGCTGGTCACATCCGTCTATTACTTTCTTTTTGTTATTAAAGGGGAACTGTCATGAAATATTGTATGTGAAAACAATGAAGTCATTAGCAATGGCACCTTGGAGGGCACTATCAGACTTGTAAAACATGTAAAATAGCCCCAAAATTAATGAGCCCCCAGTTGACTCGTGGCAGATTCCATCTTTCCCATTGTCTTGCATGGTACCATGACTCCTGCTGTCACACAGTATCAAAAATCGACTCAACAAATCACTGCAGGAAACTTTCTACAACAACGAGAGGCAATGGCCGAAGTTACAATGTATCAACAGTGGGCATGAATATGGGAAATATATAATACTGAATTGACTTATTCACAAGAAGTATGCCTCTAATGCTCTTTTGAAATGATATTTTGGTCCACTTTCTTGTTTCTATTTCTTCTCCTTACTTTTAATTATTATTTTATTTCTCTTTCCTCCCTTCATTGTTTTGCTATTTATTTTATTTTATTTCTTCCTTTTCTGACGAATCCCAAGAAGTTGCCACTTCTCCCAGAGGCCCTTACCATGAGGCCAGTGTGGTGAGGCCGTTAACCGATAGTCCCCCTGGGGGTGGTACTCAACGGGTGGATCTTATGGGGAGTGACCTCCCCTCTGGGGACAATGGAGAACAACTCGGAAGAAGGCGATATACCCACACTGCACCCATGCCCTATACACACCTAAAGTCCTTAGACCCCTCTTCCTACCCTGACTATCATAGAGACAATAGAGCCATATACTTCTGTAACATCTCTGATGTTAACCTGACCAAAAGTACTTGGACGAAGAAGATCATTAAGAGCCGTGAGCATTTGCCGTACCCCAGTTCTGGGACGAGGTGGCTCATATGAGGAATAAGGCCTGACTTGACAGCTACTACTGCAGGTGTGGACGTAGCGCCAGGGTGGAGTATACAAAATAAAAGGGAAACTGAAGAAGGACTTGGTGTCTTCAGCACATGAGGAATCCAGAAGATTCAAATTGTGTCCAGAAAAGAGCCAGGCAGAGCGGCGGATGCAGGTGAGCAGCCGTGGAAGTCCTGAGGAAGCTGAGCAGGAAGCAGCCTCCACACCAGTGTGCAGTTTAAATTCCTTCCCAAGACAGCCCCAACACAAAAGGAAACTGCATCTGGTGCACAACATTGAAAGCAAATTGTGGCTGGCAGACCAAAAAGCCAGCATGCAGGCCAAACCAACAAAGAAACAGACGGCCCAGACTGATGTCTAAGATAGAAGAAAAGAAATGTGATGTGTAATTGAAGTTAAAATTATGCATATGTCTTTAGATTCCCATAAGTGCTATGGTGATATCATAATTGTTGATTATCTTGGGAACCATCATTTCTACTGAAATGGTTAATATTTCCGAAAAGCTCATGAAAAGACCTATCCAATGATTAGGGGTTAGATGCACACTGGGAAGAAGGGGGTCTCTTGCCAAAATGAGGATTGTCTGTCAAGAATGTAGGGATCTGGGTTGTCTGCCCGTTAATGTTTTGTTCACGGGTGGACTGCCCACAGTGCAATTTTCTTCCCCCATCGCCAATGTTAAGGATGCGCGTTATACCCCTGCAACCCATGGTGACAAAGATATTGAACATGGGGAGCGGGGCACACCCTTGCTCTTTATGTTCAGTATTTTTGGACCCAAATTGAACGCACACATTCGGACTATCTACCATTCGTTCAAATGTTTGCAATCAATTTGGGTAATACCGAATGAAGAGCTAATTAAAAAGGGGAGAGCTGTCTGAAATTATCTGAGTGGGAACTTCCGAAAAATTCTTACCAAGTAATAATTTAATTAATATCCATGTAGCCAAATGATGGAATTTTATTGAAGTTTGAAATCTACAACCTCTCTCCCAGTTGAATAATGGTATAGTGATATAAAGTAATTTTGAGGCCACTTATATCCTTTTTACCAACCTCAAAATTCCCTAAAAAGGGGCAGGGGCGTTCTATTTAAAAAAGACATTCTCTACTGCTCACCATTCCCCAGACCCTGCCTTAAAGCAGAGGAGTTCCAAATGGTAAACTGAATATGTGGGGTTATTTTGGGGGCAGAAAAGTGTCTTGCCCAGTTAAACAGAGTGAAGCCACTGACTGAAAAGGCACACCCTCTACTGAGAGTGTGAAAGAGATTACAAATTGAAAAGAGATCTTTCACTGAAGGGTGGTAAAGGAAAAAGGTTCATTACATTTTAAGAAAAGTATTTTTGTTAAAGGTTTCTTGTGCAAGAACCTTAGTAGAAATAGAATGCGAGCAGGCATGTCAGTGGTTTGACAATTGAAAAGTGCTACATGTTATTTAAAGTAAACCCCATGCAAAGTACATACTAACGTTAAATTGTTCCGTCATGTCCAGGGTGCTGCTTAATTCTTTACATTAGGTGTATTGTGAGTACCCCCATCATTTGAAGTGTCCTGTGTGTCTTTTTACACGAGAGCAGGATTCAAAATACATATGTGGAGTTTTGGATATTTTGTGAATTCTGTTATCAAAATTGAGTAGTGTTCAATTTATTTGTATTGAAGTTTCTGCCACAGAGTAAGGACGTTTGTCTAGTAATCATCATTGTGCTATATTGATTGTCTCCTAGCCCAATAAATTAAGCTATTTGTGCTGTGCTCTTGATTGGGGAGGGAAACAATTCCCTGGATTGATTGTTGCTGCATATATATCTCCAACACTAGTCCTGAAGAACAGTGTGGTGTTGAGGCTTTGAGAAGCAGACTGCAGACATGAGCAGCCGACGAGCCATGGGAGAAGGAACACTGTTGCTGCCACAAAGTCGCCCTATCCCAAAAAGAACCGGAGAGCTACCTGATACCAATGGCAGTTATGGGGAAGTACGGGAGGCCTGGTAGGGGCACAGGGGCAAGTAGCCCGACGAAAGCCACTGACCACAAGAGAGTGAGAGACCCAGGGGTCATGGACCCACATAAAGGAGCAAGGCATCTTCCTAGTATCAGTTCTTGGCAAGAGTGTGAGCCAAGAGGGCTGAACCGAAAAGCAAGAGAAACAAGGGGAATCTTCCTTGGTGTCATACTTGGCAGGAGAGTGAACCAAGAGGATGCAACCAAACAGATAGAGAAGCCAGGGTCAGAGGACCCTTCAAACATTTGAGAACTGTGAATTGGAAGCTACATGAGATGTGGACCATGGTGATGATCTGGACTCTGCAAACATGGAAAAGGGTACCAGGAGAAGGGAGTCATTCTCCTGGTAACCAAGACCAGGGGTCATTCCCCCTAGTTGTGTCGAACTGTAAAAGTCTGAAAAAAGGCCAGTGGAAGGGAGACTGGTGTTGTGAACTGGGAGAGAAGACCAAGGGAAGGGAGTCATCCCCCCTGGTTGTGTGGAGCTGTCAAGATACTAGGGTAAGAGGAAGATACTCTGAGTAACCAAAGTTGTACAAACTCTGAAGCCAAAATACCAGGAGAAGGGATACATTCTCCTGGTAACCAAGATCAGGGGAAGGGAGACATTTCCCCTGGTTGTGTTGAACTGTTAGAAACCAGACAGGCTGTCTGGTAAAGAGAACTGTTTTGAACTCTTGTGTGTTGCCCTGGGGAAGGGAGCCATTACCCCAGGAAGAAGCCACCATTTGGGAACACATTTCTACTCTCAGCCCAGAAGAAGGGAGTCATTCTTCTGGACCAAGAAGACCAACACAATGTGCATTGTTGCAGACTCAAACATAACAAAGAGTGATTATGTACCTGACTAGTAAGGAAGCTATTGTTAAGAAAGCATTTTAGTTTAGTATCCACTAATGTGCAAATTTGTGTAATCTGAATCATTACCAGATTATTTCAATGAATGTCTGACTGCTACTCAGGAATGGTGTGCTGCTAACGATCTCTGCCATAATGGCAGTAATACTGAGTTCCTTCTCATTGGGACCCCTGCTCCCTCCTTCCCTCCTAAACTCTTGCCGCCCTCCATGGGCCATTCCCCCTCCCTCTTGTGAGGTAAAAAACCTTGGTGTCACCTTCGACTCCTCTCTCTCTCCTTCTTTCCTCACAATGTGACCTTGCAAAGAAGGCCCACTTTCAGCTGCATATTGTCAGAGGCATTCACCCTTTCCTCACCTTCCTCCAGAAACCCATTGTCTCCAGAGCTCTGGTCCTCTCTAGGCTGGACTACTGCAACAGCCTCTTCCTCAATCTGCCTAAATCCTCCCTTCGCCCCCTTTAACTAATCCAGAATAGGACTGGGAAACTTATCCTTGGCCTCAAGACCAGGGACCGCATCTCTCCAGCCCTAAAATATCTCCACTGGCTCTCAGTTGTTGCAAGGATCATGTTAAAGACCCTTTGCATCATCCACAAGGATTTCTGGGGCCTGGGTCCCCGCTACCTCCAAATGTCTCTCCCTAAATACCTCCCTGCTAGAGCCCTTTGGTCCTCTAGCTCCAACTCTCTGCATGTCAGACCCTTCTCCAAGCAGAGAGTGGGAGGTAGATCCCTCTTCCGCTTGAGCCTCCGTCTGGAATGGCCTCCCTGCCCCTCTCAGGCTTGAGTCAGATCTCCTTAAGTTTCAGAAGCTTCTCAAGACCCTCCATTTCCCTTCTTCCTTCCTTCTCCTCCTCCCCTCAAATGTCCCCCCATGTTGCATTTTGAATGGCTACCTGGTTCCTTCTGACTCTTACAGGGCACCAGGCCCTCCTTTCCCATTCCACCAAAGCACTTTGTTCTCTCCTGACCCCCAAAACCTGCACTTGCTCTACCAGGCTCCCTCCCCCTGTATTAGACTGGTGGGGCCTACACCCCTACTGAGCCCAATCCATCCCAGTCCTCACACTTAGCATGTGGACCTTCATTACAGCACTTCCTGCTTTCCCCTGGCACTTGTCCACCTGGCCTCTCCTTAGCACTCGTCTAGCCCAGCCCCCCCCCAAATCCTCCCTCAGCATTTGCATGCTCTCCACTCTTCCCATTCCATCTTAGCATTAACACATTCCGCTCTGACCTGCAGTCCCCCCACTCCTCTGCAGTTCTTGTTACTGCACTTGCATGATCCAAATGACACACGGCCTAGTAGGACCGTTTATTGTTATTCTTCATCCCTGGCCCCCCTTTTGTGTTGTGGCGACTTAAAACACCTTTTGCTGTATAAGTGCATTATAAATACACAATAAATAAATAAATACCTGAAGTGTTATCTGTCATCGCTGTATCAATTGCTTGTTTTGTACCTAGTAATGAGATATATAGCCATCTAATGTTTGGGCCAATATATATTTCATATTCAAACATTTTGTACATTATGGGGCATTCATTTTGGCTGTTAAAGAGGCAGGCTGTTTGAATCAAGGATGCTACGATAACATTATTTGATTGTCTTAGTTAACATCACCATTTGCTGATGTGGAGTAGATTCTATGACTCTAAACTGTAATCTGGTTACAATGTGATCTCTGATACACATTTATTGACTACTGTTCTATGTGAGCAATCCAAGGTATCTATTGTTACTAGTTAGGATTTAGTTTGTATTTGAATAGGCTGATGATTTTTGTTATTTGTTTTTTGTTATTTGATTATGTTTTCACATTTAGGCTTTTAGGTCAACATTGTATGGTCCCGGCAAAGACATAACCCGCATCTCTGCATGATGACGTCTACATGCACGCTGTCATTTCTTTTTTTCTTTTTGGCGTCTTTAATACACCTGCTCAACGTTCACACTATGAATGCTTAGTACCTACAGCAGCGGTGCTACATTATTCTTACAGGCAAGAATTACCTGTTATGATTCAAGATGGAATGAATTACATGGATACATTATAGTTAATGCTAGATGCTATGAAAACATTTGCTGTTTACGTTGCTTACAGCTCCACTGTGCTGTTTGAGCGTGGCAGCTGCTGCAATCACAAGCCTTTTGAAAACTGATTGCTTGTGATCACCACCATAGAAGGTATTTTATTTTAAATTTAAATTGAGTTTAAATTGATATAATTCTATGATCCTTTTCTTATGTACCTTCTTCTATTGTGACCATATTCCTTTTATATTATCTAGACATAATGCATTAGAGTCCATTCATATAGTCCGTCTTCATTTTCTAGTTATACATATGCTCATATTTTAAGTCCTATGTTCTCCAGAGCCCACCCTGACGAAGAACCATCAGGTCCAAAATGCATAGGCCAAGTCTTTATCTGGATGGTGGACCTTACGAAGAGATGATTAATAAATGCTGAAATTATGACTATTGTCACAAGATAATACTTTCTATGAGAAGTTCATTAACTTTTAGCCTTTTGTTGCAGATGTGTGCGACCAGTTTCTTCTAATTCATGTATAAAGTGCAGCCAGTTGGCTAAACTTCATTGTGGGCTGACTTAGGGTTTGTAGTGAAAAAAGAGGCAGATAACAGGCCTTGACATTATTTTAATTGTCTTCCATTAGAAGACATTCTAATGGAAGTCATTCTTCCATTAGAAGCCATTCCATTCAGCCAGCTTGCTGAAAAGATCAGAATTAAGATTAGACAATTGAAATGGCAGGCTAGGATTGGCCGTCCAGAAAAAGGAAGGATGTGGATTAGCCTGAAACACCCTATTAAGCAAGCTCCAGATGGGAGTTGACACACACAGCTTCCTGAATTTCACAGTGAGCATATTTCATGCAGGTCAAAGTTGGCAGGTAGAGTGGATCCACAGTGCAAAAGCGACTGACTGGCTTGGGCAAGGAGAAACAGCTGTTGTTCTAATATATTTATATAGCATAGTAAATCTGATTTCTGGTCCTAAACGTATGCCACTTTTCCAAATGTTCCAAATTGTAATGTTATGACTGCTTTTATATTTAGAGGCTGAATTAAGCCTTTTTACGCATTATTTAATTATACAATTTTTAGAATCATGTTTTCTTTTCCACAGCCTTTAACAATCAAAAGTGCCAATGATGTGCTTTTGTTAGGCTCGCTTCTAACTTTTCTCTAGTTTGTGGATAATCCTAGAAATAAATAGAGCAAGAGTATGATGGTTGACTATATTCAAACACGTTATTGTTAAATTTGGGCACTGCTTATTGCCGACTATCTCTTCAAGAGACTAAATATAAATGAATTATAAATAAAAGAGAGCATGTTTTATCTGTTTCTATTTATGTGTATAAAAAGGCACTATATTGGAAGTGAAAATCCTTGTTTTAGAGATACAACAGTGTAAGTTGTTTTTGACATCTAATGTTAAACATTTACATAATGGTTATACAAATTGGTTCATGTATTACTGTGTATATGCCCACGTCGGTATTACTGGCCAATAGTAAATCTGTCAGGTGCTCAAAGGAAGTGGTTTTTCTTACACTAAGCACAGAGATCCAATTCTTTGCAGATCCTTCTGTCATGTAAAACCATATTCTCTGCCACAAAACCTGCCACAGCACCAGGGGGCATTGTGATCACCTCTGGAGCAGAGGTTAGGCAAGCAGGGTATGATGACAATCATTACAGATGGCACCCAATGAGGGGTTCCTATTCCCAGTGATTACAATCTAGAATTTAAATAAAATTGCGGTGAACATTTTTTAAATCTTCCTTTTCAGTCACCACAGGGGAGCCAAACGTGTTGTTAATCCTAACACTAGACGGATCTACATAAAACTATTGAAGAAATACCAGATGGTGCAACAACACAATTATATTCCCATGCCTATTGAGTTCCAGCTAGTAAACAATCGATGGTGTTGGGTGGGACAGACATATTTTTCTACATTCACATCGAGTACGAGGGGGGTGTCCATATTGTTCAAGAAGAATTTGCCTTCAAATGTCCTCTCCTGTAATTCAGATTCAGACGGTAGGATTGTATCTGTCAAGGTTAAGATCCAAGACACTGTAATTTTACTATGCTGTTTGTATGCCCCCAATTCTGATGGTCCCCTATGTTTTCATGAACTGGCTCAACGCATTCAAGACAGCAAGGTGGACTCTATCATCTTGGGGGAAGGGGGACTTTAATCTTGTAATGGATCCGATACTTGACTGCTCTAATGGTGCCATGTATAGAATGCCAATGAGGAGTAAACAGTAAATGGACAATTTGATTGATGAGCTTGACCTGTCATGGATGGTGTCATATGGCGCCTGAAACATCCAACGGAAAGGGATTACAGCTTTCATTCCGCAAGCCATGTTGTCTACTCACAAATTGATTTCTTTCTGACTTCTGGGCATCTGACCCCATGACTCAGATATTGGTCTTATTGGGATTACTGACCACACACCGGTAGTGATGCGCCTCTCGCTGCGTTATACGCTGTTTAAGACTTTCTTGTGGTGGATGAATGTCTCTGTCTTGCAGAACGAACAGATAAAGGGTGAGGTTGTAAAAGAACTTTATTTTCTTTGAAATAAACAAGACAGATGAAGTGTCCATCTATTCTGTTTGGGAGTCGTTGAAATGCTATGTGGGGGATATATGATGTCAAAGAGAAGGAGATAAAGAGGCTTTCCAAAGAAGCAAAGATTCTTGAACAGAGCTATGTTTGCTAGACGAGACCAGGAAGTGCGATCGAAGCTCAGAAATATGAACTGAACAAGATCCTTTCTGACAGGGCAGATTATGCATTGTTCAAGAGTAAGATGAATTACTTTGAAAATTGATGAAAAGCTGGGATGCTGCTTGCACACAGCTTGAATGTGGCAGAAAGTAAGTGAACAATCACAGCAGAGAGAGACAACTGTGATAACCTACTACTAGCTCACAAGTACATTAATATTCAAAGAGTTTTATGAACATTTATATGAATCTGAATCAAAATGTGAGCCTGAGACAATTACCACTTTTCTAAGTTAGACTCAAGTTCCTCGGCTGTCGGAATATCTTGCTGCCCAATTAGAAGCCCCAATCTCTGTGGAAGACATCCGTTCTGCAATCTCAGGATTAAAGGGTAACAAGACACGTGGTGTGGATGGACTCCCGGATTCTGCCTGAAAGTGCACTTCAACTGCTGCGTGATGTATACTCTGCATCATTTGAAAGAGGGATATTACCAGCCTCCATGAGACATGCTCTGGTGACTGTCTTGTTGAAGAAGGACAAGTCTCCTATGCGGTGTGCAAATTATAGACCAATACATCTGATAAATACTGATTGTAGGTTGCTAGTGAAAATGCTGGCAACAAGATTGGAGCCTTTTATAGTACACGAGAATCAAGTTGGATTTGTAACAGGAAGATCTGTGGCGGATAACATGCGGAAGCATGTAAGATAGTGGCTCCTTTCTCTATCCTTACTCCTTAAGTGTGATGTTGTGAATATTACTCATTATTTTTTAACTGTTCTACTGCTGATCCACATTGTTACAATAAAATAACTTTTTGAAAGTCAAAAAAATAGAGTGGAGGTGTTATAAATGGTAATACTCATATAACTGTGGTTGTGGCACACCCAGGAGTTCTTCCTGGAGAAACGCTGTTTACTTACATTACAACACATGCTGCTAAGGTACAACGCCTTATTGCAACCTTACACATTAGAACGGACTCAGATCAACCCCCACATGCAAGTAATAGGTAATATGAACTAGCCTTGCAACACAGACCATCAACATTGGTTTGGGAGCAATTTGATTTGTTCCACATCTGTTCCCAGACATGCAACTTTCTTATCAGAAGGGATGCAACTAGAACAATTTGTTAGGTTTCATCTGAAAAGAGAGGCAAATGACCCCTCTCTCAGACCACAGTCTGAACTCTTAAGGAGACACATTGACACAGTTGGAGCATGTGCTATGGAGATGGCAGCTCAACAAGCTGTACATGCATCACATCCAGACTATGCTAGAGATGAAGGGGGACTCCCATTATCTTCCCACAATGATCTGCTGGGTAGATGCCAACAATGCAAGAGGAGCTACATAATGGTTTACAAGAATACTGAGTCAACTCGAGGCAGAATTTCCTAAAGTCATTCCACAGTGGAAACATAGATAACATAGATAACCAATGCAACTTTAGACCCGGCTATACCCACTAATTATAGACCGATTACTACCGTACCGTTCCTCTTGAAGATTCTGGATAAGGTGCCATATATCCAAATCCAGAACTTCCTGGAACAAAACCAACTACTAGGCTCCCGTCAATCCGTCTTCCGTCCACTGCACGGCACAGAAACTGCATTGATTGACCTAAAAGCCCAAATAGACAAAGTACGAGATGCTGGAAAACCAGCACTTCTCCTGCTATTATACTTATCTGCCGCATTTGACTTAGTGGATCATAAAGTCTTGTGTAACCACTTAGATACAGCAGCACACTTCTCCGCTGAGGCTATAGTGTGGATCCAATCATTCCTTAGTGACAATACCATGAGGGTATTTTCACCTACAACAGCTGCAGACCCCATCACCTGCGGCGTGCCACAGGGATCTTGCGTTTCACCAACGCTATATAACATTTTCACTAAGCCCCTGTTTGATGACCTGGACCATCTGGGTATCACGTTTACTAACTACGCTGACGATACCCAGATCCTCCTCCCACTCACAGGGGATTACGAAAAGGATTTAGCACTAGTGAACAAAATTTACAGCATCGGTCAGGCATGGATGGCAACCCACGGCTTATGCCTGAACAATGATAAAACTGAGCTTCTTATCCTAGGCACCGCTTCCCTCACTAATAAACTAAGTACAAACTACTCCTCCTTCATCATCGATGAAAACTGCATACAAGTAGCCAAAGAAGCAAAAACGTTAGGTATTTACCTTGACTCCACCTTATCATTCTCCAAACAGGTAAACTCCCTAGACTCTTCAACAGCTTACACGTGTAAACTAATTAGAGCAGGAAAACAATTCTTATCTCAGTACAGTTGTCTAACATTAGCCAGAGCCCTAATCATCTCCAAATTAGACTACTGTAACGCATTGTACATAGGAGCCACCAAATCCACCATTAACAAAATTCAGATACAGCAAAACAATGCCCTCCGAGCTGCACTGAACATTCCCAAGAGAGAACACATCTCAGAAACAAGAAGGAAACATAAATGGCTCTCCACCCACGAGAAAATCAGACTCAAAACCGCATCCCTCACATACAAATCACTTCATAATAAAGCCCCACAATATTTAAAGGACAGATTCACCAGAACACACTCCACAAGACAAACTAGACTAGCCAACACCAACCGCCTCCAAGTACCCTGATTTAAACTTGCCACCATAGGCGCAGCTAGCTTCCCAGTCAAAGCTGCTCAATTGTGGAATGAACTACCCATCAATGTGAGGCTAGAACAACTTTTACCAAATTCAGGCAAAATGTGATCAACTGGTTGACGACAACAAATGTTAAATGAATGCATGAACTTGTTCCCACTTGACTGTTACCTGTCACATGTATTACACGCCTGTAATCAATGACCTTTGTAACCTGTAACCTGTAACCGTGCTCTAAGCTGTACATCTTCTTACCTTTTGCGCCCTTATACTCCAGGGTCCGGTGCGCATAATAAATACTAAACAAACAAACAAACAAACATGATTATTGCAGCAGGGTGAGTCCAGCAATAGAACACTTTGATAGCTGAGAGGAGAAATATCCATTTGCATATCAGTCTGGACCCATCCACTTAGGCAGTCCAGCACTGAAATGCTAGACAAGTCTACTCTGAACAAGAGTACCAACAGCAACCCCAGACATGTCTTTTGGCCCAGTCGAGCCTCATTAGTGAGGTGAAACTGTGCCTCTCTAAGCACAGTGAGCAAGGAGTCCACGCCTGCATTACCCTGTGTAATTCATGGTAAAACCCCAAGTTCCTAAAAATTCAAAAAAGGTCAGTGGATCCCAGTTTGAGTCCTTCGACCTGAGGGCCAACTCTGAGTTTCTGGGTTATGGGTTCCAGAGAGAGGGCAAAGAGAATTGCTGAGAGAGGGCATCCCTGTCTTGTCCCTCTACCTAATTCAAACCAGCGCCAGTATTTGCCGCCACAAAGACAGAGGCCTTGGGTGATGTGTACACTGCCTGGATCCCTCCTCTAAATTTCAGGCCTATTCCCACTTTGCCTTTAGAAAGCCCCATCCCACCCTGTTAAAGGCTTTCTCTGAATCAACTGAGAGGAGAGATGGGTCGTCTTTCATGGTTTGGGACTCGTTAATTAAGTGTAGGGTCTTTCTCATAGTGTCAGCACCTTATCTGCCAAGTATAAAGCCAACCTGGTCCGGATTTATCAGACGTGGCATATATATCTCTAGTCGGGCAGCCAAGTTTGTGGTACAGATTTTGGCATCTATGTTCAATAGGGATATTGGACGGTACGAACCGCATTGGTTAGGGTCCCGGCCTTCTTTGGGGATCACTGAGACCAGAGGTCGAACAAAAGAATCCGGGGCTCTTCCAGTGTCCAGGATATCATTAAATAGTTCTACCATAAAAGGAAGGAGGGGGGAGAGAAAGGATTTACAGAAACCAACGGAGAAGCCGTCTTCACCGGGAGATTTGCCCAATGACAGTCTCTTGTCCGCATTTTGGACTTCTTCTTCCGATTTCGGACCTTCTGGTGCCTGGCGTTCTACATATGTTATTTGACGATTTTCCACAGAGGATAGATACTGGTCAGTATCTGACTCTTCAAGGTGGGTTTCAGATCTGTACAGGGCCTCATAAAAGGTGGCGAAGGCCTCTGGATATCCATGTTAGTCATGATGCAGTGGGTATCTTGATTTTGTACTTCCAGGACCTTCTGCTCTGTCCGTTGTGCAGGCAACCTGGCTGCTAACAGAGAATCCGCCTTATCCCCTTTCTCATAGAACTTCTGTCTCAGAAGTTGTAGTTTACGGGCTATCATTCCGTGTTCTAGAAGGCGAAGGTCTTCCCTCTTTTTCTTTGCCTCCACAATCTTTCCCTGATTCGTCTTCCCTCGCCTCCCTGTCCAGGTGGTAGATTTCCTTCCTGAGTTTATTTTCGATCAAGTGTCTTTCCCTTTTCTTCCTCGCACCCTCTCTGATCAGGACTCCCTGCCAGGTCGCCTTCCCAGCTTCCCCTAATACTAGTTTGGAGACTTCCCCAGTGTTATTTGTCTTTATATATTCAGTAATTTCAGTTTACATCTCCGTTTTAAAGACTGGATCTTTCCAGAGCGTTTCATTACACCGCCACCGACTGCCTTTCCTGGGCAACATCTCCCAATGTCGGCTGTGACCATGTCATGATCCGACCAGGTGATTGGTATAATATCAGGCCTTTTCATGGCATTGCACATTTCTCCCGTTAAATATATGTAATCAATACTAGTAAAGGTGTTGTGCGGGGCAGAGTAGAAGGTATACCCTTGATCTTTTGGGTGGAGATACTGCCATATGTCTCTTAGGTCATATATATCAAACATATCCGTAACTTCCCTGCACCCTCCTTTGGTGGGATCCCTCGTATCCCTTTTACCGGTTTTTCAGTCCAATTTGGGATCCACCCATAGGTTGAAGTCCCCTCCTAAGAGGACATGTCCATTTGCTTCTAGCATAATTTTAGGAACTGTTTTGGTCAGGAATCTTGCCTGACCCATGTTGGGGGCATAAATGGTTGCAAGGGTGATGTTTACCTTTCCCACAGTGCCTGTGATGAGTAAAGCCCACCCTTCAATGTCCCCCACGTCTTGGACCTCACAAAGCCTAGTTCTTTACGAATGAGTATCCCCCCTCCTCCCCTTCTCAGAGGTCCAGACCCCCAGAATTCTATTCCTGTGCATGCCCCCAGTACTTTCCATTCCTCCCCCATGGCATATTTTGTTTCTTGCAAGAAGAGAATGTCCAATTGTCTGCTGCGGTATTCACGGTTTACTAGGGATCTCTTCATCGGAGAGTTAAGGCCTTTGACGTTTAATGTCTGCACCCTGAGGAGATCTTCCACCCTACGGTCTGTATTAACTGCCATTTGTTTTCATACTTTTTGGAGGACCGTTCGTCAGTGGTTGACCCCTCGTCAGGATGTCTGTGAACCATGTGTGTTTCCGTGTAAGTCTCAGTGCAAGGTCTCTTCCTGGCCCACCCCCCTCCCTCCTACATCTCTTTCCCCCCTCCCTCCCTACTCCATCCTCCATTCCTAGGTGATGGCGTCCGATCTGGATCGGTTGGAAAAGTCGATCCGACATCGAACCACCAGTGGTTCGTATTCAAAGAACATCCTCAATACAATTTGAGCCCCCTTTCCGTCTCCCCCTCGATCCCCCCAAAACCAAACATCAACTCTCTGAAAGGATATGTGATGTCCCAAGCAACATTGTTGCTTGTTATCGGTAGGTTGACCGCTCTCCTTTCATGGAGGGGTACCCAGATTGAATGTCTACACTTTCCATTCACACTCGAAGCAGTCTGGGACACTCAAGTCTCCTTGCTCTATCTGTTCTCGCCTCTTGGTGTCCGATGTGTAGATTACGTTACAGTGGTCCGTCTCCTTCATTAATCGCTGTCAGGTGTGGCATTGCCTCATCTAGATTTCCTAGATCCCTTGACTCTTTTCCTCTGTGGTCCTTGGAGCGCCCAACATCTGTTACTCTGCCCTGCTTCTTCCTGTTCACCTCTTTCTGGACGCATTTCCAGTAGATCAGCGGTGCAGTCACGAATCTCCCTCTCCGATTTCGGTCGTATTTTCTTGCCTTCATGTTCAAATGATAGGGAGAATGGGTATCCCCATCTGTATCGAGTTCCTCATTCCTTGAGCCATTTTGTGAGAGGGCCGCACATTAGCCTCAGTGCCAAGGCCAGCGACGATAGATCCTCAAAGATGGTAATCTGTGGTCCGCCGAGGGTGAGCGGGCCCCCGTTTCTGACTTTCTCAAGAATCCTCGCTTTATCATGATACCTGTGGAACTTGGCAAGGACGGATCTTGGGCCACCTGTAGGTCCACCAGCCCTATGTACCCTCTCCGTTTTGGGTTCGTCGATATCTTCATCTGCAACCAATATTTTGATGATATCATGGATGGCTTTCCTGAGGTCCCCTTCCATCTCACCCTCATGTTCAGGGATGCCAAAAAGGTTGTTTCTTCTCTCTCGGTTTTCCAAGTCATAAATTTTTAGTCGGAATTCCTCCTCCCTTTGTTCAATCTCTCTTATTCGGGAGTCCATCTGGGTTTCAAGGGTATCTATGGAGGCTTGGTTGCTTTCGACCCCTTCAAGTCTCTCCTCAATCTTATCTATTCGCTGTGTTATCTTGTCTATCTTGCCCCCTATGTTGACTCCCATCGTCTTTATCTCATTCAGGAGGGCAGCAATATCCCCTTTTGTCGCCGTAGCCTCTGACGCGGATGTATCCATGGTCACTTTATTTGTGTCGTCTGTAGCTGGTTATGGTAGGGAGTACACGTAGGCGTATTTGTCAAATTTTTCTTTATTGTCCATATAGAGTCTGCTGTGGCAGAGGAGGCACTCGCCACGTTAGCAGGGGCCCAACCCTCCGTTTCAGAACTCGTCTCTGGCGACTTCAGTGTGGTTCCAGGAGTACGTCGTCTCCCAGCTGCCCTGTGTGGGTGGAAGGCCGATCCACCATGTGTGGGATCCTCTGGTTTACTTTGCGCTGTCTTTAGTACAAGGGTAGTGCAGGATGACTGTTTAGCTTCCTTTTGTTATGGCTCTCTATCATATTTTCTCACTCTGCACAGGATCGTATGCTTTCAGATTAATTCCAGGAGGAGGGATCTCCTAGAATTTAGCAGATACTGAGAAGTGGGGGTCTCATGGGTCTAAGGGAGATTTTATGAGTTCAGAGTGGGCAGAAAGGGATGTTCAGTGTATTGAGATAGTATGCCAGTTTCCGGGGCCAGGTCACTGTGTGGTCTCAAGGGTTTTGAGGGTAAACCACTTCACCTCTGTATGCAGGCAATTATTAGATGCCCTTCAGGGCGGCGCCTTATGTATAGTGTATTGTTGTGCAGGCTTCTGTACTAATTCCCCCCTACCACGGTGGGGGCGGTAGTCTGGGTGTTCTTTCTTCCCTGAGGGTGGCAGGGGTGCCAGCGACCAAAAGCCAGGTCTGCGGGGAGATGCCCGTGTGTTGAGGGGCTAGAGGTGCCTCTATTGTTTGTATTTCTTGAGTAAACCACGTGTGGTCCGTTGTTGTCGTGGAAGGTAGCCAAGGAGTCCACATATTGGTAACAATGGCTCACCTTCACTGGCAGTTAATAATTCAGTAAGTCCGGGGCCATGGCGGGCATGTAGTCATGGAGTTGCGTAGGTCATACTGCATGGCACAGTATGAGGTCCACAGATTAGGGTCCAAGCAGGGTTGGGATCTCTGTCACTTCTTTCTTCTCCCCCATTAGGGCCGGTGTGACGTGGTCCACTGTGCTTAACCAGGGGCCCTTTTGGAGCTGCCCACGTGATGGATCCCGTAATAGGGCTGTGCGTTTCATCAATTTTCGCAATGTGCGTATAAATGATCAGGGCCAGATCTTCCCTGGCGGTAAACGTGATGCTGCCCTTAGAGGTGTTTATTGGCGGAAGGGGCCAGCGGGGTGCACTCACCATGTTGTAATGCGAAACGTTGCGGTTGATTCGCAATGAGTGGTGCCCGCAGTCTGGCGTTCTCTTTACAAGGTCAGCACTCTTTGCGGCTCCCGCTTGGATCCTGGGCGTAGCGTTACGCTCTGTCCCCGGGGCTGTGAGACCACGCCGGGCGGACCTTCTCAGGTGCCGGGGACAGTTGGCCACCCGCCTCTACTGCCTTCTGGGAACCGTGGACTCTCGTGTGTGCCATCTGAGGAGAGTCTTTAGGTGTGCTAGGGCACAGGCTACAGTTCACCGGGGGCGCCTCCAATAGTGTCACCTTGTTGTTGTTTGCACTGCACCCGGCGATGAGGATGGCTAATCGATGGGGTCGGAGCTCATTAAGTTGCCGGTGATAGCTGCAACACAGCGGGATGCTTCACAGGGTCACCAAGAGACGAGGCCAGTGCCAGTTTTCGTTTCGTTTTCGAGTGAATACACCCTCTGGCGTCGTCACCTTTCTTTGATGATATCAGTCCCTTCCCATGTGCGATTTCCTCTGGGATTTCTTCTGTGGGGGTGGGGGGGGGTTTCACGTCTCCAATGAGATTTTTTTCAAGTGGGGGGGTCCAGAAACAGGGGCTCAGGCCATTTCTCGGACCTCTGGGCCGGAGCTCACACGGAGGGAAAACGTTTCCGTGCGCCCCCTGGTGGTCAATCTCAATGTCTTTTTAAACAACCATTCACTGTGGACATCCTTCAGCCGGGTTCACACTTGTCATCACAATGATCACAGGTGTATCAGGGTTCACCTTGATCCCCAGGCATCCCTCAGCCGGGTTCGCATATCCCAAATACACTGTTCACTTTGCTTTATCACAATGCAGGATTCAATTCCCTTAGCTTTACCCTTGACATCCCTCCATCGGGTTCACCCTTGCCCCAGTTTGCAATTTCACAGTCTCACCAGAAAGCAGGGGTACCCTTCCCCTAGCTTTCTCTTGGCATTCCTTAGTTGGGTTCATACTTGCCACAGTTCACTATACCCCTCAGGTTCTTTTCTTACCTAAGTTCGGGTCTCAGCCCCCAGCCAGGCTCTACATACTTCTATTCACACAATGTTCTTGGGGTGTTACTGGTCACCCTAATTTGCAGGCATCCCTCCGTTGGGTTCACATTTGCCCCCAGTATCCAATGTTCACTTTGTTTCCTCAGCATGCCAAAGACTTTTGATTGTACAAGGGTTTTTTGCTTGACCCTCGTATGAACACTGACACCTCAGGCCGGCCTCTCCTAGTACCTCTTGGTTTTTGTAGTTTCAACAAAGGGGACCACCCAGAGTCCTCCGAATGAGCGCCCACATGGGGCCGGTCCACTATGCTGCTGGTCCTTCACTGGGTTTTCTTGAAAGTTCAAATAATACACAAGTTCTTTGTTCGTTCAAGACCTCTTGTCTATTTTATCTTCTTACTGTTTCTACTTGCAACCTTATGACTAACACAAGTCAGTTGACTATTAGCTTCCTCCGACTCTACGGCTGTGTTTTACTCGTTGGCGGTTCTTTTTTCACGGGAGTCAAGGACGGTACCCCGATGGCCACCACATCTCCACGCCCTGGTAATCAGTGCATGGACATGCGCAAGGTAGACGCTATCCTTAACTGGCCCTCACCGACATCCTTAAAGGGAGTACAGAGTGGACTCGGGTTCGCCAACTTTTATCGCCGGTTCATTCCAGGGTTCTCCCAGTTTGTCCATCCATTCACCTCTTTACTATGAAAAAAGAAACAATTTAATTGGTCCGCAGAGGCAGAGAAAGCCTTGCACAAGCTAAAACAAGAATTTACCACAGCACCAATTCTACGGCATCCTCGACCAGATCTACCATACGTGGTCGAAACTGATGCTTCCAACATAGCAATGGGAGTAGTCCTGTCACAATGGGACCCCGAAACAGGTCAGTTGCATTCCGGGGCATTCTGGTGTCGCAAGATTTCAGCCCCTGAATTGAATTATGCAATCACTGATAAAGAACTGCTAGCAATTAAGGCAGAGTTCAAAGCCTGGAGACAGTGGGCCTCATTACAAGTCGGCCGTGCCGGAATCCGGTGATGACGGTTACTCTACTTCCGCGACCGCAAGGTTGCGGAAAGAAGGGCCGATTACGGCACTTGGGTCGCGCGCAACACACTGAGGTGGAAACGGAGTGACCGCCGTCATGTAAACACCCACGCACATGGACTTTACGCCACAGAAAACGGTGCTAAACCCGTGTCCACCCCCGCCGACACGGAAACACCGGAAGCGGAAACACCAACACCGGAAGCGGAAACAGCATGACCGCGGGAAAAAAACGGAAACAGAGAGGCGGCCATTATATAAAGCACAATCCACTGCCATCCTCAGACACCACAGGTCAGATACCCCCCTTGAGACTGACAACTCATCGAATGGCATCCAGGATACCAGCATGCAGACAGCGAAAGCCGCGCTTTAATGAGGCTGAGCTCACAGTTCTGGTGGACCACATTGTTGAGCATGCGGAAATGCACTTTAGTGCAGATCAGCGGCACGCTGCTCAGCAACGGCGCAAGGAGATGTGGGCGGAGGCAGCACACAAGTGCACAGCAGTCGGTGTGACCACACGCTCTGTGACGGACTGCCATAAGAGGTGGGATGACCTCAGGCTCCGGGTGCGCAACCTCATGACTGCACACCGCCAACACAGCACTGGCACTGGTGGAGGCCCTGCATCCCCTCTCAAGTTGCAACTGTGGGAGGAGCGCTGCAGCAGTGTCATGCACCTCGAAGGCATTCACGGCATAGGAGAGGCAGAGGCAGGAGTGAGCCCACCTGCACATGCTGGTAAGTGCACATAGTACAAAGCCATAAGTGTGAATGGGAGTGACCCAATGGACCCAATCACAATGCCCCTCTCTGCCCCCCCAACAGGGCAGGAGTGACCCAATGGACCCAATGACTGGCCAGATGACAAATAACACATCCCCAAAGCATGAACCCTGGAAATGCACACAGTGCGTGCCTGACTGGAAGCAGACACACACACACCTGAGTGCATCAATAGTCACAAGTGTGTACATGCAAGTGGTCATGGATTTTCATGATGGATGCATGTGATGGACACATCTAGTAAAATCACACAACTAACAGCATGCCCTCTGTATCCCCACAGTCGAGACAAGTGACAGCGACGGCCAAGAGGCAACGCAGCGGCCACCTGCACGCGCCCAACTCAGCACTTCTGCCCAGGAGGATGATGCTAGCTGCTCCAGCACACAAGCACCGGCTGCATCAGGCACACCGGCTACATCAGGCACACCGGCTACATCAGGCACACCAGCTACATCAGGCACACCAGCATACGCCACCATCCCCATGCAGGCACCCACCCTAGCCCCGGATGATGATTCGCAGCCCATCTGCACAGCTGATGAGGCTGCATCAAGTGATGGAAGTGCCCCGGCCATGCAGGCCAAAGCAGTACAACAGGGTGAGGGGGACAACATGGATGAGGTGTCACCCATCCATGGCCTACAGTTCAGCCCCCAAGAACTGCACATCCACATGCGCTCCCCAACTCCCTCCATGGCTGAGCTCAGTACACGCTTGCAGCGCTTTGAGCAACAACAGGCCACCCTGACGCAGCTGGTGGAAAGTCAGCTGGAGGAGGCCAGGCTGCAGCGCGAGGAGGCCGTCCATCAGCGGGAGGAGGCCAGGCTGCAGCGTGAGAGCAATGCTACGTTGGTGCGGCGGCTCTCCAGGTCGATTGGACGATTTGCGGCTACCATTGTCACCCTGGCACGCCATGTCAGGGAAGGGAACAGTGTGCAATCCAGCATTGCTCAGTCAATGTTGGTAGCCCAGCAGGCGTTTCAAGGGCACTTGCCCACAGTCACACCGACAGTCACCTCAGCCAGAACCACCCCATCCAGCTCTGCCACTGCCAGGACACAGAGGCGTTCTAGTCGGGTGACTGGAGCCGCTAGCAAGGACACGGCACCGCATAAGCGCCCCCGCAAATAGTGGCATGTGGGGATGCCAGTCAACATGACATTTGGGGACGCCATGGGTGTAGGGGGGTGGGTACGTTTGGGTGGTGGGGGAGGTCCATTAGGGGGTTATTTGTTTGGTGCCTGGTTGGGGTGGGTACGTTTGGGTGGTGGGTGTGCACGGATGTACAGCTTACCTACCCAATGCACTTTCTTACCTGGTTTATCAAAAATACAACACCTTTGAAAAGTACCATAATTAGTGCACATCTGTCATTTCATATGCAGTACAATTAAATGGTATTTCCGGTCCTAAATTTCTATTGTCCCTACGGGTCGGCCATGTGTTTTTAAACATTAATCGTTCGATCGTAGTAAAATCTGATATGGACCTTACCCGACCTTTCGTCCACTAAACAAACGCTAAATCTCACTTTTACATAAATAGACAATTATCTCAATATTTATGGTTCTCTAGGGCTGCAAAGCACGTGGACAATATACAAAGATGGAGTGTAAAAATCAAGTTCTCAGGGATGGCTTTACACAGAATGTTGCAAAGTAAGAATGTATGCACGTTCACAGTGAAGGCCAGCTGCTTTGGTTTATTGCTCGCGGGCCGGAGTGGCCCACGACTCGCAGTATAAGGTTCTATTGTTTTTTGACCTTGACAGACAGGCACCGTGCCTAAAGACTTCTTTTGAAGGAGGGGTGCAATAACGTAAGAGATGATAAGGATGAAAATTCAGAAACGAGACCGATTTTCATGTTTGTTCACTACAAGTAAGATCGTTGGCACAGATGGAGTGGTATTTAGGGACTGCATTACGCCTAGACAATGGAAAATGCAAATCTAATGTAAGTAACCCTTTAGAAGATTTTATACCGGAATATATTAACAATAGCGTAGCGTTAAAGGCCGGTTAAGTTGTACTTGTTCGTTCAATGTGGCATTTTGTACCGCGCACTATCAACGCCGAAGTTGTCCCCTGGCGCTCAGGCGGCTCTGAATAAGGCGGAGGAGAGGGGGTGGGTTAGTGGGAATAACGTAACATACTCTGTTGCACTATCCTCGCTAGCAAATAGTTTCAGGCCCAAAAAATAAAATGAATAATTTAAATGAAGATCGGCTGGAGAGACTAATTTATGTTTTTAATACAGGGACATCCTTCCATACTGCCAATGCCATCATTTCCAGACCCCGGCCGACGGGTTCTTCAGCTGCCAGGTGCAGCTCCATGTCAACAACTTCACCACCCTGACCATTTTATGGGACTATCGGCAAGGACCAATATGCCCTTACGCGGTACTAGCGGCTAGAAGCAACATACCAACCGTTACGGTGGTGTAGTGCCTCATTGTTGGAACAGCCTTGCGATTATCAGTGCGACCATAGTGCTTCTTTTATCGTAAACCAACACCCTGTGTACCGCAAAGGAACAGCGCGTGACACAAGATGAACTTTTGCGGATCGAGAGCAAAGACAAATGCGAATCGCTGAATATTCTCTAAACATTTGATGTCAAATAAATGTACTTTACCAATTGTACAATCTTGCTGTTTGCTTTTAAACCACAGTTTCATATTCCAAATTGTGGCGCGCTGTGTTGTGAGATGATCTGTGTTGTTTTACGGGTTCTGTGTGAAGTCGCGTAGAAGTCGACTGGGCGCGTTTGGCTACGCAGCCCAGCAACGTCACGGAGAGAGGCGGGGAATATGAATGCTTTGTTGATGTCAGGCTCTGGGGCGGGGGATATGATTTAGTGCCGCAAAAGCAGATCAGCCAGGGCGAAGGGGCAAGTGATAAGATTATCACCTAATGTCGGCGCACATCAGCCTGATTTATCGTTTGTTTAGTGGGCGAAAATTCGGGTAAGGTCCATAGTACATTTTTCTACGATCGTCAAATCCATGCCTGAAAACACATGGCCCACCCGTAGGGACAATTACAATTTGGTCACGGAAATACCCTTTATTCATTTAGTGGCATCACCATATCCCTGAAATGCTGCGGATGTGCTGTCTCTCAAAAGTAAATGCGAATCAGTGCATCCTGTGCTCGTTGTCCATCTAGTGGACCCCCAGGAGGTGGTTGTGCCATCCCATCCCCATCCCTATCCCCATCCCCATCTCCGTCTCCGTCACCATCCCCATCTTCATCATCTCCATCTGGGGGCATTGGAATGTTCCTGCGCAGGCTCAGATTGTGCAGCATGGCACAAACGAGCGTAATTTTACCCGTCTTCACTGGGCTGTACATCAGTCATCTGCCAGATCTGCTTAAACAGCAGAACCGGGCCTTCAGTAGTCCAAATGTCCTCTCAATCATGCCACGTGTGCGGACATGTGCCCTGTTGTACGCATCCTCATGCCTGTTCCTTGGCCTCCGTACAGGCGTCATCAGCCATGGCGTGAGTGCATATTGGGCATCTCCTACATGGGATGTAGATGTGGGAGACATGTCAGTGTTGGTAGCATCATGTCTTCATCAGATGCAGTGCAATCTTGTGTCATTGTTCATTCATGCGTATGTGTCATGCAGTGTTTTCACTGATGGGTGTTAATCTTCTATGGCCATCATAGTGGGGGTTGGCAGCTGGACATTGACCAATGCATTGGTGTGCATGTGGCTTGTGAGTATGGCAACGTGCTGTGATGTGCACACATGGCAGGGTCACTCCACAGTGATGATATAGTAGATGCAGGACGTCTCATGTACAGCCATCATGTGCATTGTGAGTGCTGTGTTGCATATTATGGGGGGGGGTTGCTGTGGCTCCAGGTGTGTGTGCCAGCGGGGGTTCAGGCTTTGTGTGTCAGATGGCAGGGTGTGTACGGCCACACTGTGGCTACCTGTCATGTGTTGCTTTGTGAAGTTTGGGTTCTGCTGTCTATTCAGTGGATGGGCGGGGGGTGATGCATGTGCAGTCGCAGCAGCCCACTCACGTGGTTCATTGCCCTGGTCACACACACACACCCCACTTCCACAGGTCCGGAGCATTGGCAGCTGTACTCACCCAATAGCCATGTGCTTTGTCCAGCATAGCGTTCCATGTACCGTGGCAATGTTGAATTCCGCAGTACCATTGAGTCATGGGTTGAGCCCGGGAAACGTGCGCAGCAATGTGTAATCACTTGCGTCGCATCACATACCATCTGTACATTCAGTGAGTGGTACTGTTTCCTATTGCGGAACACCATTTCAATTGCACGTGGTACTGTCAGCTCAATGTGGGTGCAGTCGACTGCACCCATGCAATTTGGCATGCCTGCTGTGGCATGGAAGGCCAACTTGGTGGCAATCACCTGGGGGAGGGTACGGGGTAGTGCAATCTGTTCAGACACATGGCGCAACAGGGCATCCAGTACCTGAGCCAGGATTATTGAGAAACAGGGTTGTGATAGGCCGTGCAGCTCACCGACTGTGTGTTGATAGGTACCGGTGCCAAGAAAGTGCAGTACAGACACGACCTTCAGGGGGGGGTGGCGGTGGGGGTGTCTATGTGGCTGCTGATGTCGTCCTCTATCGGGCCAGTGATGTACAGGATTGTTGGACGGTCCAGCCGGTATAATGTGTGGTTCTGTCCTGGGATGAGGTTCCAGGGTGAGGCCCTGATGCGTGGTATTGCAGGCTGCCTGCGGGGTGCAGCCGGCGGGACAATGGGGTTTTCCAGGGGTACAGGGTTAGCTGGTTGCCACCTGCGCCTCCTACGCCTCCGCCTCCGCAACATTACTGCCATCATGTGCAGTGCTGCCTGTTGGTTGAGTAGGCCCAGTCCCAATGCTACTAGAGGTGCTGCCTGCATGGTTCTGTTTTGAGTTGGGCTGGGTGTGGCCCTTTTGTACGCACCCAGTGGCCTGCTGGGTCCAGCTGGGCTGATTTGGTGCACCTGTGGCCTGATTCAGGACACCAGGCACAGTTTAACGTCATGTTCGCTGTGGCGGCGGTACCGCCACCGTGATCATGGTTTTAACGCCATTTTGTTGTCGGTGTTTCCATGTCCGCGCTAGTTGTGATGCTCGCGGTGTTTCGTATTGCCGGCAACGGAGGAGTTTCCATGCAGGCAGAGTTTACGGGTGCTTTAACTCCGCGGTGGCGGTTGGAGGTGGTGCTATTTCCGGGTTCGCAGGTCATGATTAGGCAGACGTGGAAACAGTGCCGGTATGGTTAAACCGGCTGTGTTAATTCCAGACTGGAGCAGTTGTAATGAGGCCCATTATCTTCTTGGAGCTAGACATACAGTCACTGTCATCACAGATCATCGCAATCTAAAATATCTGAAGACTGCTAAAGCGCAATCATCACTCTGCTGGGCTCTCTTCTTTGCGGAATACGACATTGTCATCACCTATTGACCCGGAGTACGCAATGGAAAAGTGGACACCCTGTCTTGCATGAGTGAGAGAGAAGAGGCATTCACTACACCAGACCCCGTGGCCATCATCCCGGAAGGACGAATCCAAGGCATGATTGCCGCAACCACCACTCTAGACAACTTAAAATCTCACCTGCAACACCAGCGCAACAGGAATGGCTAGGGAAGGAAGACCGGTATACGATCGTGGACAACCTACCATACTACCAAGGACAATTGTACATCCCGGATAAGAAATTACAGAATCAAATCATCGCAAACTATTATGATTCATTAGTAGAAGGGCATCTGGGAATAGCCAAAGCCCTAGATAAAATAAAGAAAAATTACTGGTGGCCAACTTGGCGAAAGGACATTGTCCAGTTCACAGCAACCTGTGGCACCTGTGCACAGCACAAGTCCCAAAACAAAGTCCTGCAGGTCTGATACGTCCTTTAGAAGTATCCCCAGCACCTTGGCATATGCTATCAATGGATTTTATTACAGACCTTCCCTCCTGTAACGGATACAATACCATCTTAGTCGTCGTAGATCTGTTTAACAAAATGGCCCACTTTATTCCCCTGAAAGGTCTCCCGACTGCTTCTACTCTGGCTACCGTGTTTTTGGAACAGATTGTACAGCTACACGGGTTCACATCAATATTGATATCAGCCCGAGGAACTCAGTTTGTCTCTGCATTCTGGAAAAGGTGTTGTAAAATTGCCAAAATCGACCTCTGGTTATCTACAAGCCATCACCCCCAAACCGACAACCAGACCTAACGGACTAACCAGACCCTCGAGCAATACATAAGGTGTATGCTGCAACAAACCGAGGATACCTGTAAGGACATACTTTGGTTAGCAGAATATGCATATATCAACTCCATTCACACCAGTACGGGACAAAGCTCATTCTACATAGTGTACGGTCGACATCCATGGACATCCGTTTTTGACCCACTCAAATCATTAGAAATGCCCGCTGTAACAACCTTACACAAAACCATCACCCAGGTTCTTAAGGAAGCAGCAGAGCATCTTGCCAGAGCCAAAGAGAAGCAGAAGCAGTTTGTGTATCGACACCGAAGGGAAGCTCCCAACTACCAAGTCAGAGACAAGGTTTGGTTAGCATCCAAAAACATCCCCCTGAAATAACCACAGGCGTTCCGTCCCAGTTATCTGGGAGCCTACACTATCAAGGCTGTAATCAACCCTGCGGCCATGAAATTAGAATTACCGTCCCACATGCGGACCCACCCGGTGTTTCATGTCTCCCTCCTAAAACCATTGAGACCAGGTACGCGGATCGATACTCCACCGGATCCCAAAATATTTGTATAGAATACGAAGTTAAAAGGATCCTAGACTTTAAGATGGTCCGTCCAAGTTATACAACCTTATATACTGGAAAGGTTATGGACCCCAAAATCGGACCTGGGAACCCAGTGAGCATGTCCACGCTCCACGATTAATCAGGCAGTTCCACTGCAATAACCCCACTAAACCAGGGCTAGGGGGGAAACCACCCATGAGAGGGGTCTTGAGGGGGCGTGCTGTCATGGCCACAGGCCCCAGAACACAAAAACCACACCATTTAGTGATGGGGGCAATAGTCACTTGACTCACTTATGTCCCTTTGGGACCCATAAACACAGGGGCCCTGGCTGCACTCAGTCCTGGCACCTTTGGTGCCAGGCTCATATAAAGATGTGAGCAGGAACACTTTATTTCACTGCAGGAGTGTTTTTACTTTATTTGAGTGCAGGAGTGCTTTTATTTTAGAAGAACTTTCCAGGAGCTGATACATCCCCATGTACTGACTCATCAGGTGTGGCAGGCAGGCTGAACCTGGTGGTCGTGGCTTCAGAAGCTCAGCTATATAAGCTGCTCCATCCTTAAGGCCGGTTCTTCGTGGTACTGTGCACTCGCATGCAACGTGGCGCTCACCGCCGCTTGGACCAGTTTACTTACCTTTGAAACCAGGCGTTCGCCTGCATACTCACCTCCAGGAAACCGGTGCTTCATCGCTTCATCTGTAGACTCATCTCCTGACATCCAGTGATCTTGATCCCAACGCCGCAGCACTGCGCTCTGCATCCACAAACTCGGACCCTGTGAAGAAGAAAGACAAGGTTAGAACATCCGTCCTAGGGCCGCGCCGCATTTGAACCCCGCGCACCCCCTAGTTAACAACTTGCCAGCTACTGTACCGCTACAGCTTCGTTTCTCGTTCCCTCCGGCAATCGCTTCGAGCTCTGCAGCTTCTGCCCAGCCAGCAACATCACCTGCAAGGGAAGAAAGCAAAAGGGCAAACATCAAAATTGGAACGGACAGCAATACAAGACAACAAACTTTACAATACAACAAAAACAGACGAGGAAAGACAAAGGCAAACAGGAACACTTACCTGAAGTATAGTGGCTTAGTCGCAGCAGGACTGGACAACCACGTGCAGGGGACCAGTGAAGGAACTCGGTCCAGATCATACAAGTGCCCCTGCCAGAAGCAGCAGGATGGAGTGCTCGCCAAAACTAATCAACAGGTGAGCTTTCCCGGGACAGCGCATCCCAAGGCTACCACGGTTTGGGAGAAGGGGTCTGGAAGGGGATCAGGCGCACAAACTGGCATACTCAAGACCCCTATTCTCCATGCAGGAGCAGTCCCGAGCTGCATCACCTATCACCACCAGCCACCACATAAGCACAGAGTGCGGTTGGACCCGAGCGACCTCACCCCCAGGAGGGCTGCAACTGTGCCCCAACGACTCTGCAGAGACCAGATGAGTGTAACATTAACACAGCCCTTTCACACAGGAGTTTAGCTCCCAGCAGTAAGCGATAAATGCAACTTTAAAACGATAGTCACCCCAGGCACAAGGACAGGACAGGGTGCGCTGATTAGCTGAGATGACGTACGTTTAACAAAACTCACACAGCCAAGTCTTAAAGTAACTTTAATAAATTGTATTCTCAGGCTGAGAAATCTGAAGAACGTGTACTAGAAGTAAAAGGGAATGAGCAAACATGCTCATAGGGATCAAATGAGCACAGTACCACACTGCCATCTATGGACTAAATAAGCATGTGCAAGAGCTCTTTTTCTAACAAATCTTTACACAGACACTTCCATATGAATGCCGTATTAATAAAGACAACCTGTGATGTCACACCATACAAAATTAACATTATTTTTCTTTTACCATAGCATTAACTAGGCACCTGAGGACAATGCTGTACTTCACATTTAAGATGCGCTGTTTGAATGCATTAGGAAAATGTAAAAATGTTTGTGATTATGTGCTCTGCACTAGCACAAATCGTACGTGTATGAAAGAGCCAAGTTCCCTGCATGTAAAGTCAGGGACAGGGCAACAACGACTCATGAGGATAGGAAAACGGCATGCAATTAATGCTTCCAAAAAGCGGAGTTACAAAATGTAACATAGATTTTAATGTCAAGAATAGGGTTTTTGCTGCCAACCTCTCCTTTTTCTCACTTCGGTACAAAAAAGCCATCCTGGCATCCAAAGCGGAAACCTAAAATGAAAGAATCTCCAAGGCCTCCTCCAGCTCTTGTGAGCTCTTCTGCATTCTCAAACAACAAGAGTCCCCCATCTCCCCACCCACGTCCTTCCTTAAAGACGACACATGGTGTAACAGCATCCAAAATATGCTCTTGGGCAAAATCACGCAACTCCACAATGAAATTAAATGCAGACAACAGGCCCTCCCAGCACAGGCCCCCAACCCACTTCTGCTAACCACACATCCAGCATCCCGACATTTCACTTCCAACCAATCAACACAACCAGCCTAGCCTAACTCACGGAAGGCCTCAAGCCCTCCCACTGCAAGGGAGATGCCCTCCTGCACCATCCCTACCTCACTCAATCAATCACAGGTCTCCCCAATACTGATAAAAACCTCCCTCGACCCTGCTATCCCCACCAAATACCGCCTGATCGCCACAGTCCAATTTTTGCTGAAAATCATGGATAGAGTCGCCTATTTACAAATTCAATCCTTCCTAGAATCACACCACGTCGAAGGATCTAGACAATCAGGTTTCCACCCCAAGCATGGTACCGAAACAGCCCCCCTAGACCTAAAAAAAACAGCTAGATGTAGCCAATAACCAAGGATCCCTCTCACTTCTCCTGCTACTCAACCTTTCATTTGCATTTGACCTGGTTGATCACAAGATCCTCTGCCAAGCACTGTCCACCTCTGCCCACTTCTTGCCAGAGGCCACCAATTCGATCTCCTCCTTCCTAGCCACCAGATCATCCCGGGTCTTCGCTGGAGACTTCATTGCCACTCCCACACCCACCTCCTGTGGCATCCCACAAGGTTCCTGTGTATCACCCACATTGTACAACGTGTACACCAAACCCCTCTTCGACCACTTAGACGCCCTCAGTATGTTATACATTAACTATGCGGATGACACACAAATCCTCATACCCCTCTCTGTAGAGCACTCCACAGACACTCGCTGCATCAATATCATCTACAAAACTATCCATTCCTGGATGGCCACAAACAGCTTATGCCTCAACGATGACAAAACTGAGCTCCTCATCACTGGCCCAGCAGCACGCCTTTCCAAATTACACAAGGACTACACAATCTTCACTATCGATGGTCACGAAATACTGGTAGCATCCTCCATCAAAACTCCTGGCTTCTTCCCCGACTCAGCACTCACAATGACCCGCCAGGTCAACCACATTGATTCCTCCTCAGGGCACGCAATCAAACTTATCAACTCCAGCAAGCCATTTCTCTCCTCCCAGAATCACCTCGAAATTGCCCGAGCCCTGATTGGATCCAAATTGGACTACTGCAATGCCCTACTGTGTGGAACCTCAGAGAAAAATCTGCACAAACTCCAATCCATTCAAAATCACACTCTGCGTGCACTTGACATCAAAAGACATGCCCACATATCGGAAGCCAGAAAGTCTGCCCACTGGCTCTCCACAAGGACAGAATCAAATTCAAGACACTCTCCACCTACAAATGCATTGCTTTTGAGAGCCCAAATACCTTGCGGACACCATCAAAAAACATCCTTCATCCAGGCCTTCTCAAACACCGGCTCATCACACCTCACCTCAACAGGAAAAGAGCAGGCAGAGCCAGCTTCTTAGCATGTGCCCCAGCCCTCTGGAATGAATTGCCACCTCAACTGCGTAACAAACCCTTGTACCATGTCTTCAGGAAACAACTCAAGACTCTGCTCTTTAACTAAGCTTAAACATTCACAGCTCATGTATCTTCCTCTTCCATGCTCCCCTCCCCACCCCCATGCGTTGCAACTAGCACCTAGATGCCCGTGGGCTTTGTGCGCTCCCATAAATGTACTAAATAAATAAATAAACCTGAAGAGGAATCCAGACAGAACTTAAAGAACTAAGAGTTATAATTCATGTATCACATGGATTACCTCACACGCAGATAATTGGTTCTAACAATTGTATTCATACCACTCCGATCTTACACCAACCCAGGCTACCAATAGGAATTGCAATCTAATAAGCTACATGTGCATAATGTTTTTCGACCAATCCTAACTTGTGTGAAACAAACTAACTGCATTAGAAATGAGATCTACTTCTGATGTTGTACCACATGTTTAGAATAGGCCAATGATAACGTATAATGAATATAACCATTGATGTCATTTTTTACACCAGCCAATCACTAATATGCATTGTTTAAAATTGTTGCTGTACTCCCACCATTACACATTGAATGTCTGTCTATAATTCCCTGCATAAGCAGATTTTGCAATACATAATTTTCGTTTCTTGTATCCTGTGCATTGCATTATTTTTTGTTTTCCTGAGTGCCTTTATTGGCAGACGAAAAGTACCTATCCTACAGTAGAATCAAGCCAATAGAGTATTACTCACATGTCTACTTATTTCCAAAAAATTACACTACAGGACAAATTAATTATATACAGTTCTATCCCCATGCTTGATACTGTAATAAATGCAATATATAACCATTCAAAGCAGTTACCATTAGTTTCTTAAACTCAATCTGAAATGTCTTAAATCTCCCAGTTCAAATGGCCCACTCCATGAGCTCATCGAGCAGAATATTCACAAAGACTTTAATAGAAGTGTCTAGGACTGCAATAGGTCTGTCATTTTCTGATCTCCCTTTTGAAATATATGGACAATATGATACCTGTCTCAAGATCCTGGGATGGTCGAATTTATTGTGATTACATTAAACAGAGTAAAATGTGCAAGATAGTTTTACATCTTGTTTCAAAGTTAGATTACTTAACCATCTGGGCCCGCAGCTCTAGAACTATTTAGTTTATTCTATTTTCGATGGCCTCCACACAAAAAGTGCCGTCCAATCTAGATAATTTTCTAATATTCACTCCTATGTGCTCCCCATTCCTACAACCAAATTCAAGATATTCAAAGTGATAAATCCATTTATATTCTTCAATCGGATTAGTCTGAGCACCTATTTTCAAACCTTTATCCTTATTACCACATCACCAGAAATCACCCAGGTATTTATAAAATGTAAGCAATTTTTAATATCTGTTTCAATTTCTGTTTATACACCCTATATTATTGCTTATCAATTACATTGTTAGTTTTTAGATACTCTTAGATACTTTTATTTCTGAAGAAATTGTTGTTTTTCCTTCTTCTAAAGCAAAGGAAATCTTTATGATGCTTGTCCTTTTTTTCGATTAACACCTTGATGAAAGAAAAAGTTTCAAATTCTTTCTACTACATAACTATAATTAGCAGCAGTAGTAAAGGACATATACATCAGCATAAGCCTCAACAGTCAGACAGTTCCCCATAAGACTATTGTATTTGTTAGCATTCCAAATTGACCAAATAATTCTATTTGTAGAATGATTGACTCCAAAGAAGTTAAGCTCGAAGCTACTGTCATTAACTTTGTAGGCATTTCAAGTTTAGGTTGAAGGAAAAAGAGCTCACTGTTTTTTTTTTCAATGCAAAGTGAAGTATTACAATTATATTCTTCCAAAGGTGTGCACATATAATCAATAGTCAAGTACAAGTTCCCACTACTCCATGTATTTTTATTTGGCATATCACGCTTCAGATTTCCATTCAGTCTTATATGACACTGGTCAATAAATTCTCCCCACAACCATCCTCTTCGAGGTTGATTTCCATCATTTCCATTACTGGTTTGCCTCAACATTCTTGGGTTATGAATGCTAAAATCTCCAAATTTGCTTAGGGCAAAAGCAATTAAGGTCTCCTGCAATTATAATACGGTCTGATCCCACACTATTATTCCAGCATGACAATGGCTCAGCTGGCTGAACTATTAGTTTATGTTCATCTATCCTTTTGGGATTCCAATAATCATTAATAAGCAGCTAATCTTTTAGTTCAGCATTTAACTCCCATGATAGACTGACAGCTATGGGGGACTCTGATTGCATTTCCCAATTTGTAGAAATTGCAATCAGCAAATTACTGACTGCAATAAGCAGTCTGCCAAAAGGGCGACCCCTGTCACCTTTCATTGCTGCTTTCAAAAAGATCGAACATCCATCACAAATAGGTAGTTCCTGTAGCCATACCACTTACAACATTATGAGACAGTAATCATCAAGTTTTGGGGAACAAACCTTTGCATGTACAAATCTTTTTTAAACTGTAGCATTCCAGAAAAAGCTTAATATAATCTTTATAATGTCTTTCCTCTCTTATTCAGTGGGTGCTTGTTTGCTGTAGTAAATTAGGCAGATAGGTTCAGTCATATTGCATATTAGTTTGTGGTGCATTTCCCCAACTACTCATACATTTCTCCCACCACATTCTCCTACAGTACATTTCAGAGGTTGATTCTTTTTTTATAGAGTCCTTTTGTGTCCAATCTTTATTACCAGGCTCACTTGCATTACATTTTTTTCTGCCCAGTTAATACACAAGAACCTAAAAACTCGAAAACTGCATATCCTAAAATTAAAAATATTCGATCTCCAATATTATCAGATTGTATACTATTTGTGTGAACAAATGTAATACTGAAGAAACCAGTCTGTTAAATACCAACATTCTACTTGTAAAATGTCATCCAAGATAATTGTCCCCAATGACGAAATCACTGACAACAAAGAGAAAACAGTTGAACGGTTTGACTAAAAACAGCTTTCAGCCATAACAATTCTATCTATACCAATATTTAACCTAGTAGCTTGTCCTGTGCTCAAGGGGCCTCCGGAATTCATTCCATGATCCACTCTATTTTCACATTGTGTGCTAGTTTGATTTCCTGAATGTGCTTAGAAATATTCAACATAAGAGAATTGGACACTATATCCAGTGGGTCCAATTCAATCTCACAAATATCACTCCATTTGGTTTCCTTGTAGAGAATCTCTTCACATACTTTCTATCTTCCAACCTATTAGTTATTTGATCATTATTTTCCTTAACATTCTTTTTGAAATATGGGAGTATTCCCTCTTGATTTTCCTTTTCATCTGTCTTTTACGACTTTGACCACATGATCTCTTTCATCCAGAGCATCAGTGGTTTCCAAAGGGTGCATACTGGTATCAGTCGTTGTGTTCAAGGTTCTTTACATTTTCTTTGGTGACTCTTTGGTACTTCACATTTTTTGTTGTTTTATCAAATGTTGATATTTTCTTCCATTATTAATGCTAGAGTTTTTATTTGGAACCTGAGGTTTATTTTTTAAACTTTCTGATCTAATATTGGTCATACTAATACTTTCGTCATTTCTTCCCACTTTCAGCTATTCCTGATTACTTAAATTTGGTGAGCTGTTTGCTTGATTATCACAAGCTACATTAGATGTCAAGGGATGAACCCTGGCTATATTCCTCAACGACTATACTTAGCAACCAATCCAATAATTAAGATATTTAGTCAAAGCAGTTTTCTCCTTCATCAACTCAATCTTTTAATTTATTTTTTTCATCCCACATGAAGGAGACTTAACTTCAGCACAGGTTCTATAATAAAGTCTTACTAAAGACTCAAGAACCAAATTAAGTGCTGATATCGATGCTGTTCCGATGGCACATGATTTATTTCATCAGGTGAACTCACTTTTCTTTGACTCCATGTAAGAGAGTTAGCAGGAGTTTTCACAAACTCACTTTCAAGAGAATGATTCATCATTTTATGTGCCTCTGCGGTCAGGTACCCTTTTATTAGCTTGTGCTCTGAAACTTTCACACATTCTAAAGAAAGAAAATTATTAATTGTGTATGTTAGTATCTGGACAACCTATTGCATCCAATGAGCTTTCAGCAGGCTCAAACAGTTGGGCGATACACATAGATTCCCCTACCTCCCATGATTGGTTGAGTTCCAATATCTTTTTGACATCGTTTTGAGGTCAGTATTATGACAAATTATTATTTGACAATTTGAGATTTTACTGGATTTATGATTAAATCATTTTCCACATATAACTGCCATCTTCAATTTGATCTGGCTTTCATGTAGTATTAAACCCAAAGCAAGAATGCCAGGAAAGTCCTTGATCGGGGTTGCCACAATGCCCATCGCCAAAGCCTGCAGGCTTGTGCAGATCTATGCATTCTCTAGCCCGGGTCTGCCTGGGGCCTGGGAAGACGGCCTGAAAGAGGGTTGCTGGAAGCTGCATGCATGAGGGGAAGCATGATCTATGCTGTTGTGATGAGCTGTGACCATCCTTGGTGAGTCCGGCCATGGACCGTTGGCTCCTCTTTCTGATCACACTCTTGGCGGCACTGACACTTTCTACTGGCAGTGCCATTCCATCAACGGGCCTGGGGATCCTGTGAAGTCTTCCTAGGATTGGGTCCTACACACATATTAAGGTGATGGGGATTGCTTAGGCAGCTTTATAGAGTGTGGCCTGGATGGGCTGCCTGGAAAACCCCCTTTAAGTGCTGCAATACTTCCCTGAGGTGTTTTGTGTCTCATAGGTGGTATTCAGCAACGGCTTGGAGGTATACTTCTCTGTGGATCACCTTTTGTAGCTTTTGGTATCTCATGGCGCCTGGCCTCTTCCCTGCTGCCATGGCGTAGACCCCTAAAGCTGGCAAACAGGTGCATATTTCCATGATGATGCAACCAGCTGATGAGCTAAAGTGTGCCGATTTGGTTACTGTACAGATTCATGCAGCAGACCCACTTCCTCCTCTACTTGGCCAAGTTCCCACAAAAATGGACCTGCAAGAGTTACTTGCCGAAATCTGAAAGGATATTCACAAGAGCACAGATGAATTATATCATAAAATCATGGCGCTTGACAAGAGAGTGTCAGAAGCAGAAAATAGGGCGTCTGAGGTGGACTCTAGGTTATGTGAGCAGGTGTACGACGTTGGTAAATGATCCAGCAAATTAGAGGCTTTGGAGTCTCGATGCTATGCTTTGGAAGAAAAACAAGAGGATGCAGAAAATCCTTTACGCAGGAACATCATCAGCATCTGAGACTTCCCGCTGTCAGTAAAAGACGAGAAACTATCTACCACTGTCTTCAGCCTCTTCTGCTCCATCCTGGACCTACCAGCTGAATCTGTCATCAAACTCAACAGGAAACATCGGGTACAACAGCAGAATAGACCACCCCAGGGCAAACCTCCGGATGTTTTAACTCAGGTGCATTTCTTTAGGATAAAAATGTATTAGTGGGACTGTCAGAGAGTCGCTGGCGGTCACCTGCCACAATTTGTCTCTTTCGTTGTAACAGGACTTGGCAGCTACTGCTTTAGCAAAGCAGAGAGCTCTTATACCACTGAAGGATTGGTTAAGGGAGAAGGGTATCACCTACAGGTGGGGATTCCCCATAGCGATTCTCTTCTCATACTAGGTTATACAATGGGCTATTAAGTCTTTTGAAGAAGGGGGATGTTTACTAGGGGGAGAAAGTGAGGAGGGGGAGAGGGATCAAAGGATATTTAGCCTAGACAGGTCCTGGGGCGTCCAACATATGGTTGAAGGTGGGGAGGGGCAGGAAGGTGAAGGGTTCAGCTTGGAAGACCTGAAGGTGGGAGGATGGCAGTCTCTTCACCAATATTGTATGCTGTTTTGCATTGGTTGTTGCGGGGCCCGCTAGGTTACGGAGTTGAGAGTAAAATGGGGATCATATTGCTATATGTCCGCAGTGGAGGTTCTTTCGAGGGTGATTTCGGATCCCTCCAAGTCATATTTCCCATAGTCTGAGTTTTTGACTGGACATGTGAGCTTAATATGCAAATGTTTGATGTTTATGTTGGAATGAAGGGGCGGGTGTTGGGTTTTATTTCTTCTCAAAATGTTTCTGCAGAAGGGGCTAAATATGGGTACATCATGCACATGAAAAGTGTGAGTGGAGGCTCTTTGGATCCCCGAAAGTTGCTTTTACAAAGCTATGACTGTGGGTGTGACTTGAATGTGGGCGGGAGGATCACATGCAATTGGGAGCATGGAATGTTTAGGGCCTAAACTTCCCAGCGAAAAGGAACTCGGTCCTCTGGAAAGTGGAGGAAACATTGCTTTCGATAATTTTTCTGCAGGAGACCCATCTACTATGGCAGGATGAAAAGAGGTTAAGGACTAGGGCTTACCCTAGGCAGTTCTTCACATCGGGAGGAGGTGGGAGGTGAAAAAACAGTTGGTAGCTATACTGTTGTGGGAGAATGTACCACCAACCAAGATTGCAGTTCGACGGGATCCTCAGGGGAGGTAAAGTTGTGTTAAGGGTCATTTATCTAGCAGCCGCTTTACCCTAATCTCTTTATATGCTCCTAATGAAGGACAAGATTGCTTTCTAGACAACTTTGTATCTCAGGCCATGACTTTTGCAGAGAGCTAGATTACAAACATGCACTTTCTTTTGCTAAACTGCTCAGAGAACTGGGGCTGTTGGAAATGTGGAGGGTGTTTCATGGGGAGGACAGGAATTTCTCTTTCTATTTGCATGTACATAGGGGATTTTTGAAACTTGGTTTGATGCTAATTCCCAGTGCCCTATATCAAAGTATCCAGGGGGTGGAAATAGGCTTGTGTGTACTTTCTGACGATGCACCTGTGTCGCTTACCCTGGTGATTAAGTGAGGCCGGCACCTACAAAGCACCCCTGGCAATTATATGATCCACTCCTGAGTGATCAGGTGTTGTGCAGGGAAATAGTATCGGCCATCACAAATTACTTTTGGGAAAATAACAACTTGGGCCGCTAGCAAGCACAGCATGGGAAGCAATGAAAGAAGTGGTGCAAGGAGAAATGATTAGCAAGGCGGCATCCTACCCTGGGGAACATGAACTGATTTGGCTGAGACTTGAGGGGGAGGTTAAGGCTGCAAAGCTTGAACACAAAAAGAAAACCTTGCGGGCTTTGCTTAGGACATTGACCATAGAAACTAGAGGGACATCTGGTGGATGAGTGCAGACGGTTTTGAAAACCAAACAATACTGCGATGCTAACAGCAATAAGGCCAACCACATGCTAGTATACACGCAACCACATTTTAGCGTTACATGATGAAAAAGGGGTACTATGTCGATCCAAAACGAATATAATGAGAATACTAGAGGATCACTTCAAGAGGGTGTTCACAGTGGGGTGGAGGACTACAGCAGATCTCGCGTAAATAGAATATTTTAGGAAGGCAACATTTTTTTTAAATAATTTATTTTATTTAATTGGTTTTCTCAACATACAAAACATAACCAACACGCCCGACTGTCGCAATAAATCCAACATAGCAATCATTTCATGATACGTATTACAGTCCTCCCCTCTCCCTCCCCTTTAACTCGAGCTTCCCTCATTACTTCTGATGTCTTGGATCAGAGGGCTAGTCCCCTTCGTCATTCTCAATGGTATCACTTTCATTGGATTCGACGCTGGAAGATCCCGTCAGTGTGGCAACCATTTGCCTCCAGGCTATAAGTGGGCCCACTTACTCTCCCCCCCTGCTGACAGCGTCATACCACGCCGTGGTCTCGCCGTCTGCCCATTTCAGGAGGTCATTCCACCACACTTCCAACCTGGGTCTATGAGCCTGTTTCCACCCCATTGCTTTTCTCCTCTTGGCCAGGATGTATGCCAGGTCCTTGAGTTTCCAGACATGTTTTAGGTTCCGTGGTCTGGCGAATCCCCCCAGCATGCATTCCCATACAAATTCCACCTCTAACTTAATCCCCTTCTCAGAAAGCCGTAGCTTGACCTCCCCCCAAAAAAATCTCCCCACCTCCGGGCAGGCCCAGAACATATGAATCATCCCCGCATCCACCTCCCCGCACTTGGGGCATTTCTGTATGCCTGAGCCCCCAAATCTGACTATCCTTAGGGGGGTCATGTATGCCCTGTGGGTGACATACAACTGCATCTGTTGCAGCCTGGCATTTCTGGGCACCTTTGTGTTATATCTCTGTGCTCTTTCCGACTGCCTGTCTTGCATGGGTTCTCCCGCCTCTTCCTCCCACTCTTTTCTCAACTGGGGCAGCTCCTTGCTCACTCTGGACATCAATACTTCATATACCCGGGATATTTCATGCCCTCCCTCCGAGATGTCATACATCGTCTCTATGGCAGCGTCCGGCGGCTCCGCTAGTGCAGCCTCGGACCATGTCTCCGTTACCCGTTTAATAATTCTGGTGTACCTGATGTACTGCCCACTGTGTACTCCCACAGCCTCCACTATGGCATGAAAATCCAGTGCCTTCCCCTCTTGCCATATATCTCCCAGGGTCGCCAGCCATACCGGTTCCCAGTATTTGCGGATCACTCTCCTTAGTTGCTCATCCGCCCCGCATAGCGCCACCAGTGGCACCTGTGGGGAGCTAGGGGCCGCGGTCCCCACCATCCGGCACGCCTTGCACCACGTCTTCCAGCGCAGTACCAGCAATCCAGGGCGCCCCTGCAGCTCTGATTTGGGTAGCCATATTAATTCTTTCAGGAAGTAGGGTTTGCATTCGCCCCTGGGTAGTCTGGATTCAGCCGTCTCGTCTTTCGACAGCCATTTAATCCCATATTGTAACAGCCCTGCCAGGTGATAAATCTCAAAATTCGGCAGATTATTGCTGTCTCTATCGTACGTATTCTGCAATTTCCAAAAGGCTATTCTGTTCCGAGAGTTATGCCATAGGAATCCTCGACACAGGCTCTGAAGTTTGGTGAAGAAGTGTTTGGGCAGCATACACGGGATGTTTGAAAAGTAATGTAGCAGCCTGGGTAGGACCACCATCTTGGGCAGGGCCGCCCTCCCCACCATGGCTAGGGGGAGGTTTGCCCAGAACTGCATGCTGTTCTTAATACCTTCCACCGCCCTGTCTGTGTTATATTTGTGCTCATCTGCAATCGTGTGGTATATATTAATCCCCAAGTAGTGGAATGTTCTGGTCTGCCATGGTATCCGCAAAATGGGTAAACTACCCTGTGGTTCTCCCATGTACCTGCCCAAGGGGAACATGCATGACTTTTTTGGGTTTACTGCTATGCCCAATAGGGTGGCATAGTTCTCCACACCTCTAGGACATATTGCAAGTTCTCCTCAGGGAAGCGCAGGTATAACAGCATATCGTCCGCGTACAACGATATCAAGTGTGGACCCCCTTTGGTATGTACCCCTATTTCCTCATATTGCTGTCTTAGGCAGATTGCTAACGGTTCCAGAGCCAGGATGTACAGCATCAGGGACCATGGGTATCCCTGTCTCGTACCTCTGCCGAGTTGCCATTTGTCCGATATTATCGCCCCCATTTTTAGCCTGGCTGTTGGGGAGCTGTACACCGTTTTTACCCAGCCCAGGTACCCTCGTCCCATCCCATACTCTTTCAGGGCCGCCAGCATCTATGGCCACCTTACCCAGTCAAAGGCCTTCACTGCGTCTAGTCAGACTATTGCTATTTCGCCATGGACATTCTTGCCCTGTTCTATGACATGGAGCAGCCTTCTGTGGTTATCCGTTATGTTCCTGCCTGGGACGTAACCCGTTTGGTAAGAGTGTATGAGTTTGGTAATCACCTTTTTCAATCGGTTAGCCAGCACTATCGTTAGGATTTTGCTATACTGGTTTAGCATGGACAGGGGTCTGTACGACTCACAATCCAATGCTTGGCTTGTTGGGTTTAATGAGCGGGATGACTATTGCCTCCCTTAGGGATTCCAGCAGGCTCCCCCACTTGAAGGCCTCGTTTAACATTGCCAGCAGTGGGGGAAGCACTTCCAGCCTATATGTTTTGTAGAATTCGCTGGGGAGGCCATCCGTCCCCGGGGCCTTGCACGTGGGCAGGGGTAACACCACAGTCTCCAATTCTTCTAAAGTTATGGGGGCATCCATGTTCTCCCTTTCTTCCTCACTCAGTTTTGGTAAACCCATATATTCCAGTGTTTTCTGTATTTCCTGCGCTGCGGTCTCTCCTGCATCTTCATACAGACGTTTAAAGAATCTATAGAATCCCTCGTTCACTCTCTCCTGGGTGCTCCAGACTTGGCCCTCTTCCCCCAGTATCTCCCTGTTTGCTGGCCTCGGTATTTCGTTCTTGTATAGCCATGTGAGCAGCCTCCCCGGTTTATCCCCCCCTGGTGCAGCCTCTCAACATATTTTTTATAGTTCAGATTGCAAAGCCTCTCAGAGAGTCCCACGCACGCCTGTCGTAACTGGCCCACCCTTTTCAGCGTCCTCTTGTGAGGTGCTCCTTTTCTGCATAATTTCTTCTAGTTTCCTCTCAGTCTCCTGCAGCTCTCGCCCTATCCCCCTTTGGAGCCTTCTGGATTTGGATATAGCCGCCACTCTAACTACCACCTTAAAAGCCTCCCATAGGGTTCCCTCAGACTTCACAATCCCTGTGTTATTGTCAAAATACCCAATTATTTCCTCCCTGAGGTCCTCTTGGAAAGCCATGTCCTTCAACGCTTCTGCCCTAAGCCTCCACGTGGGGATTTTAGCTCTGGGGGGCTGGTGTTGCCAGGCCAGGACCAGAGGGGAGTGGTCCGATAATATGCGCACCTTGTCTTCTGAGTCAGTCATTTCCCCAACAAGCTCCTGGGTGGTGAACATATAATCCAGTCTCATTGCAGATTGTGTGGGGCAGCATAGTGCGAGTAGTGCCTATCATTTGGGTGTTGCTGCCTCCATATATCTACTAGCCCAAAATCTCTCATCAGGGCCTGTAATGTTCTTGCCGCAGGGGTGGGTTTGTCTAATTTGGTATCTGACCTGTCCATTTTGGGGTGCAACATGCAATTAAAGTCCCCTCCCCATATAACAGTGCCTCCTAGGTGGGGGCTAAATTTGTGGTATAGCGTTTTTAAATAGGCCACTGTGTCTTGGTTGGGGGCATATGTGTTAATTATGCAGAGTTCTCTGTTCTGTAGCAGTCCCGCATCGCCACCATCCTCCTGTCTAGGTCTACCGTGGTTTGGAGCAGTTGGAAGGGTACATGTGGTAAATTTATAGGGGTGTAGAGTCAAAGGCTTCCTTGGCCAACAGCGTGACAGGGGGTCAACGCCTTGCAGAAGAGCCATGCGAAGCCACCTACGGGCAGCTCCATTCACATGAGCACCACCCCTACTCCTACGCTCCTAAATCACACAACAAGCCCGGACACATGTCATGGCCTCTGGCCCTTGTAATTGTTTTTAATAAACCTTTAGTCATTGATTGATTTTTTCAATTTAAATTTAGATTTAGGCCTCTGACTTTCGCAGACTGCCCCCTCAGCCGCATATTAGGCAGCTGAGACCACCAAGACTACAGCCATGGCGTCCACTAACGTCTACATGGTAGGTCCTGGTCCTTGCATCCCTTTTTTCCCCCTAAATACTAATTAGGGAGATCCCCGAGTTCACCGTTTTATAAAACCCATTCTCCTCTCTCATTATAGGATGATGCCCTCCTCAATTAACCCTGCTCGACAATGATTTTCACGTCCTGAAGACAGTTCGGTACCCTGCAGCGCTGCTCCACTACCATCAGCCACTGCCCTTTTGTGTCAACTAACTACCGAACCAGAAACACCTACCCAAGTGATTTTCAACAATACAGAAAAAAGACTGTCACTACTATGACAATGTTAAATGTATTGTTACCTCTGACAATACAAAAAAAGTTTTTAAAAAACTGTCACTACAATGTACTAATTCATCACTGCGCAAACCAAAAAACGCACTTGTGTATGTATATGTGCTGTGCTACGGCACATTATAAAAATTTTGGAATTTTGCCTTGCTGTTAAAATAAATTTACATTGCTTGTGCATCCCACAGTGTTCTCCTTTTTCTGAGCTATTAGCCGCATAGCTCTTCTCCAAGGCCTTGACCGCCTGTCACGCTGTTGGCCAAGGAAGCCTTTGACTCTACACCCCTATAATTTTGCATTTCCTTACCCTCGAGAGTCAGGCCCCTAAAAAGAGGGTTCCGCCCATATATTTCCCTTCAGGGTACATGTGGTGCTACCCAGGTGATCACCCCCCTAGCATAAGCTGAATATGTTGCGCCTATGGTGGTCCCTCTCCACTTTTTCCCCACCACCTTGTTAGAACTGATATAATATTGTTTCGTCCTCATTGTATATGTTGGCCTATGCCCAGTCGCTTTGCGAGGAAATCCGTATTGCAAGGTCGGAACCTTAAGTGAATCAAGCCTCCATTTTAGGTTAAAGCCGCCATTTTAGTTTATCGTGCAAAGTCACCCTGTGGCCTAAAATGGCCGACCTGTGTTCTCTTGTTCTTGCTTTAACCTCTGCAACCTCTGTAGGAGAGTTAATGTCCAACCTGCCTGCAGGCTACATGTTAGGGTCATGTAGTCCTTTGTTGACCTCGGGATCAGGAGATTACTTGAATCGGCGATGTTAACCTACAAGTATACAAGAACAATAACGCTATCTAAACACGACATGTGAAACATCCGTTTGACCTGTATTAAAGCAATGTGTAAAGAGTGTAAAGCTAAACCTAGAGAATAATAGTGTTTGTTAGTGAATGTATTGAAAGTAAACCGCATGCACGAGATATGTTTAGTTTAGTTTAGTTTAGTTTATTCATTTGTATTGCGCACCGGACCCGAGGGTATGAGGGCGCATGAGCAGCAAGGTTATTCAAAGCTTGGTTACAGGTTGCTTATACTTTACATTACATAATTACGGTGTGACAATGAAGGAACATGTGTACAGTTTGGCAGGAGATAATGCAGTAAATATATTTAAAGAATTACAAATATTTACAGATTTAATATTACAGATTTACAGATTTACTTAAAACATGCAATGCGGAGAGCAGCCGTGTGGTGTTAGAGGTGTTAATGGTTCGTGTTCTTTAACCAGCGGATGTAGTTGCATCTAAAAAGTGAGTAAGATTGGGGAGTTCTGAGCGATGGAGGTAAGGAGTTCCAGTGTTGAGGTGCTTTCACCTGGAAGCTGTTGCCACCCATTTTGGTGTGTTTAAACCTGGGGACAGTGAGCAGATTAGCATTGGAGGTTCTGATGGGTCTGATGGGGGTGTGTTTGCATATTCTGTCTGCAAGATAGCGCGGGGCTGCGTTATTCAGGCATTTGTGGGTAAGCAATGCTACTTTAAGCAGGATTTTGTCTGTTGTGCTGAGCCAGTTATGGGATTTCCTGATATTGGAAATGTGTTCCCTCCTGGGAATGTTGAGCGCTGCCCTAAGATCGTTGTTTTGTAACGGCTGAATTTTGTTGGTGATTTGCTTGGTGGCTCCTATGTAGAGGGCGTTACAATAGTCCAATTTGGATAATACCAATGCTCTGGCTAGTGTAGTGCAACTCTGGGTGGAGAGGAAGGGTTTGGCTGCTCTTATAAGCTTACATGTGTAGGCCGTGGAGGATGCCATCGAGCTAACCTGTTTGTGGAAGGTTAGGGAGGAGTAGAGGTATATTCCTAGAGTTTTTACTTCTTTGGAAACCTTGATTAGGTTCCCGTCTATGATGAAGTTGGCGTAGTTGTGGTCGAGTTTGGTTAGGTTGGAAGTGGAACCAAGGATGATGAGTTCACTTTTGTCATCATTCAGGCATAGACTGTGCGAGGCCATCCATGCCTGGATGATGAGATACACCTTGTTCACCAAGGCCAAATCCTGGTTGTAATCTCCCGTCAACGGGATGAGGATCTGTGTATCATCGGCATAGTTAGTGTAGGTGATACCCAGGCCATCTAGATCATCAAACAGGGGTTTCGTGAACACGTTGTACAGAGTGGGGGAGACGCATGAGCCCTGTGGGACTCCACACATGATGGGGATGGGCTCGGCGGCGGCAGAGGAGGAGAAGACAAGCATGGATCTGTTGTTGAGGAATGACTCAATCCAACTGATGGCATCTTGTGAAAAGTGGGCAGCTGAGTCTAAGTGATCACATAGGATTTTATGGTCAACTAGGTCAAACGCCGCGGAGAGGTCTAGCAAGAGTAGTAATGCAGTTTTCCCGTTATCTCTAAGGACGTCTATTTGGGCTTTCAGATCTATCAGGGCGGTTTCAGTTCCATGTTGGGGTCTGAAGCCGGATTGTCTTATTCCTAGAAGGTGGTTTGTTTCAAGATATTTTTGGATTTGTTGGTATGCTGTCTTGTCTAGTATCTTGAGCAGAAATGGGACGGTGGTAATTGGTCTGTAGTTGGTCGGGATGGACGGGTCGAGGGAGGGTTTTTTGAGGAGAGGGAGGACCCAAGACTCTTTGAGGTTACTGGGGACTGTTCCTGAGGTGAAAGAGGCATTGATGAGTCTGGTGATGAATGGCGAGAGGTCTCTTGCCGCGTCTTTAATGATTTGTGGGGGGCAGAGGTCGCCTTTGCAATTGAAGGGTTTAAGGCCAAGAATGATTTTTTCTACTTCGAGAGTAGAGACTTTGGAAAAGCTGAAGCGAGCAGTGTTGGGTGTGTGGTGTGAGGGTGGAGGGCTCGAGTGGGCGTTGATGGGGTTGGTGAGTTTGGTGAGATAGTCTTTCTTGTTTTTAATTTTTGTTTGAAGGCCAGTGACTTTGTTATTTAGTGCATTTTGGACACTGGTACACCATAGTTTGTTTTTAACGCAGGTATCTGGGATTGTTACCGGGGTTTCCAATTCTTTCAGGATAGTAAATAATTCTCTGGTGCTGGACTTGGATTGTGAGATTCTCTGGTTATAGGATTCTTGTTTGGCCGCTATGATTTCTTTTTTATAGTTGGCCGTTATTTTCTTAAGCAGTAGTTTGTTATGGTCTGTCTGAGACTGTATCCAGACTTGTTCCAGTTTACGCTTTTCCAATCTAAGGGTTTAAGATGGCTGGAGAACCATTGGTTGAGGTGCTTTTTTGGTTTGGATTTTCTAAGTTTCAATGGTGCAATGGCGTCTAAGGCTATGCGCATGGTGTTGTTGTAACCTTCTACGAGGTCATAAGGATTGGAGTCTTGGAGTTGACTAAGCGTAGGAAGAATGAGCGGGATCAATTTTTCAGCTGTGATATTTTTTTTGCTTCTCGTGGGGATGGCTGCGGCTAGTGCCATGTCGGTTGTAGGGCTTGAGGCCTCAAGTGAGAAGGAGAGGAGATGGTGGTCAGTCCAGGATTGGGGAGTGTTATTAGTGATCGATACGGCACAGTTGTAGTCTGCTATCCAGTCAAGGGTTCTCCCTTTGTTATGGGTGGGGCTGGTTACTTTTTGTGTGAAGCCTAGTTCAGACAAGGTGTTACTGATGAGAGTGGCTTGATTGTCTTTGGGGTCTTTGTAGCCTAAATTGAAGTCTCCTAAGAGGAGGAATTGTGAGGAGTTTTTTAGGTTGTCAGTAAGGATGGCATTGAGGTCTTCCTCGAAAGATCCCAGGGGTCCAGGCGGTCTGTATAGTAAGTGAATGGATATTGTTTGGGAGTTGGCAGTGGGTAGCTTGGCTGTAAGTGATTCGCATGATGGGAGGTGTGTAGTGGAGTTAAGTCTGATGTTAAGGAGGTTCTTGGCAATGATGGCCAAACCTCTGCCTTTAGCTTCAGTTCTGTCCGCTCGGATGATGGTGTAGTCAGTGGGGATGGCTGGCGAAAGGGCTGGGCCTGCGGCTGCATGAAGCCAGGACTCTGTTATGGCTAAGAAGTCTAGATCTTCAGCTACGATGAGATCATCGATGTCTGTGGCATGGGCAATCATGGAGCGTGCGTTGATGAGGGCACCTTTTATAGATAGGGTATTGGTTTTGGCAGGGGTGGGGGTGGTTGCTGTGATGATTGCTCTGTTATTAGTTGTAGTGGAGTTGACGGGTTTAGGTTTGGTTTTTTTTAGCGTGAGGTTAGCGCAGGTGCTAATGGATGTTCGGTTTGTGAGTTTGGAATGTGTGGAGTCCCTGGCTCTAGGCTCATGTATTTTGGGAAGTCTGGATCGTAATCTGGTCAGCCTGTCCGAAAGGCATGGGGGAGAGAGTGGGGTAAGCATGATTGTGGTGCTAGGCTCTGTGAGGGTGGGTGATGTGGTGGCTAGGCTGATCAAGTAAAGGGGTGAGCTGGGCAGGCATGCGGAATTGATGATGTGGAGAATGATTCTCAGTAGTATAGAGTAATGGCCCGGGAGGAACATTGTGTGAGGTAGGTAAGATGCAATGTGTGTCCTGTCTAGGGTCAAAATCTAGCAGTAGGCACGTAGGTGTAGTCAGTGCAGCTTGCCTGGAATAGCACTTAATCCAAGTAGCGCATGGTTGCAGATTGGCATCTGATTCAGATATAGGCATGCAAAGTGGCCCTTAGATTTAGAATAGTGCAGATGTGCAGATTAGCAATTTGAATCAAAAATAGCAAGCGTTTGTAAATTAGCACAGCATTAGGTTTAGAATGGCACCAGTGTGCCAATTAACATCTTGGATCGGAGTAGCTCATGAGTTCAGAGTGGCACATAGAGTAACACCTAGGTTCAGAGAAACGCTTGGTTCAGAATAACACCTAGATTCAAGATAACACCTAGATTCAGAGTAGCACTTAGTTCAAATTAACACCTAGATTCAGCCTAACATCTGGATTCAGAATAACACTTAGATTAAACGTGACATGAGTTTGCAGCTTAATCACAACATTGAGTTTAACGGCAATTGGTGAGCAGATTAGCCGAACAAAGGCAGATGGTCACAGTACAGTTAAAAATGGCAACTAGAGTTGCATTAGGGTAACAAAGCAGCAATGAGGCACAGTGCAGTTCTATTAACCACTAAATTCAGAAAAGCGATTGGGCTACAAGTCAGCAGTTGTAAAGGCCATTGGAGAACATAGCAGCAGAACAAGGGGCCGTTAGGCACAGTGTAGTTATAGCGATATCTAAATTCGAGATGTTGCATTGGGCTGCATCTAAGTAATTCTATCAGCAATTGGACACAATGTGTTTATAGAAGCATCAAAGACCAACATATTGCGTGTGGGCTATAAATCAGCGAGCCACAGAGTAGTTAGGCACAGAGTATTGTCATAGCATCTAGATTCGAAATGTTATAGTTGGGCTGTGAACCAGTCAAAGTAGAATGCGGCCAGGCACGATGAAGGAAGGTTTAAATAGGCACACGCGAGTGACTTTTGAATGGATTTTGTGTCGCATTTAGGCACAGAGCGCTCAAGACACCCTGACGGGCATAGGGTGTCAAGGATGGATGTTACCTTAGGAGACTGGTGTTGGGAGGCCAAAAGGACTGGCAGGTGACAGGATCGGCAGGTAACAGGCAGAGAACAGGCTCCAGCCTTGTTCCCGAGGGCCTTGGTGTGAGAGGGCCGGCTTCGCCAGCCGGCAGCCAATGGCTGCAGTCGTAGTTGCAGTGGCCAATCCGCAGGGTCGGGCTACTGCTGGGTGCCTGATGGTGCACACCATGAAACAGGCATGAAAGCGGTGGCCATCTTTGAGAGGGCGCCTCGTGTAGGGTGCCTCGAATGCTAATGTGGGCACAGGAACAAGCTCTTTTGGCTGCGGGGCAGGTACAGGGCTGAAAGGGGTTCTGAATCCTTACACGTGCTTTTGGGGCAAATTAGGTGTGAATGCACGGCAAAATTAAAAAAATGACCATGGAGGCGGGATGTAGCGCAATGTGGCCGCGCTTACCGGGGATGGTTTCCTGGGCTGGCCCGCTGCTAATGTAAATTAGGAACGAACCTGGCACGACCCTAGCCCAGTACATGATTAACTTGTAAGAGGCTGCACATCGTTATAACGAAACTGTATAAATACGCTGATGTCCAGCTAGCAATTCCTGTTCACTGCTCACATTGAACCCTGCTGGTGGTCTCTGTGATGTATTGACGGCCAAATAGCTATTTGTGTACTTTGTTTTGGAAACTATACAGAATTGCAATAAAGATTCTGAGAATCATTACAAGCCCCTGTCGGTGTATTTCTCTTTGCATGGCGTAAAAGCCTTAATATTGTATTTTCTGATTCTACAGATGGTGCCCGAATAGGGACCCTCAAGATCGACTTCGTCTCGTTGAAGGTTGGCTCGGCTATCGGACCGGGATCGGACGGTGCCAAAAGAAACGGCCACTCTGGATAAAAAGTGAATTACTCGACAGAACTGCACGATCCGATCCCTGAACGGTGAGCTGTAGCCCGAGATGACGTCTTGACGAGGGTCCATATGTCGAGATGGGTAAATTTGCCGAAATCACCAGACACGTGGGTCCTTAGAATTGTCCTTAGTAACCCGATCGGGCCTCCCAGTCCTTTGGTCAGGTGAATCGTGACCCGATTCTTAATTTAACCCTGACCATTTGAATTTGGCGCATTGTACTCGCGAGCACAATTATTTGATCAGGTAACACCAGAATTTTGATATGCCTGTTTTAGGGCATTATTCCGCAGCGACAGACAATCTTTGGAAGATAGCCGTCCCGCACCACAGGAGGGGTCGCCGGCATGTACTATGTACTGTAAGAAAGGCTTTGGTAGTATAGCATTTAATGACATCTGGCACAGACAGACCAGACATAACTCTAATCTTCGGTGGCCAACCAATGGAAGCTTTGAAATCCCTCGTATAGACTATCTAGAGTCTGTATTGGTAAAGAAAAAGGCTAGACCTGTGGCATTTGATGCATTACACAGTTGGAAAACAGAAGCTTTGCAGCAACAAAAGAGTAGAGAGAAACATATGCGTCGGCATATGACACGTGTCGAAAAGGCACGGTTATATGATCAAAGTAAACAATTGGAGTCAGTTAGGAACACGGACAGAGCGTTTCAATTAGGCATTCAAAAAATCTACCCTTCAAAAGATTTTCATACGTCAGATGAATTGATTAATAAACTTTTGCATGAACGAAGGCCGATGCCTCTGCGCCACCCCCGTACGTCCCTCCTCCTGGCGCTTTGCCCCTTCCCGTTGTTATTCCTCCTTCTATAGTTCCTCCGGTCCTCCCTGTTGTTCTTCCTGTTGTTCTTCCAGCCGTCACTTCTTTGCCTGCCCCCTTGCCTCCACCTGTTGATATTCAGAATGTGCCTACTCTTCCTCTTCCATGTGATTCTGCACCGCTTGTAGTAGACCAGGGAGCGGGATCAAAGGTTGTGACTCATAATACTGTGTCCCCAGATAAAAAGAATGAATTGATTGCTTGGGCTAAACATTGTATGGAGAAGGGTGAACAAGCTGATGTTTTTTCCACACTCGAAAATTTAAAAGGCATTCCTGTGAAAAATGACTTTATTGAAGGATTAGGGATTCATTTGAGTATAATGTGGAATAGATTAAACGATGTAGATTTCCCACAAGGGTTACGGGATTTAAACGCCTTAGCGTTGTCCAGAGATACTGCGGAGAAAGTATATGCACATGTCGAGAAGATTTTTGTGTATAGGAAGGAGTTGGAAGAGTTACAGAATAAGGAAGCAGATGGTGATAGTTTAGGTATTATGTTCTTACAGAAACGGTTTTCTCCTCGCCGTGAATTAAAAGGTGAGGAAGCGCAAATTTGTACAAAAGATGCGATAAGATGGATTTCGGTTATGTCGATAACTCCAGATGAAGTATATGACACATATGGTCAGTATATGTTAGAAATGCAAAAGAAAGTGATACAGGTCATGGTAGAATACCTGCAGAATGAGTGTGTAAAAAGAAAGATTTGTTGTCCCGCAGAATTGTTGAGTGTTTATAAGAGCGCCTTTTCGATTGATACTTCTTCGACTGCCTTAGCGCTTGATTTGGTTCTGTTGCTTAGTAAGCGTTCGGAGCTACCTACTTCTCAGTTGCCTATGAGAGAGGTCCCTCCGACAGTTGTCCCAAAAGTTGAGATTGCGGCCGATGCTGCACAAGGAATACTCGCGGCGGACATTCCTGCACATTACATATCGCAGTTTGTTCACGTCCCGTTTTCAAGACAGGAAGTGAACACCATAAAGCAATCTATTCCCGATATAAGAAAGAATCCGACGGGGTTCTATAAAGAAATAGAGTCGGTCTTACAATCATCGGTATTCACCTTAAGTGATATTGATTTATTATTTCCCGTACTCCTGCCAGTTGATTTGTGGAAACAGATTAGGACTGTAGATGATGTACCTGGGTTAGGAGATACATGGGATAACATGGTTAGGCACAACAGAGAAAGACCAGCTGGCGAGCGACCGCCTCAAGTGATATTAACTTTGCCCGATAGGATTGTTGTAAAATTAAAAACTATAGTTCCTGAAAAAAGAATCATTTGGGACAAGCTTACGGCCTGTGTCGAAGGAAAGTCTGAGGGTGCTACCAATTTCTTCAATCAGTTTGAGCAGGTATTTTCAGATTTCAGTGGACAAGACTTAGGCACAGAGTCAGGGAAAAGGCTGTTTGTCGACAAATTTGTACGTGGATTGCTGCCTGACATCCAGTAACAGATTATGTCTTCCGAAAGCGCTTGGCAGGCGAAGTCTCAATCAGAAGTACTGCACATGGCTCAGTACTATGAAAATCGTGTGAATAATGAAAAGGAAAAACTTGAGAAAAAAAAGGGTGACCTGAAAACAAAAGTCCTATTACAACAGATTGTTAGAAACCCTAGAGGGGGTAATCAATTTAGAGGTCAGTACGGTCCACAGAGAAGTACGCCCCTGGCTCCGGTAACCATTAACCAGTGTGCCTATTGTCGACCGGAAGGCCACTGGTGCGCACAATGTCCGACCTTGCAGCAAAGGTCATTTGGGAACATGGGTAGACGATCCAGAGGTCGCCCAGGTGCAGGGGGCCCTGGCAGAGGTCAGTTTGCACCAGAATCACAGCAACCTCCTTCACAGGATAAGCAAGTTTCGAATGTGGATAATAGAAACATTTTTGATTACCCTTCTGCCGCGTACCTTTCTGAAGAGCTTCCTTTTGACGATATTCTGTTTCGCTAGGATTGCCCGAAGCAGGATTTGGAACCAACGCCTATTCCCGTTCATCAGAAAGGCCCTATGTTGAGATGGCGGTGGGAAATAGAAAGCATCTATTTTTAGTAGATAGGGGAGCAAAGAAATGTTCCATTGACCATTCGCGGGTTCCAAATATTCCCGTCAGGCCAGTCCAACGTTTCCGTAGGGTTTTCAGGCACACCTGTAGTTTGTCTGATCTCTCTGCCGGTACCAATATCACTGGGTCCCTTCACGGAGCAGTGTCCATTTCTACTTACCACAAACTGTGGGGAGAATTTGCTGGGGTTAAATTTGTTGAAGGAATTGCATGCAGTAATACATTGTTCTCCGGACGGAGTTCGGGTAACAATTTCACCTCAGCAATCACTCGCCTCTCAGTTTTTGACTTGACCTTTACCGCCAGAATTCAGTAATATTCCGGAATGCTTATGGGCAATTGATGATAATGATGTGGGCATTCTTCAAATTGAACCTGTTAGAATTATTCTGAAACATGGAGTTAAATTGCCTCGCATCCCACAGTATAAGATCTCAGTTGAAGGCGAACAGGCTTTGAAATGTATAGTCTCTGATTTTGTACATCGTGGAGTAATTGAGGAAATTACGGGTAGTTTGTGTAACATCCCGATTTTGCCAGTATACAGAAAAGGTAATAATGCTATTCCCTTTTGGTTTATAATTGATTTATGTGCTATTAACAAAATTGTGGCTCCTCAATTTCCTATCGTACCTGATGTTACAACGATACTAACCATGATTCCGGCTTCTGCCACTCACTTTAGGGTTGTTGATCTCAAAAACGCGTTTTTCAGTATTCCCATACACAAGGATAGTAGGTATTTGTTTGTGTTTACCTTAGGTGGACGCACGTTCACATTCCCTCGTGCACCACAAGGGTACACCGAGAGTCCAAGTATTTATAGTAGGGCGTTAAAAGAGCAGCAGAATACTCTCGAGTTGCCTACTACTTGCACGTTACTACAGTATGTAGATGATGTCCTCTTGGCTGCTGATTCTGGAAGTGCCTGTAAAGAAGGCACCATGTTGTTGCTTTGTCATCTAGCAAAACATGGCCACAAAGCTTCACTCAAAAAATTCCAATATTGTTGTCAGGAGGTCGCCTATTTAGGCTATCTCAAGTCAAAGGAGGGAAGACGGTTGACACCTGAACGAATAAAAACTATTTCTGGCATGTCTGTCCCAAATACGCAGAAGGAAGTTAGAGCCCTGATAGGTATGGCTTGTTACTGTAGATTGTGGATCCCTAACTTTTTGTTAACAATTAAACCAATGCTGGCTTTGACAAAGAAGGGCATTTCTTTGCCATTGCCATGGACTTTGGAACACCAGACAGCATTTGACTTGCTCAAAACCGCGCTGTGTTCGGCGCCGGTTTTAGGAACTCCAAATTATGAAAAGGCCTTTGTGTTGTATGTGCATGAACGTGATGGATGTGCTTTGGCTGTGGTAACGCAGGAACATGGAGTGAAGAATAGGCCGTCCGGCTATTTCTCATCCGCCCTTGATCCTGTTGCATGCGCTTTGCCGAGATGTTTGAGAGCTGTCGCTGCTGCTGCTGCGTCTGTAAAACAGAGCGAGGGAATGGTCTTGGGTCATGCGTTAACCCTAATGGTACCTCACTCTGTAGATATTTTATTGAATAGAACTCAAATGCAACACCTCACTTCCGCACGATTGACAAGATACGAATTGATCTTGTTTGCTCCCCACATTCAAATTCAGAGGTGTTGTGTATTAAATCCGGCTGAACTTTTACCTGTCCCGCAAGATACTGTTGATGGTGACGAAACGTCACACAATTGCCTTTACACTACAGATCAAGAGACTGAAGGTAGAATCGATTTGAAAGACACGCCTTTGAATAGCCCACAAGGAGAGCTATTTTGTGATGGCTCTTGTTTTAAACTTCCGAATGTTACATCCACGGCTGCTTATGCCGTCACTACTTTAAGCACGATTGTGGAAACCAAAAGAATTATGCATAATTCCGCGCAGGCCGCAGAAATTATAGCGTTAACTCGAGCTTGTGAAATTTCTGAAGGGCTTACAGTAAATATATATACCGACAGTCAGTACAGTATGCTTTTGGGGTGGTTCACAACTTCGGTAGACTCTGAAAAGGACAAGGTTTCTTGACCTCACATGGCACGAAAATACAGCATTGCACTTTAATAGTGCAATTACTTTCAGCACTCGCACTCCCTGTTCAGTTATCTATTATAAAATGTGTAGCACATCAAAAGGTTATAGATGATAAAGGAAAAGGGAATGCTTTCGCTGATCAAATAGCTAAGCAAACTGCCACTGATTTTAGTTCAGAAATGTATGCTGTAAGAGAAACTGTAAATATTTGCACTTTTGGTGAAAGTATCGATTCTGTAAAAGACATTCAAGCAGATGCTACTATAGAGGAAACCAAGAAATGGGTTGAGGGTGCAGGAAGATTGGATGATGATGGGTGTTGGGTGGACAATGTTGAAGGAAAATGGTACTCCCCGACGCCTATATTACAATGATGGTTATTATGGCTCATGGTCCGACACATGTCTGTGCGCGTAAATTGACTAAAATGTTACATAGTGTATGGGCCAATGAAAACATTTTCAAAATTGCGGAGCGCTTTGTCCAAGGGTGCATGGTCTGTTTACAGCACAATGTAGGAAAAGGTACCTCGACTCCTAGAGGAAGTTTCGCTCCACCTTCTGTTCCATTTGAGGTTATCCACTTTGATTTTATTGAAATGGAACGTTGCAACAATCTTAAATATGTGTTGGTTGTCATTTGCGCTTTTGGTAAGTGGGTTGAGGCCTTCCCTGTTAGAGATGCAACGGCCATAACCACGGCAAAAACTCTGTTGAAAGAGTTTTTTCCTAGGTTCGGGCTGCCGAGAGTCATCTGGTCGGATAATGGGCCACACTTTATCACTGCTGTAATCCTACAAATATGCGAAGGATTACAGATTGATAAACGGTTCCATTCGGCCAGACATGCCCAAAGTGCCGGATTAGTGGAAAGGCATAACAGCATTATAAAGAACAAGCTCGCTAAGACGTGTGCTGGCACCAAGTTAAAATGGCCGGACGCCTTACCGATCCTGTTGCTGTCGATGAGAACAACCCCTCAAACTAAGACTGGGCTCTCTCCCTTTAAGGTGGTAATGGGGAGGCCTGCTAATATTTGGGGCATGCCAAAAAGTTGCTCATTACGGGATATAGAGAATGTGCTTCTTTCAGATTACTGTAACCAGTTGACTAAAAATCTGTTTTCAATTTATCACCAGGTGCGAGAGGCATTACCTGTACGTTACGAGGGTCCTGGTCACAGTCTACGACCGGGGGACTGGATCCTCACGAAAGTTTTTGAGAGGTCGTCTTGCCTTGCACCTCGGTGGATGGGTCCCTACGAGGTCCTGCTAGTCACCCAGACTGCTGTGTGGGTAGCGGGGCGTAAGAACTGGATCCATGCGGCACACACCAAACGGATCCCGCAGCCCATGCCATACGATACAGAAGACACAGAATCCCTTTCCACTGCTGTAACCAACGTGCCTGAAACAGCAACAACCGACAAGACAGTATCGGAGACCGTTCCAGAATTCGCAAGGCCAGACAAAACGGCCATCTTGTCTCCGCACGCTCCAACAGTGGTATTTCCGGATCAATCATTTTCTGATCCCATTTCCGTTCACTCGCCACCTCCAGTGCGAAGTGACGACATTTTGTAATCCGATCCTTCGGCACCGGAAATTGCGAAATATAATTTACGTCCAAGGAAATAGACGTACAGCACGGTTTGACTGTGCGATTGAGGAAATCATTTGAGGGCTTGCCTTTTAGCCCGACTGTATGAAAGGATTCTGTTGGCTAAGGGTTGTGGGAAAGACATTAAGAAGACGCGCGACTGGAGTCGCCAGCAAACAAACAATTGGTGTTTTTTCGATTGAAGACTCCACCCGCTACCGCTCGTACCGAACTTTTAGATAAATATGTGACTAGCAGAGACAATGATCAAGCATGTAATGGGACCCCGAAAGTGTATTGTTGCCTTTTTTGTAATAATAACTGGGTTTTTAGTAACTATTGGTTTTGGGTTATGGTATCTGGAGGAAGCATATCCGCTAGAGGACTTTTTACATGTTGAAAATGTATCTGTTTTCCCCACTCCTTCCGTGCAATTGCATACCTTATCGCCTAGAGATTCTTCGCATAGACGGAACTATCAGAATAATACTCTTTTGTTAATAATGAATGCCACTCATGCAATTTTAAATAGGACCAATTGCTGGATCTGCTCACATCTACCACAACATGGGGATAAGGGGCTAGGTTGGTATATTCATCCTTTACCGTTGACAACTGCTTGTTATGCTTCTCTTAGAGCACTATTTTTTGGCCGATGGAATGACAGCATCTCAGGAAACTTTAATGGTACAAATTTGAATAGTTTTGAAAAACATGTTTTGATGCCCCTGGGATGCTCGCTTTTTGCAAATAAGAATAAGCCAAACGTTGCTTCTGTTAGGCCCTCTGATAGATTGTCTCGTCCTTTTCAGTCTTTGATCTCTTTCAAAATGGCTCCAATAGGCAATAAGGATGCCACGCCTCCATCTTATTCTGTTAACCATAGCCCCGATTCAGTATCCTTCTGCATACAGAGGAATGGAACACGGTCAATGGGTAATTTTAGGAAATGTGCCAACGTTGCGAATTTGACCTGTGAGAACAGACCTCTGTACGTAGGTGAACATGTCTATTTTGTTTGAGGTAATGTGGCATTTCCATGGTTGCCCAGGGATTGGCAAGGAACCTGCTATTTAGGGATTCTATTACCTAGGGTATTTATTGCCAGTACTGCAGAAATTTCGAAGACTCTTCCACGACGAGGTGTGAAAGTGGATACTCCAGCGCAAACTCTAGGAGACACCATGAAATCCTTTGTCCCATTTTTTGGGCAAATTACGAATTCAGAAGATATCGGGGAACTAGCGAGAGTATTGGAGAGAACCATCAACCAGACCACTGACATACTCTATAATATGACGTTAGAACAGAAAGCGATAAGATTAGTAGCTCTTCAGAACTGGATGGCATTATATGTCATTCTGGCTGAGCGTGGAGGAGTATGTAAATTAGTGGGGTCCGCTTGCTGCGTTTACGTACCAGACTCCTCTCCAATGATCTTTAGGGCTATCCAAAATCTACATGTTCTTAGTTCAGAAGTGCATGTTCCTGTGGGAAACTGGGAACTTAGTGCATGGTTTGGGACCTCCTACGGTCGTGGGGATGGAAGTTGTTTTCGGCCCTGCTGATTATCTTGGGTAGTTTTCTGTTCTTTTGTTGTTGTATACAGTGTCTCCCTGGTATATGTTCAGTATTAGGGGGGTGTTGCGCGCAAGCAACAAGTGTATTAGGGCATAAAGTATACGCCCCAGATAAGGTTTCCAAGGAGTATGTGTTGAAAGAAACTCTAGTGTCTGATCTAACGGCTATAGATATGTCTGACAATGATTCGGGGTGTATAGACGTTGAAATGTGGAGTTAGTCGCAAAGTGATTGAAGGTAGTTTAGCGTTTGGCATAGGCCAAAAGGAGGGTTTGTTAGAACTGATATCATATTGTTTCGTCCTCATTGTATATGTTGGCCTATGCCCAGTCGCTTTGCGAGGAAATCCGTATTGCAAGGTCGTGACCTTAAGTGAATGAAGCCTCCATTTTAGGTTAAAGCCGCCATTTTAGTTTATCGTGCAAAGTCACCATGTGGCCTAAAATGGCCGACCTGTGTTCTCTTGTTCTTGCTTTAACCTCTGCAACCTCTGTAGGAGAGTTAATGTCCAACCTGCCAGCAGGCTACATGTTAGGGTCATGTAGACCTTGTCCTTTGTTGACCTCGGGATCAGGGGATTACTTAAATCGGCGATGTTAACCTACAAGTATACAAGAACAATAACGCTATCTAAACACGACATGTCAAACATCTGTTTGACCTGTATTAAAGCAATGTGTAAAGAGTGTAAAGCTAAACCTAGAGAATAATAGTGTTTGTTAGTGAATGTATTGAAAGTAAACCGCATGCACGAGATATGTAAATTAGGAACAAACCTGGCGCAACCCTAGCCCAGTACATGATTAACTTGTAAGAGGCTGGACATCGTTATAACAAAACGGTATAAATACGCTGATGTCCAGCTAGCAATTCCTGTTCACTGCTCACATTGAACCCTGCTGGTGGTCTCTGTGATGTATTGACGGCCAAATAGCTATTTGTGTACTTTGTTTTGTTAGCTGTACAGAATTGCAATAAAGATTCTGGGAATCTTTACAAGCCTGTGTCGTGTATTTCTCTTTGCATGATGTAAAAGCCTTAATATTGTATTTTCTGATTCCACAACCTCTTGTCTCTCTCTGGTGAGGTGGGTTTCTTGCAGCAGGGCTATATCTATCTTTTGCCTTCTCAGGTACATCATAACCTTGTTCCCTTTCAAATAGCTGTTGAGGCCTCTGAAGTTCCAGGTCACTTTTCTAAGGTCTCCCATCGTCATCCATATTTATCCCCCTCTCTCTGCCCCTCTCGTCCTCCTCCTCCAGTTAACTTAGCCTGAGTGGTAGCTTGTTCCCCATACTTCTTCGACATAAACCCCCCTCCGCCCGGTCTCCCCAACTAACACCACTGCCCACCGCCCCGCACTCCCCCCCACGTCCCTCCTCCCAACTGTTGCCCAGCTCCATCCCTGCATCTCAGGCTTGCCCGCATTTGGTTCTTAACTCAGCAATGCCAGTCTCAAGAACCCAGCAGGGGGTTGCCATACTAACGGCGGCCCAACTAAACTAATTATAGGAGTGTAAGAGCGAGCTCCTCTGGCCTCCTGCAATTTGCTCTATTTCGCCCAACCTGGGCTCCCCTGCATATGCCCCCCATTGCTTAACTATCACTGCTGGCATCAGCCTATCTTATATTCCAGTCCCAGAGCCAGGTTTAGCTGCGCCCCATGGCCTGCCGTCTCAGTTCTACTTATCTGCACTGACTTCCTTCTGAGTGTCTGATTCCGACGGGCAGTTCCGGGCATCCAGCCACTCCGTTGCGTCCACAGGGGAGTCGAAGAACAGGGCTCTATTGTTATGGTACACCTTCAGCTTCGCCGGGTACATCAACATGTATTTGTAGCCCGCCTCTTGCAATCTGCTCTTCACGGCCCCATAGTTCATGCGTTGTCTCTGCACCAGGACTGTAAAGTCTGGTTACGCTGTGATGTTTGCCGATGCCCTTTGTATCGTGCCTTCTTTCCGGAAATGTTCCAGGATCTTCTCCCTGTCCTGGTAGTTCAGGATTTTGGCTATTATCGGTCTTGGGGGAGCGCCCGGTGGCGGCCTCATGGTTAAGGCTCTGTGCGTTCTCTCGACTGCGAAGCCTTGTGAGAGCACCCCTCCCTCTATTTCCTGCAGCAGCATCGTCTCGACATATTCCATCGGGTTGGATCCCTTAGCCCCTTCTGGTAGCCCTACAAGGCCTATGTTGTTTCTTCGAGCGCGTCCCTCTGCTTTCTCCACTCCAATCTCCAGGTTGCTCACCTGTTGTCTCAGGATGTGGATCTCCGATGTGTGGGACGCACATGCCGCAGTATTTGGGGCAACGTCTTTTTCAAGCTCGCCTGTGCGCCACGCCAGTGCCCTTACATCTTGCCTAAGGAGGTTTACATCCTCCTGGACTTCTCTGACTTTGAGCTCCAGTGCTGCTTTCAGTTCCGTCATGGCAGACTCCAGCTTGGTCTCCCACGTGAGTTTCAGATCAGCAATCGCTTCCAGGATCTGCTGGTCGTTCCGTGCTGTGGCAGAGTCTGTAGAGGGGGCCTTGTCTTTACTCCTGGCTGCTTCCGACGCCTGCGGGGACCTGGCAAACTCCTCTATTGTGGGTTGTTTCGCTTTGATCTTGGTTTGTCTGCCGGCCATCTCGCTGCTGCCCTTAGGCTTCGGGTTGGCTGTCCTGAGTGTGGCCCCCGGTGTTGCCAGGCCTTATTGTGGCCAGCCGTGGCACCGGCGGAAGGCTGCGGTCAGCCCCCTCTTGCGCTGTGTGTTGGCTTTCAAGTGGGTTGTATTCTCCCACGTTACTGGCTGCTGTTGCTACCGCTGCCTTGGTGTGCCTGGTATACTGGCCCGTGTTGACCCACTCCTTTAAGGCCTTGTGGGTTCTCACTGTCCCTCCGTGTTAACCTCGGCTACTGTTATGTGCCTCCCCGTTGTGTTGCCGCACCTCGGTTTGACCCTCCAGTCCACTCCTGTGGGGCACCCCTGTAGCTCTTCTGCTTCATGCTTTTACAGTGGGTCTTAATGCTGCCCGTCTTCCTGCAGTGTTGGCACTAGTCACGCGGGTGTCAACCCACAATTTGCAGCCTGGTTCGCCATGCTTGCGGTGCCCAAGCAGCAAAGCTTCTCCCTGACACCTCCTTGTTGTCCTGATGGACTTGTCAGTTCCACAGTAACACTGTGTTACTGTGGCCAGTGATCGCCTCTTCAGCGCTCAGCGTGGCGCCGGGGCTCTGCCACATATCCAAATGTATCTCCTCTGTGTCCCTTTCCGAGCTCGCTGGGCGCGTTACATCTGCAGCATGTCTGTGGGTCGGGGCATATTGCATTACTCGCCTGCACCATCCGCCGAACAGCTGCTCTGTCCTCTCCCACGGCGGGGCTCTAACTGGTCCCCCGACTCACCGAGCATCACCGGACTACCTCTGAGAGTCCGCTGATGGCCTTGGGCAGCCGCGGAATCTCAGCTTGCCCCCCTCTCGCCTTTCCACGTCAGTTTCCAGTCCTCCAGAGGTTTGCGCTTCAACCCGATCGGGTTGTGGGCATCTGTGCTTCACTCCGCCGCGGGTCTTTGGAAACGAACTTCAATCCCTTTGTTCCTGGGGAGCGGCCATTTTGGCGAGGCGTCCCCAGGACGGTCTCATCCTTCCGCCACTCATATCGTCCCTCTGGCACACCGAATCTGGATTTAAAGGTGTTCACTGCCTGCCGCTTACGTTCCCACAGCCTTATGTCTGGCTGTAAGGCGCGTAGTTCACCTTTTCATCACAGGCATTCGAGGATCATGTAAGGATCGGCAGGAGCCATGGAAATGCTCGTCCTAGTCCATGGCTAGTTGGCCACGCCCCCTTAGGAAGGCAAAGATACTACGATTATCTCAGCAATTGAGTGAACAGTTTGAGGGTTCCACATTACCTACTGAGGTTGAATGGGCTATTGAGACACTGAAAAATAAAGTCCCAGACCCGATGGTTTCACAGCTCCCTTTTATAAAATGTTTGGCTCTCTTTTGATTCCTCTTTGACAGCATTATTGAACTCATTCCTAGACACTGGTAGAACTACCCCCACAATGGGGACCTCCACTACGGTCCTGATCCCCAAACCAGGGAAGGACCCAACTTATTGTGACTCCTTCTGCCAATTATGCTCATTAACATTTATTCTACGCTTTTCTCCAAAATCATGGCACGTCATATGATGAAGGTCCTGGCATTGCAGATGGGGACCACACAGAGTTCATAGCGGGGCGTAGCACTTGTGACAATGCGCAAAGGGTCTTCAACCTGATTGAGATTGGACGCACTTCGAGGGGAGGTCCGGGTGTGGTGGCATTTGACGCTGATAAGGCATTTGATAGGGTGGATTGGAGCTATATCCGTCACATTCTCGGAGCGCTTGGCTTGGGCCCCAATTTCATCAAGTGTGCCTTAGCTAACTATCAAGAGCAGTCCAACTCCCTTCAAATTAATGGATCATACTCTCCTTCCCTAGCTATAACCAGAGGTACCAGACAGGGGCGACCCCTGTCCACACTAGTGTTTGCACTAACTATGAAGACCTTCACCTGTCATATTAGAAATAATCTGGCGAAAGAAGGGTTGGTGGTGAGCGGCAGGGAATACAAGCTGTCCATGTACGCAGATGCCGCTTTCCTGAACCTGCGGAGTCCCAGCTCTTCCTTAAAATCTCTCCTGGGGGGAGTTGGATGACTTTAGATGGGTCTCAGGCTTTAGAATGTTATTGTAAGGATTCACATGGGCTGGACAGACTCCCATTCCAAACACTATCTCAAATACAATGGAACTGCGTAGCCATCCCCTATTTGGGTGTCCAGATTCCATGTAAGGTATTCAGGGTCTATCAGAGTAATTTCCCCTCAAAATGTAAGGAACTGGCAGGTGATTTAACTAGATGGGGGAGGCAGGAAATATCTTGCTTCGGTAGGATTTCAGTGGTCAAAATGAAGAATCTATGTGATCACTCCGCTGGCCATATTGTCGACTATTAAATTGCTGACTTCCATTATGGCACAGCACAGTGATCACATAGATCTCTGTGCCCTGTATCCCCATACCCACCTCCCCCCCATCCACTTACATTTTCGGTGGCAAACAGTGAAGTGTGCCGCTGTCTCTCTTCTGACCCTGCAGCGTCAGTTCCTGTCCAGGGGGATGTTGAACGACTTTGGATGGGTCTCAGGCTTTGAAATTAATTGTAATGAATCACATGGGCTGGACAGACGCCCATTCCAAACACTATCTCAAATACAATGGAACCGCATAGTCATCCCCTATTTGGGCGTACAGATTCCATGTAAGGTATTCAGGGTCTATCAGAGTAATTTCCCCTCGAAAATTAAGGAACTGGCAGGTGATTTAACTAGATGGGGGTGGGGGTAGAAAATATCTTGCTTTGGTAGGAGTTCAGCAGTCAAAATGAAGAATCTATGTGATCACTCACCGCCCATAATGTTCACTATTAAATTGCTGATTCCCATTATGGCGCGGTGCAGTGATCACATAGATCTCTGTGCCCTGTATCCCCATACCCACCTCCTCCCCTATACACTTAACGTTTCGGTGGCACACAGTGAAGTGTGCCGCCGTCTCTATTCCGACCCTGCAGCATCAGTTTCTCCCACTTGCGTGGGTCGATACTGACGCTGCAGGGTCCTTTTTTCTTTTACTTCTTATCGCCAGTTTACCATTATACCATTATGGTAAGTAAGGGATACCCCCACAACCCCTAACTCTCGCAACCCCTGTTCTTCTTGGGCTCCGAAATGGGAGTCGCGATTTGGTGCACCCCTAAAGTAGCAGTACTGCGGGGGCGAAATAGTGGAATCGCATTTCTGTATGATTCCAAAATGAACCTGGTCCCCCACACTGCTACATCAGTTGCTTAGCACTATTAATTGTCCAGGGTCATGGCATACTCGGGGGGATGCATGCTACTAACCTCGACTCCAATACCTGAAAAGGGCACAGCACCCGAGACAAGATCTCTTATCCCAGAGTGGAATAATCCAGCTTTTCAACAGTGATACAAAGGGGTTGAGGTTTGGATCAATGGAGGGGCTCGTAACATTACATCAGCTTTACAAGGATGGCTATCCATTGATCTTCAATGAATATAAGGGAGAACTTTCCCTCCCTGAGAGTGAAAAATTCTGCTATGATCAGTTATGCCACTGGGCAACTCACTCAGGGACATCATTTGGGGGTCGCAGCTGCAACCCCTGAGGTCTCCCTTGCAAGCCCTAAAAAAAGGCAAAAAAGAAAATGTTTTTATTTGTATTTTTATGTAAACTCCTGGGCTATGGCCAACGCAATGTGGCTCTTTACTTTTGGTGTGGCTGGCTTTCTTGCTCAGGCCTCTTAGCAAAAACAGGGGGTTCCACAAGTGTAACACTTTGAGCAGTGACCCTAAATAATGAAGAATAGGAATAACACATAATTTGTCTTTCTGGTATTCTATGCCTTTTTTAGACTCATTAAAGGTTTACTTCAGGCACACTTGAGGAGGTGAGCTACTGATTTAGTCTGTTCTTAAACACCTCAACTCAGCCTTTCATCCTTCTGAGCTCGATAAATACCCATACCAATACCCAAATACCATTACAGGTTGGGGCATATTGTATGCATGTATCTTCTATATAAAGTGCGTAAGTGCTACACAATAACACATCATTATCATTTGGCCTTTATACACCTAATATTAACAAAACATATGGTGATCCATTCTTGTATGACATGTATATCACATTATAGTGATATTGTAACCATACTTTTCGTAGTGTACTTGCTATGTGGTGACACTTCCTGTTTTGTCAAGGGATCAAACGTTGTGTTCCATCACTTCCCGTGATGTCACTTGGGGGTAAAATTACATCGCTTCCTGTGATATCATCAGAGGTGAAAGCTGGTGTGATGTCACTTCCGCTTCCTCTGACATGTTGTTGAAATGACGTCCCTGAACTCACCATAATAATAGGACAGGGCTACTCGACCCCTGAGTATACTTGAGCAGTCCATGCAGGGAGGGATATCTATAGGGAACATTTCGAAATTATATAAGCGACTAGATACAGAGGAACCATTGCTGCATCTGCCATATAAGCAGAAATGGGAGCAGGATGTGAGTTCTGAAACAGATGACGAGGCCAGAATGTGTATCTTTGCTAGAATGCAAATATCTTCTAAATATGTGTCTGACAAAGAATGCGCCTACACACTATGATGCAGATAGTACCTTATGCCTCAGCGGCTGTATCATATGAACGCACGGTATTCATGTACTTGATGGCGGGGATGCGCCGATGTAGGTTCTCTCTTGCATATGTTGTGACCTCCGGAAAATCCACCCTCTACTGCAAGGAGGTATTAGGACACATAAAAGACATTACAGGGCTTCAGTTGCCAATGGACTCTCTTGTGGTGTTACTGGGGAACACATGGGATGGGGGGTTTCCATCCTTGGGAACTATGGCCTCTCTAATAGGTCATCTTTTGCTAGCGGCTAGATTGGCCATGACCCATACTCGGAAGAAGCCTTAAGACCCAATAATCCAAATGTGGTTAGTTAAAGTTTTGGGGCACCTTGGTGGTGGAAAAGATCTCTGCCATATGTGATGGAGATACCCTACGTATGGGTCCACCTGCAGCCCATTCATTGACTATGCAGAACAGCATCCTGCCATGGCGGCAAAACCTCTGCTTCTGAGACAATTCTATGTTCTGTAAGACTGGGGAGGGCGGGAGGGTGCTTCTTAGGGAATGTTTCTCGACAGGGAAGTTTTAATATTGTGTTCAAGTAAAAGAGACTGTACCACCTGTATGAAAAATTACATTTGGACTTCACATGTATGGGAGAGCCACGGTGTATTCCATGCAGCTGTGTGCAAATTGCAACACATATGTCTCTTTCGGCAGTCTGATAAATAAACGTTTTTTGAAAAAAGGAGCTTATTATAAATGCGAGTTTATTAATAAATAACAAATCAATTTGTGGTGTTTGTCACTTACTGGGTGATTATGTTATTAGTATTGCACAGTATGGAGGTGCCACATAGCTGCTGCAAGTGTTTTGATAAATCTTTAAAAGAACACACATTTAAAAAAAAACAAGAATACGCCATGTAAAATGGAAGCTCCTGGGGTATGGCCAGCGCCATGTGGCTCTTTGTTTATGGAGTGGCTGGCTTTCTTGTTCAGGCCACTTAAAAAACAGTGGGCTCCACAGGTGTTACACTTTGAGCAGTGACCCTAACTTAGAAAGAATATGAATAACAAATAACTTGTATTTCTGGAATGCTATATAATAATTGTTAGACTCATTAAAGGTTTATTTCAGGCGCACTTCAGGGGGTGAGTCACTGATTTAGTCTATTCTTAAACACCCCAAATTCACAATGCAGACAAAAACTTCCAAAAAGCATTTAGAGTAGAATAAACATCCATTTTGGACCATGTATTTTGCTTTCTGCAAGTTGCAGCTATATCATGTTTTTTCTGCCATTGTCTCTGTTACGATCATCACAAGACATTCCATCTCTGTGTCCTCGGGCACTTGACAAAATCCTTGACAAAAAGCTTGTTTACAGTGTATTCATATTTGACCATAGCACATCAAGTGGCCATTGAATTCATTGAACCACAATTAATGCTTTGTTGTAATGTATCTATCTTTCCCATCTCCCTGGCAAGCTGTTCAGGATGTTTGTTTGCATGTATGAGGTAACGAGTGCTCAGAGTATGGGATGTTGTGTGAGTGTGCTCCTTTCCTTATTTTGTCAACCTCTGAAGCCTGAGAAGTAGATCCAGGCAGGCTTGACATGCGGATAACTTTGCACCAGACCTGCAGATGAACTGGCCTGCTGTTAAATCTGTTACCAGTTTAATGATATCCACTACAGAATGCAATTTGTTTTGTGACTTGAGAACATTCAGACATGTAATTGCTCATGTTACTATAGCTGGTAAGATCGTTCAGTGGGTTGAGTGCTCACTGGGCAATGTGGGTGTGATCGGTTGTAGGTTCGCATCCCGGCAAGGCCAACTCAGCCTTTCATCCTTCTGAGGTCGATAAATGAGTACCAACACAGGTTGGGTGATATTGTATGTATATTTGATCTATATCAAGTGATTAAACGTAAGTCCTATATAATAACACATCGTTATCATTTGGCCTTGGACGTCTGCTTGCATTCACAGTAATATGGGCCTATACACACTGATATTGATGATACATATGGTGGTTCATTCTTGTATGAAATGTACATCAAATTAGTGATATGGTAACCATATTTTTTGTAGTGTACATAGGAACAATGCTATGTGATACCACTTCCTATTTTGTCAAGGAGTGAATGGTTGTGTTTCATCGCTTCCTGTCATGCCACGCTGGGGATGAGTCAAATGGCATCTTCCGGTGAGGTTACCAGAGGTCAAAGGTCGTGTGATGTCACTAACGCTACCCCTGGCATTTTGGTGAAATGACATCCCTGAACGAAAGGAGTGTCTATATGGGGCAGACAGATCTAGCGAGCCCTGCATGTTCAGCTAATGCAGGGTTGGGAAGGGGGGACATGTCAGAAGTGTACAATTAACAATAGAGTCCTCTAGCTTCTGGTTTGGGGCAGAGAAGGTACAATGCATTGTATGTGGAGCCATCCAAGAAGTCGAAAGACTTCCCAGCAGAAACACTTATTGGAGAATCCTGTAGGCTCAGCAGAGTGACTTCTATGCCATCCCCAGTCTGTGAGACTGACTCTCCACCAGCCTATTAGGTAACCTAGAGGAACCAGCCCGCCTATTAGCAAACATCCCCAATGTCCAGTAGCCTTCTGCGTCTTAGTGGCTAAGCAGTGCAAGGTGAGGGTGCTCTGTGAAGGAAAGAGGGCCTGCCAGCATCCCAATTCTAGCCGCTTACACATGCATATTGGACCTTGCCCTTCATGGTCTGCTTCCATTATGAATTGGGGTTCTGCAACCTTTGACTCTTCAGATATTTTGGACTAGGACTTTCAGGATCCCTCTCAGCTGGTGAGTTTAGCTAGGCAGAGCTGATGCTGGTCTCAGTCCTAAAGGTTGCAGTCGCCTGCAGGTGAATGACTGCTGCTTTTTATACACAGACAGAAAACACTGAATGCTTTGGTACACCTTTGTTACAAATCTTTATGAGTCACAGGGAAGGAACGGTTGTGAACACCCACGTCCCACCTCCTCTACAGTGTGAATTGTAAAATGATACATGTGTGCGGCAATGCGGCTTGACATGTTTCAATGACACTTGCACATTTCAGTGCTCATGTATTAGTCACTGTGCATCATCATGCATTTCAAGTACTTTCATACAATGTGACCCTTCTTTAATGTACAGGATTATATGCTTTGTATTTAAATGATATGCTGAGGAAACTATTGAAAAATCTAAGAAACGTGGCAACTTAAAAATATTCAGCTTAGTATTCAGTATCAGCCAATTACTTGACAACCTATTCAGTATTCCCTCAAATGCTAAATATGCTTTTGAATACACAGCTAATTATAACATCTTTTCTGTGACCTTAGCAAAGTGCTTCATCAGTGCTGCCTAGTCCAGCTCACTGGAATGAAACAAAATGGTGCAGTTGCTTTTTTGCAAGGCATTCTGGGAAAATATTTTGAGTATCACTTCATTGCGGAAACAGCATTTTTATTTCTCACAGCCCATGCTATATTTTGCTGAAGCTGAAACCATCTTTTAACATCCTGTCAAAATGAGATAGTAAAAGCCTCGATAAAATGACTCTAAAGTAAATGTAAATTCAGATTGCTGTCACAAGTGGATGCTCGGTTGTGTTAAGGCGTTATGTCGGAATAGCATCTTCCGCGGGAACTTTACATCTTTCTACATAAATAATCCCCCAGACTCCCCAAACACTGATAAAAAAACAGGATTAAATCTATTCTCAAATGGAATGATCTTGAATAAAGCTGTAGCAGTAAAGAATACACGAAGCCATAAAAAATGCAATATAGATAGCAGTGTTCCAGCTAGGAGAAAAACATGACTGCTCTCTATTGCAATGTGGCAATGCCAATGTGTTCATAACAACCTTGCCCCTTTCTTTCAAAGAGTAGCACCTGTTTTGATATTTTGCACTTACTTTGCTTGTACCTATCATAAGGGATGAGGACTCCCAATTCAAGTCTGGCAATAAAACTGCTGATAGTTCCACCAGACATAATTATGAGTATCATATTACAAGGGCATGGCTGTATACCAATCGGCCTTGAGGTGACGGTAATTCTGTCTTGCGGAATTACCACCAAAACACCTTTCTGCCAGTTTTTTCAAAATGCCCATGACAGCATGCAAGTCCTCACAGGCATAGCACCGGTTAATTTGCCCAAAACACGGTAGAATTACCGCTAGTCAGAAATGTCCTGACCAAAACGGGAAGCTGTGCGGCAGCCATTTTGAAAATTCAATAAATTCAAATTCACCGATTTACAAGGGACATCCTAGCGTGAAAGAGAGCCACATTATGTCTGGAGAGCCATCAAAAAGCATGGTGCCTGAAATGCAGCTGGAAAAACCAGGGCCACTACCTGCTGGCAGAGCAGGCAGTGGCCCAGGCAGATGAGTTGTTCCCTACAGAAAAGGTGGAATGAACCAGTACCCCCCATAGTCCACCACTGAAAGGAGACATCTGCCACCAGAGGAGGGACAGTTGAGCCCCTGCAATTAACTCCATGGGAAAAGATTGTGGACAGCATACTCCACATGGTGAGCCGGGAGAGTGTTGAGCAGCAGAGGAAAGAGCAGCCAGCCTCAAAAACCCCAGTGAATAAATGGCTGGCCCTCAGGCAATGCTCAAACCTTTTTTTTGTGCCAAACCAAAAACTTGCTATCATCCTAGATAGGCCGTGGCAGGCAATGCACATCCACAATGAAATCATTCAACGCATTAGGACCAGTATTGAGGTCACAATGCAGAAAACTGCCTGAAAAGTGGGCTTGTGGTGAAAAATAGCAAGTCATAAATGTGACTGCCTGTGACATGTTGCCTTGTGTATCATTGAGTGTTGGTGTCGTTCCCTGTCCATCACCAAACACCAGTGGCAGTATCTCAGACACCCATGTATTCTTAAAATATGCTCACAAATATGCCCCCTACCAATCATTTCAACTCCAAACAGCCGTACGCTAGATCTATGTCAACTAGTCATGAGCTGGACACATTAGCATCATATGTAATCCAGGTCTCCAAAAGAGTGCTAGCGAAGAACCTTGTGTATGATGGATGTGATTACCACAAATACAATATGTGTGAAATGTTCAGAGCCAGTTCTCATGATGCTCCTTTATAGGCCCCCTGGTCCCAAAGATGAATGTGTGCCTAAATTAGCAGATTTTCTAATCGAGACATCTATGCCCTATAACAATATCATCCTCCGTGGTGACTTTACTTACTAGACAGAACTCAGATCAGACCCCGAAGTAGCGTACTTAATCGACTCTCTGGGAGACCTAGAGCTGAAACCCCAGGTTAAATACCAGACACTTAAAGCTGGCCACATGCTGGACCAATGTTTCTCCCAACATTTACAGGTAGCGGTTGATGTTCCCCTGCAGATTACCTGGTCAGATCACATACAGATACCGTTTAACCTGCTTAGGGACTTACACTCTCCTGTTAAGAGTCAAGGGGCCTCATTACGACCCAGGCGGTAAGTTACCGCCTGGGCCGTGACTTTACCACCATGGCGTAAACTACGTTTACGCCATGGTGGTTGGCGGACTTACCGCCCCATTCCGACCTTGGCGGGGCGGTAAGTCCCCAATCCCCATTTACCCTTCCCCATTCCCATTTTTGCCCCATAGGGCATAATGGGAGTGGGGAAGGCGTTAATTACGCCACCGTAAATTACGGTGGCGTAATTAACTCCATGGTCCCTTAGCGCCATGGATTTTAACACCTGCTAAAAGCAGGTGTTAAAAGCGCCATGGCGCTAAGGGACCTCGTACTCAGGCGGTAAGGGTCGGCGCTGTTAACGCTGCCGTTAACCCCTTACCGCCTGGGTCGTAATGAGGCCCAAGGCATTGCTTCATTTACATCCCAAGCATGGAAATAAATCACAAAAGAAGAGACCCTTAATTATCTGACTGTAAATCCTTATCCCACATCCTTACTGACAACCAATGATCCAAACCCACTGATTCACTCCCAAGACTCATATACCACTGAGTTACAGGATAACATTTCTCCAATCACCGAACATATCAGTAAAAAACAGGGAACAATGGTTTACACCAGATTTGAATAACATGTGCCGCGAAGTAAGGAATAAGGAAAGACGATAGTGCCTAGCATATGGCCCAATTGCCCTCAAGGAACTTGAAAAATGTCAATGCTACTACAAAAAAAGAGATTTGTAAGGTCAAAAAATACAACTGTAGTCTAGAAATTCACCTAGCAGCTAACACTGCTCAGAAATTATTTACAGTAGTAAATGAGCTATCAAATGGCCTGATATCCCCTTCTCAATGTTTGATTGATCATCTTGCTGCCCATTTTGTTCATAACATTGAAAAGACTAGGAACATCCTGGACAGAAACCTCCACAACGAAGCTACATTTGGGTTAGTCCCAGGTTGTAAAGACATAGTTCCAAGAATCACATTAGAAACATTCGGACCCCTGGACGGGAGTGAAATTCACACACTCCTCCTTTCTGCCAAATGCTTAGGGTCCCCACTAGATATAATTCTCTCCAAACTGGCTAAAGACATTTATCCCTTCTTTCAGAATACTATTCTAAATTTATTTAACCCATCTCTGTCCTCATGAATCTTTCCATTAGAATGGAAAAAATCCATTGTTAAACTACTGCTTAAAAAACCCTCCCGAGGTGCCAATTTACCAGGACATTTTTGCCCCATATCGCAGCTCCCTTTCCTGGCCAAACAATTAAAGAGTGTGTCAGTGTCCCAAACACAGGCATTCATCGAGAATTCATGTCTACTGGATCAGAATCAATATGGATTCAGACCAATAAAAAAGACAGAATATATCTCTACCGCCATTATAGACCATCTCAGAGAGAAAACAGATGGTGATCAATCAGGAATATTGCTATTGCTGGACCCTGTCCGCAGCATTCGGTACAGCAGATCACAGTATTTTACTATATCATTTACATGACTGTGGGCTAGGGGTAAAGTCTCAGACTAGTTTTGTTCCTTTCAAACCGACCGCTGCCAACAGCTTCACATGGGCCCTGTTCACTCCCTCCCTGCACCGGTAACATGTTCCAGCTCTACTTACGCCCTCTAATGAGAATCATCCATCAACACGGGCTGACAACCCAAATTGTAATTGACATTGACCAAGGGGCAAATGGTCAACTATAGTAAGCCAAAAACTGTCTACCTGCCATTAAGCACTGCATGAATAGTAACTATCTCAAAGTCAACACTGACAAAACCAAGATCTTGTTCATCAACCATACTCTGAGCCCTCAAGCCTTCGATGTTTGTCCAGAAGATTTTGGAACACGCCCAAGACCTAAAGAAGATGCAAAGAAGTTAGGAGTTGTTTTTGACAGCTCACTCACTTTAAAAGGACAGATAAATGCTGTGTCCAAATCCTGTTTTTTTCTGTTAAAAAATATTATACCTGTACTTCCGCTACACTCCTTCTCTCAGTGAGTAACCACTATGAACTCTCTGGTTCTCTCCGGGTTAGATTTTAGCAATCGCACCTACTTAGCGAGTCGTCACTCCATCACCTCCAAAGAGTGCATAATGCAGTACCCGGAATATTGCTGAAACTGAAGAAGCTTGAGCACATCACACTTGCTCTAAAATCTTTATATTGGCTTCTAGTTGGAAAACGGATAGCATTTAAGAGCATGTGTATTGTCTTTAAGACCCTCCCACAACCTAACTCCTCTCCCTTTCCGACTAGGATTAAACCTAGCATAGCTCGACATACTCCTAGAAGCAATCAAATGAACACAATAACTGTTCCATTGTAGGAAAGGGAATGAAAAGGTGGACGTTCCTTCACAGTGCTGCCGGCGACAATGGGAAGCAACCTGCCTCCAACGCTCCGAAGAGTAACCAAAATCTACTAACATTTCGTAAACAGCTAAACACTTGTCCCTTCTGTCAGAACTGAGCTCTTGTTTCATCTGAATACTCACTAGACATTTCTCAGCGGCAAGATGCCTCCAGATTAAAGTATCACTTTACCAAAATCCGCATAACATAACATATGCTGCCCTCAATGCCAATCCAAGATGGCTCAGGTGTCGGGTCCCGACCCTTCTGAGTTGCATATATCTGGATTCAAGTTTGAATACAAATGGATGTAGCACAAACAACATTCCAACAAAACAAATGCCAGCATGCCCCATCTCTCTCATCTGGCACACAATGCAGCCAGGAAGCAACAATAGGCACCAGCAAAACTGGCATTCCTACTCCCACAAATGCAATCTCAGCACCAGACACTGCAATTCAGGCCAGGGAACATCTGGAACTTCACTGCCAGTGACCACTACCTCGGTCAGCATTAGGCTCATAGGTACAACCACCAATGTTGGTATCACCACAGCTGGTTTAAGGGAGCCTGCAGCACCACCAATAAGCAAGGAACACCTCTCTCCTCCTTCTCCGCACAAACTCTGGCTGAAGGGGGCTTATATACCCGCCCATCACTGAGGATACCACCACCTCAACAGCCTGCCCGCCTGCACCATTGGCAAGCAAAATCCAACACACCCATTCAGCTGCTCGAGTGTTCCTCCTCCAGATGGACTCCTCTGCCCTTCATAGCCTTTCACCTCTGTGCACAAGTCCTTCCTCCTTATCCTCTGGCTGCGCACTTCAGTGCACCATCATTAGGACACTGCTTCATCGCCTCATTATGTTGACACTGCAGATGCACAGCCAAGTGGATATGGGGGTTGTAAAGAATGGAGGGGTTATCTGTAGTTCTGCCCTCTATATGGCATAGCAGAGGCACAGAGCACCTCAACCAAGGTTCCATATTGTGACAGCAATGGATGAGCAACCAAGGCTTAAGCTCTCAGGAGTTGATGCAGGCTGGTTCTTAGGTACAGTGTAGTCCCTAAACCCTCACAAAGGAATGTCCAAATACTATGTTAAAAATAAGGTTCACAATATATGCATCAATTAATAACACACTTTGTACTCTGGCAATTCTAATATGGCAAAATATACAATGTCTATGTTGTACTACACTTAGCTATTGATTCCTTTAAAATGCATGAACTGCTGACAGTTATAATGGCATACACATCATGCAGCAAGGTGTAACAGCATAGATCACAGGAGGGAAGGCAAGTTAGGTTAAACAATGGTAGAATGCTTTCTCCAGCTACCTAGATGCAGTTCTGAGTGAGGAACCCCCCCACCACCACCTGGGCAACCTGCAATAGAAGTATTAGCCAGCCCAGTCCATACATGTTTAATCAGTCTTGTTTCCTGGTCAAAAAGTTCAAATACCCCCAATGTACCTGAAATTGAAGATTTTCTTTGCGGTTCGTCGACGGATCCCTCGAGAGTGGACTCCCTTTAAAGCAGGAGCTGAGGGCATCGAGATCCCTCGAAGAAAAGTGAACACTTGCTTCGAGACTGCAGCTTTGACCTTCACGGTGCTCTTTGTTGATCGTGGAAGTCCTGGGAAGATGAGGCATGCGTTCCACCTCGATGAGACAAAGAGGACTCAGTGATGGATGTAGGCCCAGCAGCGGGCATCGGGTGTTGGGAGATGCTTCAGAGGCCCTCTGGCCTGTCGGTGCTGCAGTCACAGCACATAACTCTGGATAGCTTCAGCGATCAGGACTCGAGCATGGGCTGGACTTTGGATCTTCACGTCGTCAGTGTTCTCGGGACATCTTTGTCGGCTTCTGGTGGCGAGAAACCCACCAGCTGACTTTCCTCGGTAGCCGACGACTGGGACTTTCTCCGACAGAACAAAGCAGTTGATGGTGATGGCAAAGGAGCCATTTGTTCAAATGTTCTTAAGCAAAGGTGGAGCGTTGCGCTGTTCCTGCTTCTGGGCGACACGACTCAACTGGCTTCCAGTGGTTTACGGAAATCCTCTGAACCCCAGTCGACGGCAATGGACTTCAATGGCCTTGATGTCCTGGTGCTTCACTTCAAGATTCTTGGTGGACCCCTTCTCTGGTTGACAGCCTTCTGAGACTGGCTTCCAGGGTACCTTGGTGAAGATCAGCTTTTTCACAATGTTCCCTCGTAGCTCGGGGAGCGGTGTCCTAGCTAGGTCCTCTCTCGGATCAGTCCTTGACAGATTCAACAGCTTTTAGATTTCGTCAAAGAAAAGCAGCCACAATTATTTTTCTTCCAACTGGGCTTCAAGGATAAGCAGCTTCAAGTTTTCAACTTCAGGTTCTGAACAAATTGGGAAGTTAGAGGTCCCCAGAAATACATATCTGTCCCCTCATTCACTCTGCCTGAGCCAGGCTCAGTCACCCAATCACACAGAAGGGCATGCATGCAGGCAGGCAGCCAATCAGGCTCACAGGCATTCAGGCTATTCACTTCCACCCATTAACCCATAACAAGGAATGTGGATTGGGGCAAGCACCCAGCCTTTCAGCACACCACACTGCATTCATGTCAGTTTCAGGCAGGGTTGTCTCATTCATTGTGACACACAAACAGAAACCAGACACCCATAACATAGAATGTAAATTGGTCACACACTCTATTCACACAGGTCCCACCCCAAGGGTGTACCACTGGGAAGGCTCCAGCCAGTCCGGCCTGGAGTTCCCCATAATATCATATATGGTTCTTCCACCCAACAGCCAGTCAGGGGAAGGGACATAGTCAGGGCTTACCAGGACTTTGGGAAAACAAGGTAACAGGCAATAGAAAGCATGAGGCCACAGGGGCCATCTTGCCATCTATCAGGAATCAAATGATTCCTATGGCAGGGCCTGGGTATCCCAAAATGGAGGATATTCAGAGCACCTGTCAAATTCAGTATGGAGCTACCACCAGCCCATACCTGATCTGTGGGTCACACAGGTGCCCAAAAACATACACTAGGTGTACAGGGTTGTACCCCCACCCATGGTGCCATACGGGTATCCCAAGGATCTCTGTTAACCAATACAAAAAGAGGAAGAGCTACACTGCCAGGAGTGCCAACTGGACTCCTGTGCAGAAAGCAACACAGAACACACATGATAAGGGAGTACAGGACAAGGACATGGAGATCATTTCCCTCCAATGCATTTCCAGCATTACAGGGGAATGCACCCACCCTGACCTGCCTACCACAGCTTTGCAACACAGCCTGGTACACAGTCTGGGACAGGCTCACACAGATTAAACAATATCAGTAAAGTATTGAAGAAATAATCCAGGAATAACATAGCCTCTCACTGGCAATGAGAGCTGCTGTATGGGGCCCCCCTAGGAGGTTGGCAAGAGGTTTGCTGGCATTCTGTGGATACCACTTTTACAATCACAAAGATGAAAAAGAGAGTGCAGGTGTAAGCAGAGTGCCAGCTGCCAATGAAAATATTATGCAGGCACCAACCCCCTCGTACCAGCATATCCAGGGGGATTTGGACAGGTAACTCTTGGTCACTTGCATGGAGGGACCCATACTTCACCAAGGTTCTCTTGGCACAATGTTAACCACTCCGCCTCCACAACAAGGACATAGCAAGCACTGAAATACTGGACATTTGCAAATGACAGATGTTAGGGCTTTGGGTTTGGGGGTGGCAGGAAGCATGTTTGTTGAAGGTGAGGGTATGGGTGTTAGGGTTGGAGGTACTTGGGTTAGTGGCTGGGCATGAGTTTCTGGGTTAAGGTTGGTGGGAGGCCATGGGTGTTGGGCTTGAGTGTGGTGGAGGGCATGGGATTGAATGCCTTTTAGGATGCGACATCCGAGTCCGGCACAGGTGGGAATGTATCCCACCCTCCCATGTTTTAACAAACCAGGGTACATATCAGAGTCATTCAGGGGACTACTAAGGTGCCAGCAGAGGAGCCACCCACTGATTCTGTTTCAGAATGGGATGTGCTTAATAAGGAGGGTTTGAAGATGCAAGTCTCAGCAGTAGGCCAGGGAAACCACAACCATAGTCAATCCCCAAGGTTAGAGGTTCAGAATGTTACTCAGCTTAGAACAATCAGTGCACCTCCTCAACCCTTCTACTCCTTTGGCGTTTGAATATGATGATGGAAGTGTTGGTGTGGGTATTGAGGACCAAGATTTTGACTATGCCACACCTTGTCACAGCAAAGGCTTAGCGATATATATGTGAGAACACTAATACTGAGTGCAACCCCAGCTCCAACAGTGAGCCATAGGTACTGATGGAGGAGCAAGTAAACACTAAAATGGCACTTGACAGCACAACCCCTGCATTCACATAGATTGCAGATATTCCACAATGTGCATATCCTTTCTTTGTTATACCTAGCTGGAGACCCCAAAGTGTCAGTGGGGTCAACCATCATCAAGCAATGGCAGCACCAGCACAGGAATCTTTGGCACCTATGGCATATGTCCATTTTTCAGAGCACAATGTTTTCTCTCCTCCTGCCTCTGCCCAACAGCCAATTGCAATTAGTGCCACTACTCTGGGCCCATATATTCTCTATGTAATGTTTTTGTTCAGGCTAAAGAGCTGCACCTTACCACCTGCACTCTGTGCCCAAACCAGTGTCCAGTGTAAAGCCATCAACCAATCCGGGTACCGCATTGATGCTTGGCTAGTTTAAATGACATCATGTATGGGACCAACATACACAGCAATAGCTCTCCAGAATCGATGAACACTCAACAACATGCTGGCACTGCCCCACACTATCACCCTGGAAACGGGAAGTGTGTTAAGCATGCATGCATGACTCCCAGCAGCAGACAAAGCTGTAGTAGAGGCAGAGGAGCATGGGTCATCCAAGTGTCAGAGGCATTTCAATGCAGCCAGAATTATTATTGTAACCATCCATAAGTAAGGCTGCTGAATGCCAACTTGGTGATAATGCTGTTAGTAGACCTTCTGCCATATGCCTTTGTTGAAAGCAAAGGTTTTAAGAAGCCAATGCCCCCTGGCAAATTCCCCAGCAGAATTATTTTGCATGCAAGTCTAATCTGAGTTGATGATGCAGTAGTTCTTGAGATATGAAATACATTCAGTGGTTGGCGGGTAGGGAAGTCCACTTCAATATGTGGACGAGCAGCCAACGCATTGACTACTTGGCTGCACTGCACATTAGGTCATCTTCCCCTCTAGTAGTACCAATGGCAAACAAGTGGAGTTATCACCGAAGCAGCATGTTGTCCAACAATAAGCCACTTTGTGCACGCAACACCTTTATAAAAGGTGCCCCATTGGCACTGAAACAGGCATCAGTGATAAAGTGAAGCGTGTCTAAGTCCACTGCAGTTATATTTGGGATTTGAGATCTATAAATTCTGGACAGATCAGATCTATGTGCCAAATAAAATATCATTACATATTAGATAGGAAAAAATACCCCCAGGTATGACGGAAATATCACAAACATTAGGTCAAACTTCAGGGCATAATTATGAAGTGACGGCTATGACCCATGATATGGTACATCCGCATAGCCCATGTAGCAATAGATATAGAGCCTTAGAGGATTATGGGATAGAACATGAGCAACCAAATAAGAAAACAAATGAGTAACTAAGGGATATTGGGCATTCCGTGGACGCTGCATGGGTATCCTTACCAGAACCAAGGTCCCAAGAAGACATGCTAAATTTAAATACAGAGTTACCTGATAAAATTAAGGACAGTTGTATTCAATCTAAACAGTGTCCCAAGCTTATGTATAAGATTGAAACTCTATTGATTGCTTGAATATCTTTTTAAAAACTAGCAGTGGGCATCAAGCAGAACATCGGAAACAAGTATTAAGTCCATCCAGTATTTTGAGATCTGGTCACTGTGAAACCGAAGGTGATAATTACCCAATACATGAGAAAGAAAATAGATCTAGACCATTAACGGAATTATAGAGTTCCCTTACTAATTCAGGGGTACAGACCAGGGCCCATGTGACTAGAAGCAAATCCATCGCTGGAGCCTGTGTTGTGTGCAACGTATGTCAGCCTACCCTCATATGTGCACCAAGAGGAATGAAGTAGCTGATATGTTACATGGAAGGAGGACTGAATATGGAACGATTTACATGACAGGTGTCCCACAATTATCAAGGAATGCAATGACGAATATTGAGTCTCTGATAAATAAATGCTTTCACTCTCTATGTCATAGGAGGGGTTGTCTTTCTATAATACGCTCCAACATAGTCTTCGGTGAATGCCTGCCTGATCAAGTAAACCCACAATGGGCTGTTATTGAGATAACATTGATTCGTCAGTTGCTTGATGAAGAACTTCCAGCCACTGAATTTCGAACATTACGAACATTTCGAACATTATCCCAAACGGGCTCTAATATTCCACTGAAACGCAGGCCTTTGCGTGAGTGGCCCCCAGATGTGTACACACCAAACACCAAGATGGAACAAACCCCTTATAGTTTTTTGACTGACAGGTCATAACCCCGCAGAAGCATACTTGCATACAAGTGGGAAAATGGCACCAAGAACATTCATACAAATTATTTCATGGAATATCTGGCATCTGGGGATAAAAAATAGGAAGATCCCAATTGCCATGACTTTATTTCCAAGGCCTAAATAATATGTTTACAGGACATTTGAAATTAGAACCTATCTGTAAACAAGGAAATCGTACCCCTTTTCCAACCTGCCTCAAAAGACATTCAAGGGGGTGGGGGGTTGTCAATTTGGGTGTATTCAAATCTCGATGCTAGTTGTGATGATACAGCATCTGCAGATGTGTTAGTGATTGCTATCAAATTCCAGGCAGGTGGGACATTAACCCTATTCAATGTATACCTCAGACAATCGTCAGAGGCTACAGGGTACATTGAATCTGTACAATTATTGAGAATAGGAACCAAACAAATCACTACTATGTAATAATCCCAGGAGACCTACATTGCCAGTTAGAACAGAATGGTACACGGTCTCCTGAACTGGCACTGGGAGATACATTGTTGGAAATACCTGTGTCGTGTCAGAATGCACTGTCACACTTTCACACTATTATCCCTTTTCCTGGCAAATAGCTAATTTATTTTGCTATAAATGGGATTAGGGAAAACAACGGCTGTGCTAAATGAAATTGCCCTCCATGCCATACTTTTAAGTCAAATGTACCCTGTAGCTATAAAGATTACATTTTAGTTACACTTAATGCATGGAGTTCTAATAAATCTAATAGTAGAACGTTGTGAGAGTGACCATGACCCATTAGCACTTGTTTTTAATATGACAGAGATAATAACTACACCTTTATAGTGTTACCCTGATGTTAATATATAATGTAAATACATCAGTAGGGAATCCTTAGATAAGGACACAGTGCTTCCAGCACTCTATAAGGACGTATTAATGATTCTTAGAGAAGATGCATGTATTGAATTAAGAGCTCAACCATTGTCTAAATTGGTTAATGAGATAAACATCAGTAGAATAATACCACACAGTTGGCAGGGAGCGATTACAGTCCCCATTCACAAAAAAGGTGAGCAAAATAATCTCGTAAGTTATATACCAATATCTCTTTCGGATTCAATATCAAAAATCTACGCTAGAATCATAGCAACTAGGTTGGAAGATCTGTGCAATTAACGTAATATCCAATCGCCAGCTCGAGCTGGCTTCAGAAAATCTGTTTCAACAATCGACCAAACATTCAGACTAGTAATGTTGACATCCAAGTATGTAAACTTGAGGATTCTGCCATTATTTGCAGCGTTTATTGGTTTACAGGTAGTTTTTGATTCTGTATCAAGTAACCCTTTATGGTCCCAGTTGGTAGCACTGGCAGCTCATTTATGGATAGTAAAAGCTATATATCTACTATATTCTAATAATAATTTTGGGAAGGTGAGATGGGTGATAGACCATTTAACATCACAGGGGGGTTCCGGCAGGGCTGTGTGCTGGCCCCTCTATCGTTTTCACTATACATTCATGAAATTGCTAATCAACTGAATGCTATAAAAGCAGAATATAGTCTTAAAATAAACTAATGTAAAAGCAAAGCCCAGGGCAATAGTGGGGTACTTCTAATGACAGAGACTCATCTGGCAACTTAACAATATGTAAATACTTGTCGATAGTATCCACTAAAGGGTATTCATTTTATCAACTGCATAAATATGAAAGACAGTAAGCCTGCCACGATTCAAGCCTACACATGGTTCCTCTTATGGCCTACAAGAGTGCAGTAAATGCAAAGTAATTCTGTACTATGAAAATGTTCAAGCCTTCTAAATGTACTGACTCAGAAAACCACTATCCCCTCTTCTCACATAACGTCACTACCTCATACATACTCCCTTTTTTAAAATACACTGACACTGAGCTTGCAAATCATGCACTAAAATGCCTGTGTGTGTACTGCATGCCTTTTATTTCCCAGTGTCCTGTGGTTGGTGAGCCTACACCTCCTGACTTATTATGGGTGAGGAGGTGGAGAGGTGTGAAACACCTCCCGGTGCCAGTGTAACAGGTGGTTCAGGGGGGTTGCACCCATTGAATGTCTGGCAGTGATTTTATCCTCCTAACGGATACCTGGAACAATGTGCACTGGACAGTATTAGCCTATCCTGTGTGACGAATCTGACAACCTTGCCACTGATTCCCTGGAAGGAAACATCTCTTACGTGGCCAGGGAAAGGCAGAATCTACCAGGCTCTGACCCTGGAGGTGGCTATCTGTGGGAGGACCACGTGGGAGAGGACATCTCCAGAGAGACAGGAAAAGACTGAGTCAAAGCAATCCTTCAGTCATAACATTTAGTGACTACCATCTACCATTGCAACATTGCTACATACTTTATTGTAATAATGATACTGACTTTCCAGGTCTTTCTAGCCCAGAACTTCATTTACTGTCTCCCTGACCTCTTTTTTTGTACTGAGACGAGGAATTGTGATGGAGTAATGAGGATGACTAGACACAGTAAGCCAACGCCACATTCTAATAATTGGAAACTGCAGAGAAACACTGGGATATTTTAAAAGGACATTCTGGGAGAACGAAAGAACTAGAGACTGGAGAGGCATCTGATGGATGCTAACACTGTGGAGGATGCCGAAGTCGAGCTGACTTCAGAACGCAGCACAGAGGCCAACGGGCACGGTGTGCAGAGGAGCTAGGTCGGGAGAAGTTCACTGCTTTCCTGTTTCGGGCAGCCGGAGAGGAAGGCAAAGCGGGAAGCGAACAAATCACAAGGCACACTGCCAGTCAATGGACCGGGAGTTCAGATGCCAGGGAAATATGAGGAACGTTGAAGACGCTGCACACAGCCGATAAATCCAGGGAGAGGGAGCGGGTTACCTGGGCACCTATGGGCAAATGCCATGAACCTCGTGCTGCGCGAGAGAGTCCAAGTAAAGGCAGTAAAATTATTACTGATACGAACATTGTTGAGAGAAAAAGCCTAAATAGACAGTGCAATGATTACGAACATTATTGAGAGAACAAGCCTAAGTAAAGGCAGTGGAGTTAATGAGAAAGTGTTGCTGATCCAATATTGGAGAAGTGTTGTCAGCTGGATAAAGACAAACTGAACCGAGTGCGGAGAAGCTCTAGCAGGTTGGTGAACCAGGCAAACAGTGAGTCTGGGACTCACACCCAACCAAGAACGTGACCCTGGCAGGCAAGTAAACCAGGGGAAGAAGATAAAGGATAAAAAGGGACGGTTCATTCCCCTTTTTCAGGAACAAGGAGCAATACCCTAGCAGCAGAGTATACCAGTCAGAGGAAGGAGGATTGAGGACGTGTGTAACAGAAAAGGGAAGACTAACATGCCTTTAAGGATTCAAGAGAACTATGCTGTGATTGAAGAGAACTGTGCTTATTATTCAGATAATTGTATACTTTTTAGGAGGCTCAAGGGAAGAGTTTTCCCCCTTGAACAACTTGGAACTGTGATAAATATTATCAAAACCACAGGACGAAATCTAGGGGAAGGGATGCCCCTCTCTTCTAGAACGTTATGTTTGAAACGTCAACAGAAAGCTATAAATATATAGCTCAGAGTAATCCCCATTTTCAACTTGTAATTAGAGTCTAAGGGTCAGTTTATGATTTTAGACACAGGATTGAAGACACTTTGTTTGTTTAACATCCTGACACAGACGTTCTTTAGTTTTGTTGAGGCTGGGAAACCCCTCATAGAGTTAGGGACAAATAAGATTTCCCCAACCCCTCTTATTATTTTGACAATAAAAGTTATAACCAAAACTTAACATGCCACTGTGTTGGAGTCTTACTCCAACCCCTTACACTTGATAAAACCTCAGATTCACCTTAAAATAATCCCATGCCCTAGAATGATGGCAATGTGGGAAGCATTCCACCTGCCCTCCATGTTCTTCTGGAAAGACAGCCTGGCCTGCCTTGCATCCTTGTTTTGCGTAGTGCCTTCTCCCCATGAACTCTGTGCTGCTGGATGCACCAACTGCTTCTTCACCAACTCTCACCTGCATGCCCTCCCTTCCTTTCCTCATACACCACCCCTAAACGCTATTGTTCCATTTCCTACTACACACCTCTTGCATGCTCTTCCTGCATTTCCTCTGCAACCATTCCTATATGCTTCTCCACCCTTTTTTCCCCACACCACTGCTGCATGCTCCCGTTCTTACCTTACCCACCTCTTCATCCACTCTTCATCAACATCATCAACCTCATTACCATCATGTGAGCCATCACTTGCAGGCCCATCATCAAAACCAGTGTCACCACCATTTCTACCATCAATACCAGCAGCAGCATTTGTGGGAGGAGGAAGCAGATTGTCCATCTGCCTCATTAGACAAGAAAAATGCATTATAAATGTGCCTCCCCCTCTTTAGACATGACCCCACATAAAAATCACTGTACTCATTGGTGGTGTGAGGAGCCAGTAATGAGACAAACGGACAAAGAGGATTCATGATGATTATTATAGACTTTTATTGAAATAATGAATGGGTTGGAAAATTCCTAACTGTCCCTAATCCAGGATGTATTTCCCTACCTCAACCAGAACTAAGGGTCTGTCAATGTCAAGATGTTCAAAGCAGAAACGCCCAGTGTCCGAAATCCTATCCTAGCCCTCACATTCTAGAACTAACTCTAAGGAGTTAAGGGTATTGTCGTTTGCTTAGAAAGTGTGCAAATCTTCCATTTCCTGCCTGGACTTTATGTAAAACACCTGGTGTAGTCCCCTGACAGGTTCTCTAATACAATACAATTGTTTATGGGTGTGGATCCCAGATCCACTCTTCTCCTGGTATACTCTCCTGGACCTTATGTATAACCTCTCTTTCTTATTTCAGTACAAGGGGCATGTGTCTTCCCCAAGTTACTTTATGGCAAAGTACTGTGACTATGAATATGACACTGATTCCAATGACGATCATTCTCTTTCCCCACTCTAGGCAAACAATTCACTCTTTTAGGGTCTCCTTTCCTTAGTTTCGGTGTTCCTTTCTCCCATCTGGGTTCTACCACATCATCTGCATTCTCTCGCTGCATTCACACACATATGGGTACTTGCCTTGGTATCCGCTGAACTCAAGCAGCTATACCCAGTCAGTGGCACAGAGCATTCTCACTCCTCGAATCGGATGAAGCCCATCCCGGCTTCCAGTTCCCGCCGCAATTTCCTTCTTCTTTGGTTGACTCCAGTGACAACCGGCACCGCTTCCCAATGCGGCTGATCTGGAGATCGTCTTTCCATTTATCTTCTTGCCGGCAATTCTCTGCAGCCATGGCTCACAGTCCCGTCTTCTTCCTGGTTCGCCCAACTTGCCAGCAGTGCTTGGGTTGGTTTCCTCTCTCACCGCCACCACTCACCTGTCTTTGGGGTTCGTTCCCAGACTGAGACACCATCTGCTCTGCACTGCACCCTGCGCTTCTGGATGGTTTCCAAGCCAACGCTTGAAAAAGGCAGGTCTCTCCATTTTCTCACAGTAGCTGATTTAAACTCACACCTCCAGACTGGAAAGTGTCTTGGATCAATCACATTCTTCAGAACAATAGTTCATACAATATGGTTGACACACTTGCTCATTGCAGTCCTCTTCATTGTCACAGTACATGTTGTTTCACAAGGTGGAAAATGTTCATGAAGTCTGTCAGCAACTTTTACAGGATGTTGAGAGGGTTTCTCATGATATGCCATTACGGCATGGGGAATGCAGGGGGTATCCCTAAAAGCAAAGTGGGGATACCATGTCTCATTTGTCTCATGCCTGTTCATCCCTCCGAGGGTCGCCTCCCCTCATGTGATCCCTCCGATAGCCACCCTGAGGGTCAGGAACAGGTAGCGGCTGCCGTCCCCTGGCCACATGAGGAGAGGCTGCCACCGGTAAAGGAGTGATGACATCACTGGCACAGCTACTTCATCCTTCCATCTTGCCCTTTTTTAAATAAAGAAATCAGAACAAAAGGTTTCTCTTGCTAGATATGGCTTCAGAAAACAAATTGCTGTTCTTAACCAAACTATCTTCACAAACCAAATGGCTCCACACACTAAGAAATACACGTTTCCCTGCAAAAACTGCAAAGGTTTCACACAATATACAAAATCCCTCCCTGGAAACAAAACACATGGCTGCCCACTCTTCGGACAAAAATCCCCCAAGCTGCTGCTACTCTTTAGTGTGGATCATGCCTGCTCAAGCTTCATGCACAAAGGAAACAGGAAGCTGCAAGTTCCGGATATAGGTGTCCAAACTTGCCATCTGCCTAAAAACTCACGCGCAACATTGTGTGAATCCAACGTGAACAACACAATCTCACCTGAATTGTTCAGCTAGTTGAGCTGGTACTTGAATCTCGGATGAACATCACAGTATTGTCTGAATCCTCTCACTGCGGCCTCCCATTGATGGATGCAAATCGGGACGGTTTTGACGATGGCTTCCTCGGAGATTCACAAAAGGTTTATACTTCACCCTCACCCAGGAATCTTATGCTTCAATATTCTGAGTGTACAAAAAGGTTTGCTAAAAATACCATTTTACCTTCCTTTCGAAATGAATACTTCACACATAGAAAATAGCTTCAATTATTGTTTACTTCTGCCCCCGAAAATGTCAGACTATGTAGCTGAATGGGTCTCTTTTTTTCTAGCAAATGTGGGTCTAAAACACCCTCCTTTAGCCTTCAACATGCGTTGGCCTATGCAATGACTGGACAAATATATGGCACTCCAAAACTCAGTAACCATTTACATGGCAAAGGTCTGAGTACTGGTATATTAACTCCCAGAGCACTCTGTTGTCCTGGCTGGTAACAAAGGAATCTGAGTAATAAGGGGAAATAATGCAGATTTAAATTATGAGTAATCATTACCTACCTCAATATTACTCATTTGATGGGAACAATGAAAGAAGGCTGAGTCTCCTCTGTCTGGGTTCAAACACGGGGGCTGCACATACCTCAGAGATCTGCAGAAGGTGATGAACCCCTCTTTACTGCTTTAATGGCAAGTTCAGAGTTTCATTCAGTGTCTGATGGCAATACTAGGAGAGGAATACAACTACACCCTTTTCGGATGTGCCATGTTTTTTTTCGCCTTTACCCTTCACTCACGTTATAGTTATACCAACTAAACATGATGAGATGCACTTGTAGGCTGGGAGGATAGCTCAGGGGCAGTACGTTTATCTTGCAGAGGAACACAGGTTTGAATCCCGAACCCAAGCTTAGAGACTTGTCTCCAGTGTTAAGTGCATTCTAAAAGATTACAACATTTATCAATGAGCTATGAGCCACCCTTCAATGAAGAATAGCTTCACACAGGACAATGGGCACCTAAGAAGTATATGTCACCCAATCCCATCCGACCCATTCAGGTGCCCACCCTTCCTCACTGTGTCTTCATATTTGGATGTGACAAGGTCCTATCTGAGCTGCTCAGCTACTTGATAATAAATACATTTTTCGTACCCAACCTACATATTATGATTAGCAGGGATCTCATCCTAGCTACTAAGCTCCCAAATGGTACATGTGTTTTTTAGCATCATGACTTCATATTTTGATCATCAACAGTGCCATCTAAGCTACTAAATTGTCCGGATATCATTTTTTTCCAATCCTGGCTTCATCATATCCTTTCTTATTTACTCTGCTATTTTCTTTCCCTCCCTGCCTTCATATTGTGGTAAGCCAAAATTATATTTTAGCTACTAGACTACTCAATATACGGGCTACTATTAAATGGTTTTCACCTCCCGGATTCACTATCAGCTCTGCTGACAAATACTATGGCCCTCATTACAGGCTAGCTAGAAAACCTGCTGGTAGGCGGCGGGTTTTCGGCAACCCTGTAACAGCCGTAGCGCCACCTGATAACCCGGTGCCACCGGGATATCTCAATTGGTGGCGGTAATGGTAAATCCCCATTTCCATGGATTCAATGGAAATGAGGACACGGAAGCAGCAGCACAGTTGCTAATGGTGTTGGTGCTTCCATGACAACCATGCCGGTGGTGGGAAGCAAATTTGAGTGGGCACCACAGGGGTATCGAGTCCTTCTAGCGTTATCAAAGGTTTTTAGTGTGATAAGTCTTTATTAGGAAGTTAGATCCTCTATGCAGGAGCTGGCTGAAAAAGGCCTGGAGACACCCAAACCCAAAGAATACAGCAAGAAACAAAGATTAGGTGAAAACCCAATCATACAGCCGCTCTCTGGAATCCCATACTGGGTTCTATATTAGTTGTAATTTCACTATGTATAGTTCCTTTGATCCAATTCTTGAAAAAATACAAAAGTCAAATATATAGTGATTTTTCAATGTTGAAAATTATTTTATAGAAAGAAGTGACTAGTAGCCACCAAAATTGTTCTTCGTGAGGAAGAGATTGCCATAAATCACTCTATCTGAAGACTTATTCTTGTGCCAATGCATTTCGGAATATAACAAATTCCTTCATCAGGGCAAGTCTAAAACAATAAACATATAACATTCACATACAATTATGCCAACCATCCCAAGATTAATATCCAATATAGAATAATTCCCATATTAGAAACAACGTAGGTATATAAATTTCAGTATGAACAGTCATCATCCAAATAGTTGAAAAAATATGAAGGTAAACACATACCCGACAATGTAATGAGCCGGATCAGAAGGCAGGTCAAAAGATATAAAATAAGAAACAAATCAGTACAAAGGCAAGTAAAGTTAACCTATAACAAAATGGAGGGAATCGGGTCCATTACCTGATGTAGGTGAGTAATGGCGAAATCTATTTTTCAGAGGTCCGGCTGCTCCACCGTGTACGGCGAGCAGGTGCTGTGAATGGTGAAGTGAATATATATAAAGGACCTTTCCAAAGTGTAGCTAAACGCTAAATAGAAACAAACAGGCGTAGATTGTAACTCACCATATGTAAAGAACGAAGCGGAGAAGTTCTCTCAGCGTCTGCTCAAAGCAGACTGTCTTCGTTGCATCGGCGCGTTGCCGAGCAACCTGGTTTAATAAGACACGTGATTGAAGGCAGAATGTCCTCCTTGCATCGGTGCGCAGCCAAGCAACTCAGTTGTGTAAGACACGTGATCACGGCTCTAAGAACACGAGCCGCGACCCGTGTCCGAGAAATGGTCAATAAACTCAATATGATCAAAATATCTAATTACTGGACCTCCTGAGGCAGTAATGGTAAAAGTCATCGCCTAAGAATCAAAAAGGAAAAAAGAAAAAAGTAATCTGTCATCCATGGACATAGAAAAAATACTAAGATTGAATAAACCCATTTAGATAAAAGTAATGGCTATTATATAAACACCTCAGATGAGGCTATACTAATTATGAACGTGCCTAAGTAGGATGGATGGAGCCTAGGGAGCAACCCTAGGGCTGTACCTTATATTAATAGTATGTGCCTTAATGCCGCTAGTGGTGTCGTCTAGACAGACGGCACCTCGGGTCCTGGGGGAACTCCAGGATGCGCAGCATGCAGGACATTTTTTAAACATGGGAAACATCTCTTATTCATATACATTCAAGTGACCCTCAACATTCAGGTCATATACGTACTGGTGTCAATCTAAACCAAATAATGCTAAATGCAATGTAAGAAAACAATAAGAGACAATTAGAGAAAACAGTGAAAGTTGATCTCCTCATTTAACCCATTGGGAGCCAGACTGCCAAGTTTGTCAATCCAATATGTCTCTCTGCGACTCAAACGTTGGCATAAATCCTCATGAGGGCTATTCTTGGTTAAAGCTTCCAAAATCACAAATTTTATTTGGGACACATTATGTCCATTGGCCATCCAATGTCGTGCCACAGCTGAATTGATGTTTGCATTACGGATACAAGATCGGTGTTCACCCCACCTCAATTTGGCTGTTCGGGTTGACTGTCCCACATAAAATTTCCCACACGGGCATTTAATGCCGTAGATGATATTACTACTGTCACATGTGGCAAAAGTCTTAAGCATAATCTTCTGCCCCGTCCTTGGATGGTTAATGGAGTTTCCTTTAATAACAAAATTACAGTTGACACACTGTAAACAAGGATATGTCCCAGTTCGCTGCGTCATAGGTTCCCTGACTGTAGGTTTCGTCTGCACCAATTCATCCCTTAGGTTCCTAATGCGTTGGTATGCAAAGATTGGTTTTTCACTAAAAATATCTTGAACTCGAATATCATTCTTCAAAATCTCCCAATGCTTCATAATAGTTTTCTTGATTTTGTTACTTTGCGTAGAAAACTTGGATACAAATACTGGTGACTTCAATTCTCTCTTACTTTTGGGATTCTGTTCTGATAATAGAGTCTCTCGTGATATGGCATCAACTCTGTCAGATGCCAGATCGAGTTCACCCTGCTTATATCCCCGGGCCAGAAATTTTTCTTTCATTTCCATCTGTTGCATTCTGTAGTCTTCAGGATCACTCACTATTTTCTTGACCCTAAGTAATTGGCTGTATGGTAGATTCTTCAGTAGGCTCGGCTGATGGAAGCTGAGTCGGTGCAGGAGATTATTCCGATCAGTCTCTTTCCGAAACAGTGAAGTGCTGTAGCTAGTGAGTTGCTTTCTGACTTGTACATCAAGGAATGTTATGATTTCATATGAGATCTCTCTAGTGAACTGTACCCTTTGGTCGATGTTGTTTAAATACACAAAAAATGTTTCAAAAGACTCTCTAGTTCCTTTCCAAATTCCAAAGATGTCGTCTATGTATCTCGTCCAGATGCGGATGTCCTTGTTCCATTCCTGTTTATTCAATACATAGTCTGTTTCAAATTTATACATGAAACTGTTGGCATATGAGGGTGCCATGGTAGCTCCCATTGAAGTCCCTGCAGTTTGTAGAAAAAATTGGTTGCCATATTGAAAATAGGAGTTCTCAGCAATGAATTGTAATAATGCTAGTATGAATTCCTTCTGGGCCCGTATCTCTGGTGCTTTCAGTAACAGCCATTCTACAGCCTCCATTCCCAGGTCGTGGGGTATAGAGGTGTATAAACTCTTCACGTCTATAGTAAACAACAGATTTTCAGGCAAAGGTGTCAATGAGCTAAGCTTTTGCAGGAAGTGGGTGGTATCCCTTGTGTAGGTGTTGGTCTCTTGTATCAATGGCTGTAGGAAGAAATCTATATAGATCCCTAAAGGTTGATTGATGCTCTCTATCCCTGCAACAATTGGTCTACCTGGTGGTTTGATGGCATCTTTATGGATTTTTGGCAGCGTATAGAAATTAGGTATTCTAAGATGTTCTTTCAAGAGAAATTTTTGTGTATGCTCGTTGATCCAATCCAATTCAAATGCTTTATCTAGGAGGCTCTTCAAATTCTGTTTAATCGAAAGGGTGGGATCATGGTCCAAACTAGCATATGTAGTCTGGTCTTGGAGCTGTCTTCTACATTCAGCATCATAGTCACATGTATTCTGAATAACCAAGGCTCCTCCCTTATCTGCAGGACGAATGGTAATACTCTTGTCACTAAACAGGTCTCTAATCAATCTCATCTCGTGTGGTTTTAAGTTCCTGTACGGAGGATTTCTGTAGCTGATACGTTCAAGATCCTGAGTGACTAGTCTCTGGAATATTTCTATGGATGGTACTGTAATGGGTGGAACAAACCCACTTTTGACTCTAAATTCTTGAAAGTCTGGAATCTCGGTCGGACTCTCTTGTGTCTCCAATTCGTTAAATAAGACTTTAAGTTTAAGTCTACGAACAAACTTGTATAGTTCTATCTTCGTGTCAAACAAGGTGGTACCGTAAGTCGGTACGAAGCTGAGACCTTTCTGTAGAGTCTCTTCCTCTGCCTTGTTGAGTCGCCTCCCCGAAATGTTAACGACTAACTTTTCTTCTGCTGTAATCTCGTTAGGGGTTTGTTTCTTGTGTTTCCTCCTCCCCCTGCGGGTTCTTTTCGGCGAGTGCCTAAAAAAGATACAGCAGACGGAGCTCGTGCCAAAGGGCTTGTTGTCTGTGCAAGATTCTCTGTGGTTTGTTCTGCTGGAATATCAGACTCTCTCTGGGCTTCTGAATCGGAACTGGAGGTATTGTCAGATGTGTATCCAAAAGGTTTCTTTGGTGCTACTCGGCCATATTTGTCCATCCAGGTGTATACCTCGTCATTGATATAATCATAAGTATCCCTCTTGAATTTTTTAATCTTCTTTTGCTCCAATTCAGATTTGTAGTTCTCAAGTTTAGTGTTAATCTCTAGTAGTATAGTGTCGTATTCCTCTCTTCCAAGTGTATCAACTAATTCCTTCTCTATCTCCTGAATTTCTGTACCCAGGGTTGTTAAATTCTTTGATAACTCTTGGATAGTTAGCAAGATGAGGTCCAGTGAACATTTATTCAGTATAGATTCCCACCTTCGAACAAACTCTTTTTCTCTTTGCACAAGGTCGGTCGGAGCTGTATGCGAAGCCCCCTTGGGATGCGTTGGTTTTTGAAATATCGTCCGAGGGTAATTGCGTGTAATTTCCTGTTTATCTCCTTTCGTATAAGATACTCTAATTGTTTAATTCGTTTGGCCGGATCTTTTGGTGTAGTACCATGAGCACCAATAGACGTTTCGCTAATGAGTTCAAGAATGGCAGATGCTTCCTCAGTTGAGAAACCAAGTTTCTGCACATACGTTGGATAAACCTTCAATGTCCTCAAATGACATGTTCAGTGTGTTGGGTAATCTTTTATGAAATTGTGTGTCACCACTGCTGTGTGTCTCACCAAAAGAGGGAAAGAAAGAAGCAGGAAGCAAATTTGAGTGGGCACCACAGGGGTATCGAGTCCTTCTAGCGTTATCAAAGGTTTTTAGTGTGATAAGTCTTTATTAGGAAGTTAGATCCTCTATGCAGGAGCTGGCTGAAAAAGGCCTGGAGACACCCAAACCCAAAGAATACAGCAAGAAACAAAGATTAGGTGAAAACCCAATCATACAGCCGCTCTCTGGAATCCCATACTGGGTTCTATATTAGTTGTAATTTCACTATGTATAGTTCCTTTGATCCAATTCTTGAAAAAATACAAAAGTCAAATATATAGTGATTTTTCAATGTTGAAAATTATTTTATAGAAAGAAGTGACTAGTAGCCACCAAAATTGTTCTTCGTGAGGAAGAGATTGCCATAAATCACTCTATCTGAAGACTTATTCTTGTGCCAATGCATTTCGGAATATAACAAATTCCTTCATCAGGGCAAGTCTAAAACAATAAACATATAACATTCACATACAATTATGCCAACCATCCCAAGATTAATATCCAATATAGAATAATTCCCATATTAGAAACAACGTAGGTATATAAATTTCAGTATGAACAGTCATCATCCAAATAGTTGAAAAAATATGAAGGTAAACACATACCCGACAATGTAATGAGCCGGATCAGGTTAACTTTACTTGCCTTTGTACTGATTTGTTTCTTATTTTATATCTTTTGACCTGCCTTCTGATCCGGCTCATTACATTGTCGGGTATGTGTTTACCTTCATATTTTTTCAACTATTTGGATGATGACTGTTCATACTGAAATTTATATACCTATGTTGTTTCTAATATGGGAATTATTCTATATTGGATATTAATCTTGGGATGGTTGGCATAATTGTATGTGAATGTTATATGTTTATTGTTTTAGACTTGCCCTGATGAAGGAAATTGTTATATTCCGAAATGCATTGGCAAAAGAATAAGTCTTCAGATAGAGTGATTTATGGCAATCTCTTCCTCACGAAGAACAATTTTGGTGGCTACTAGTCACTTCTTTCTATAAAATAATTTTCAACATTGAAAAATCACTATATATTTGACTTTTGTATTTTTTCAAGAATTGGATCAAAGGAACTATACATAGTGAAATTACAACTAATATAGAACCCAGTATGGGATTCCAGAGAGCGGCTGTATGATTGGGTTTTCACCTAATCTTTGTTTCTTGCTGTAACCATGCCGGTAGTGGCCAGAAAACCTGGCAGGTCAGGCCTGCTGGGGGATCCGTGGCCCCTACCGGCATCGTTGTAGTAAGTTGTTCCAGAAAGTGTGTGGTATATTTATACTGGCATGTTTATTTCCGGTCTGCCATTCTCGGAATGAGGGCCTATGTTTGACTACAATCATGATGTGAAATTGTGAAAAAAAGAGACCAACATTTTGTTTTTATTTTTCGAGAACAATGTGAAGTTTAATTGAAAATGAATGAGTCATTAAACACATTATTTAATGTGCCCAGGCTCCAAAACGCAGAGCACAGGAAAGCACACTTTCCATTGCAGAAGAACACACACATTGGAAATGTCATTTTTATTTTATTGTTATAGTTGATTTACAACTTTTCAATAGTTAAAACATATACAATTTGCTTTTCGATATATAGGTGTTACTTCAGTGATAAAGAAGTTATAACAAGAAGTTTACTGCATTTAAAACTTAAACCATGTACTTAAATCATATATATATATATAAGCAGATTAAAACTCACAAGAGATGTGATTTCGCCTTTGCATATGTTATCTTTATATTACTATCATCACTGTTGATCATCTCATATTGCATTCACAGACTTTGCCGCTAAACCACATATCCTCGGTGTTTAGAATTTTGTTTGTCCACATAGCTATTGTCGCTTAATTGTTTTATCTCATATAATCGAACACAATTTAATGGAAGATTATTCATTTCCAATCTTGGTATTGAATTTGATAATGATCGCGTTGATGAGATATGAGAAAGTGCTCGGGCAGTGATATGACAAACTTAGTGAGCAAGCTCGAGAATACAGTGTTCGAGTCTAAGCGAGATTACATAAGTCATGATTGGAAAGATAACAGCATGTCTTTCTCTACTAGAGATGCTGTCCCATAGCATGGCATGATCCCATAGCATGACATGATCCCATAGCATGGCATGATCCCATAGCATGTCATGAGCGACTGAAGTAAAATCACAATATACATGCTCAGATAATATCTTCTTTTATGATGCAGCTGCGGACAAAATACAAGAAGATGTTTAAGTGTCTCAGGGTCCACCCGAATTTTACAGAATCTACAGATTGTACACAAATGTCACATATGTTTCGTGGGACAAATTTTGCAGAATTGCATGTAGTCCTGTGCAGCTATCAGTTCTTGAAACGGAAACATGGACACACGACAAAAGAATTACGGAAAAAGGCAAAGAGAACAGATTCCATAGTAAGTGTCTCAAAATGCCTGCCTAGGTTGTACATACATCTGGAAGGAATGGGAAAAGCTTTGAATAATGTCAAAGACTGAACCGTTTTAGAATAAGGGACAGCCAATAGATCGAGTCTGTAGAAGTCCCGGAAGAAAGATAAGCCTTTGTATGTACAGCCAGTTTTAAGAAAGAGAAGCCTAACTCATGCCAACTAATGATTGCATTTGGGGACGGGGATGTAGCAGTTACTTTAGGCAGAGCTGTTCATTGCTGCCTCAAATCATATAATCATGAGCCTGATGATGGGGTAATGTCCACTTCAGTCTGCTCATATATTAAGTCATATATTAAGTATACACTTAATTAAGCAATATGCTCCGAGCGGCGGGGGCATTACTGAGTCCGGTAATGCCCGGTGGCCCATAGTTTTACGAAGGCCTGGGGCATTACCGGACTCAGTAATGCCCCCGCCTCTCGGGGCATATTGCTATTAGTACCCCGGCCTGCAAGACCAGGGTACTAAAAGCATTTTCTCTTGTCCCGAAAGGCTGCAGTGTTTCGATACAGAAATAAAAATTATCATAAAGAAAATGGCCCCCGGGAAGGCAGCCTTCGGGAGTGAATGCGCTGGAAACAGAAGTGTTCCCAGTCCTTTCGCTCCTGAAAAAGGAGAAATCAGAAGGTAAGTGTGGTTGGTAGGGCAGGGAGGCTGGGGAGGGAGGAGGAAAGAAAAAAATGAAAATAAAAAAAACGTACCGGAGTCCCCGGCGGGGAACGATGGCAGCTTCTCAGCCAAGTGGAGGTTCGGAGCGGGGATAGCCCCGCTTCGAGCCTCCTCATTGGCTGAGGGGCTGCCACGCCCCTGCTGGAAACAATGGCTGTGGAATCCCAGCCGAGGGATTCCCGGCCGACTAACGACCTGGCGAGAGCCAATTAGAATGTGTTTTACATTCTGGTTGACTCTTGCCGGGTACTAAAAGGGAAATATATCTGTTGGAACAGCAGTGTTACAATATGTGGAAATAAAAAAGATGGTGCTACTTGAGCTTGCTTAGTAGGCTTGAGTTACTTCGACTGACTTTCCTCCTCTTAAGCCCCATGATAACAGAGCCAGCTCTGTGATGCTGCGTTAGGAGAGACACTGATTTCACAGTCTTGCTCCTCTGATACTCCATGGAGATTGTTAGTTAGCTCAAAACAGTTAACAGAAAATATATTGTAAGTTTTTTTCCAAGATACTCATTTGCTTTTAATTGGTACTGTTTTATCAGTCATGGGAAAAGATGACATTGTGAGACATACTTTCTTTAATTTCAAACCAGTGGGACACTTTAAACTAGCAGTTTGCTCAGGTGTGGAATGTGTTTTCCCAACAAGTTCAAAGAAAAAATGAAATACAGCAAGCAATGAACCTTTTGCTCCATCTACTGATATTATTTTACAGACCCTGCTGGGAAGTGTGTAATTTCAGTAAATCAAGTGGTTCAGATAACTCACCTGAATACATAACTAAATCATCCTTATTGAAAGGACAATGAAGAGTGCCACCATACTATTCAGTATTCAATATCATTAATGATGTCTCATTAATTTGTCCCCTATGAGCCAAAACAAAAATGGTTTATTAACATCTTTACCTTGGAGTGACAGCAAACTCCGGGCAAAGTGAACACTTTCAGGGAATGTAATGAACAGAGTACCCTGCAGATTTCCCTGTATCCGGAATGAGAGCTACACAAGACTGAAACAGAACTAAAGCACTGCGCGAGAATGGTTAATTATTTTGTTAAATCAGGTTGCACCATGAAGCCGCCCTCATTTGCACTGCTCTTCCATTGACTCTCCTTCAGACACACTCACTTAGTATATGAAAAGGAGGGGAGTGTTTGATGATACCTCCCCTCCTGCCCATTAGGTGATGGGTAACCCATCTCCAAATCATGACTGATCACAAATGGATTTTTCACAGTTTTCTGATTCCAGAAAAATGTGGCCTGTCACAAGGTGACAACCGATCCTGTAACACACACAGATATTTCACTACCTTCATTCGCTCTCTGCAAGGAGCGGTTGAAGGAAGGCCTACCTTGTTCCTTGGACACCACTACCAAGATAAAGGAATATATCAAATTAAGTGAAGGACCAATACTGATGACATAGCTTCTTTTGCCCAATGTCCAATCCCTAGTCTAATCCACAGAGCTCCATGGTGAAAATGTCCTGGAATACACACACAGGCCCTCATTACGATACCGGCGCTAAACCATGGCGCTATTAGCACCATGGTTGGTGCCGGTATCGCAACGTTTCCGCCATGGTGAAATGAGGAAATACCGCCACATTCCAAGGTTGGCGGGGCGGTATTTCCCCATTTCCCCATGGCCCTTCCCCATTCCCATTTTTGCCCCATAGGGCATAATGGGAATGGCGAAGGCGCTAAGTACGGTACTGCAAATTGCGGTACCATACTTACCGCGAAGGCCCCTTTGCGGGTCCCTACTTTAACGGCTGGTCTAAACCAGCCGTTAAGGTCGGGACCCACAAAGGGACCTCGTAATTAGGCGCTAATGGGTTAACGGCGCCGCAGCCTTTTACGGCGCCGTTAACCCATTAGCGCCAGGGTCGTAATGAGGCCCACAGTCTCGCAAAGTTTTAAGTTAGGTACACTTATTTTCCTGGGCTTAGCAGATGATCCAAAGGATCAGGAGTCCACTGGACTCTTTCATCATGTGACACTCCCCTGCTTGTGGGTGGGGGGCTAGGCTGAATCACTCTTGCCCTAGGTTTCTCTTTAGACTCATACTGGGTCATGCCCATACTCCTCTTGTCCTAGAGATCTTATTAGACTATTACCAGGGCAAGACCTTGTAACATTCCTCCTCTTGCTTTAAGGATCTTCTGAGTAGAATACAACCCATCAGACAGTAAATGAACCTTCGATCCCAGGGTCATCTTCCTGGGCAGAGCCCACCACAGGGTTCTTTAGATTCTTTAAGATTGAAAGCTTACTTTTGGCTCCAGTGACTTTACAGATTTCATCAGGATCTGGGCTACAGCTCCCAGTGCTTTTTCTCCTTGGTGGTATCTAAATGTTGCCAACTTCCAGATATAGGCTGCTAAAAGGCCCCTTGTTGTGGCCTACGTATCTTAGCCACCTCCTGCTTTAACACACTCAATAGCTGGCCTATAAGTCTTGGCCAACTCATGCTCCTACCCTTGAACCCACCCCCTTGCTTCGCTCACTAGTACAAAAAGCGTGTGATTGGCTTGTGTTAATTGGTTCAACCATCTCCCCATGTGGCTGCCCCGTGCTGTGCAGCCCGAGAGTTCAAATAGCTTATACTCCATTTTGGAGACAGGTGTGGGTGTCATATCATGTTAGCCAGGTGACCCACACGCATGCTGCTGAAGTCTCCAGTAAGTGCTCTAACTCTCAGAGTTTCAGTTTGCACAAAGTGCTTTCAAATAAGGTCTGAATGCTTTCCTTTTTTTCACTGGCATTCCTCTTCACTTAGGCTTCAATCCGTAGTTCACTCCAGGGCATATGCGGACACAGTGGGCTCGGTGCAGATTCAGTGCAGATTCACCTGTGTGAATGGACTCAAGGACCAAGCCTAGATAAAGTGTCTGTCTATCCTGTATATGTTACTCTTAGCACATTTTCTCTGGGGCAAAGTTTCTCAGCGCTTATCCCAAACAATATTTCATTCTCTATGTGATATTACAGGGCACTTTCTTCCTTTCCCATGAAGTGCGCTTTCTGGTTGCCTAATTTAGGGATATCTCCTTGAGGGAATGATGGTTTAGAAAATGATGGGCATAAGTCCTTGAAGGTGACTCAGCACATACCTCCTCCTGTAGGTAGGCTGTACTAGAGCATTTGCCACACAACGTTCCACACACTTTGCAGTGGCCCAGGTGAGGTGAAGTTTTGCAGGATTGGCTTTTAACCCCAGCTTTTGCAAGGCCAGACCCACCAAATATAGATGATGCATGTGCTCTTTTCAGGTTTTGACATGAATGAAGATGTCATCTATATATTCTCTGGAAATGTTGACGGCTTTGGGTGTTCTGAAAAAAGAGTGACATGTTTTCAGAAAGCAAAATATGAGCAATTCCAGTTGCCTGAGGATGGTAGTTCCGGAGTCTAACCCTAAAGTCCATGGAGCTCAGCATCCTGGAGTACAAAGAAACATCAGTCACAGTTAATGAGTGTCCAGTGGGTTTCAAGTGTCCCCTGCACATTTTCCTTGGCTTAGATGATTCTTATCATTGTCATCGTAGTAGTCATGATGCAAAGTTCTCCCTAGCTGGTCCTTCCGTCCTACCATGGCTTAAATCAGGTCTTGAAGCACACTGGTGTTCCTTGCCACCCCATCCAGATAACTTTAGGTGTGCATCCAGGAGAACTGGGTTCAGACTCTTACACAGCAGTAGCCAACACATGATAATCAATTGCTCCTTCAACAGGTTCTCCCTATTTCCTGTCTCAGCCTCCTAGTCGAATGCACTTGCAATCTCAATTTCTCTTTCCTTTAATTTTCATGATGCCCTGCAGAGGTCTGGCCCACTTCACCTCTTCTCCTAGCTACTCTTCACTTCCTCCTTCACCTTGTCGTTTCACTGGCATATGACACGCTGTGGAATGTGCAGCACCTTCCCAGTTCCACTAGAAAACTTGTTTTTGGCATTTTCCAAGGTAAGTAACCCATCATCCTTTTTACGTAGAACCAATGTTGAATTTGTACTCTGTGTTAATGGGGAGACAATCAGTGGATGAATTTTCATGTAGTTCCAGCTGACACCCTGGGACAGTTGATGATTCCAAAAAGTATAGTGTTCCAGTTGGTAATTACTGGTAAAAAACGGCACTGCAGCTCAGGCAAAGTCAGACACAAAGCAGGGATCTGGGCAAGTGTTTACTTTATTCTTCTAGGTAGATGGGGGCTTTAACAAAAGCATAAAATCTATAGGGGGAAAAACTTTGTTTTTAGATGCCCTAGGGATCCTGGGGGACTCCTCTGCCTTTGTTTGGGGATCAAGGATGAGGAGGTCACATGGGACAAGTTGACGCCACGCCTGGGTTGCTGCCGGACTCAGACGAGGTATACAAGGGATGCCCTGTACCATCTGTCCTGGTTCCTTCGCCAATTTGCTTTTCATTCATAAAATGTTTTGCCGGTTGGCCTAACTGAAGGATGATGCCACAATGTGCAATTCACGCATACAATAAAACAGATTAACAGATACCATAGAAACAAAAACAATTATTAAAACATCATATAACCAAATGAGTCAAGGAAAAGTTGCGGAAAACAAATGGGTCTTGTCACTCTTGAGAGCCTTATGAAAGGCTAAGAGAGAAGAGGAACAGAGGGGAGAAGGGAATTGCAAGCCTGGGATGCAGCCACAGAAAAGACTTATGTGGAATAACAAGAGTGCTTAAAATGAGGAATATCCAATCTTAGAATGTCATGATTATGGGTAAATCTCAAACTCCCTGACATGCACAACGTAGCCCCAAATCAAATTATGAGAAGCAGTGCACCTGAATTGACAGACTAAAAAGTCAACAAAGAAGTGCAGGGTGCTTAAAACCCCCATAAATGCGATTGACTGACAACTGCCAACTTAACCAGGAACAAAATCTGGTTGGAGTGTTGACACTCCAACCACTTACATTGTTGAGCTTCAGGAGAACGCATCCTGTTCTTTTTGTGATTCAATCTTGAGGAGATAGCATCTGGTCCTTTTTTGATGCATAACCTTGAGAAGATGTAACTTTTAATTATGTTGCGTAATTCAAGAAAGATTCATGTTGGTGATTTTAAAATATATACATTGGTTTCATGTAGGTTGGCCCAATTCTGTAACTGTCCCTATAACACTTTGTTTTCTACAAATGTTCCTTCTCTGTCTATTGTATACCCTTCTTTGAATTGTAACAGGCACACCCTTTATTCCTCCTCTGAGCCTTACATCACATAGCAGGTAGTGAAACCTTGGCCCTGTTATCTCCCAACCCTCAATTACTAAACCAAGGCCATGGACATTGTCACGTACCTCCCCTCCTTCTATTATAGCACCACCAAAGGACTCGATGGGATGCCTTCTCAGGAAGTCATCAATGGCCTGCAACCGATTTGCCCTATGGACTACCGTAAAGGTTGACATTTGTAAAGTAAGTAACCAGCTCAAAACCAGTGGGTTACTTTCCTTGTTCTTGAAAGCCATGTAAGGGGCCATGATCATTCCAAAGACAGGACTGCCATCCCTTCAGATAGCATTTGAGGGCCTCAAAAGCCCTCCTGATGGCAAGGCATTCTATTTCTAGTGTGGCATAGTTTCTATCCAGAGGAAAGAGTGCCCTGATAGGATAGGTTGTTAACATCTTCTCTGGGACAACACTGCCAGCAACCCTTCTTTTTAGACATCCACTTATAGAATAAATAGTTGAGAAATGATGGCTATGATTAAGAGTGGGGGGAGGGAACAGGGAATGCTTTCAAAAGCTTAATTCTCAGATAGTTCCACCAGATTCTAGTGGGTTGTGAAGCTCTGAAATGGTCCCTGAGTGGTTCAGCAATTGGTGAAAATCTTTAGACAATTCATCTAAATAAACCCACTAGCCCAAGAGAGGCACACAGTTCTTTCTTAGTCTTTGTTGTCATCAAGCATCGGATGAGCTTCACTTACCTTCTCGTGGTTGGACTAAGCCATTCCCCAGCTGAAAGTCTAAGTCTACATATTTTACTGTTGATGGGGGAAGATGATACTTTGTGGGATTGGACGTAAGTCTAGCTCTTCTCTGCTTCTTGGTCATCAAGTAGATGTGTTCTTCCCAGGTTTGATTGTAGATTATAATGTCACCCAAGTAGGCACAAAAAGATGCTTAGTGATGTTGTGGGACTTGATGAATGAGGCCCTGAAGTGTTGTTAGTGCTCCATGTGGTATGGAAGGAAGGACTATATACTGGAATAGTCAATTCGGATTTGAGAATGTGATCTTCTCTTCTCTTCTTCTTCTGGCACCAACAGGATTTTCCAATATCAGATGGAGAGTTGTCATATAAGATGAAGTCCCAATTATTTGAGTAATTTCATTGATCCTTGACATAGGATAAGCATCAAAATGGGAGACATGATTGACCTTGCGAAGGTCAATACACAATCTCCATCTGACATCGGGCTTACCTACAAGAAGGATTGCAGAAGACCAGTGACTTAACAACCTTTACTGCTGGCATCTCAACTTCCTCTTGTATGGTCTGGCACTGGGCCTCTGGCTGTCTGTAAGGATGAAGACATACTATTAACCTGGGAAAGTTCATATGTGATTGTAGAAATCTTTAGGGCAGAATGGGGGTCGGGATCATGGTTGCACCGGCACCATTAATAATGGTGGCAGTGCAATCACAAGTTCTGCTCGCGGGTGCCGGTCTGCATGCCTGGTCAGACCATGCGTGTAGTCTGGCACTGGCAAGCAGAACTTGTAATGTGGCGGAGAGGTAACAACGGCGCCGGTAGCACTACCAGTGCCGTTGTTGCCTTTCCGCCACATTCGTAATGAGGCCCAATGTTTTCAGGATCGCTTTCAGCCAGTTGACATGATAAAGCTGGGATGGCTTCCACCAGTCGGTCTGTTGAGCCAAGAGTTTGTTTTCTGAGCTGGGGAGTAAAACTAAGACCTTATCGCCCACTTGAAACTTCTGTAGCCAGAGCTGTTGATGATATATAGCTGCTTCTGCTTCTCTAGTGTCTCCTTCTGGTGTTTGGTGACCAGGCCCTGAACAATGTTCATTCTTTCCTTAGCTCATTGCATGAACTGAGGTGAAGCCAGTATACTCAAGAGTTTCATAAATGTATGTTAGCATGTCTGACACATCTTGAGTGTTCTCTCTCATACACCACAAAAATGGGGAAAATCCACTGGAGGTTTGTGGGGTCTCGCAATCAACAAAAGGGCCCAGAGTCCTAATGCAGCCCAATGTCACTGCCATTTTCATCTACAAGCTTCCTCAAAAAAGATTATTTCAAAATGTGATTAAAGCATTGCCCCAGGCAATCGGTATGGAGCCAGTGTCTGGATGAGTGGAGTGTCTTTATCTTTACCAACATTTTGATGTCATCCATTAGACGCAACATAATAGCAGAACTCTGGTACATTAATATTATTTTAGGAAACTCCAAACTAGAGGAAAATACAGGTCCACATGCTTTGAGATCTGCTAGATGTTGTTTCAGAGTGGGAAGACTTCTAGGTATCTGGTGACACAGTCTACTTTCATAAGCAGGCTGAAAATGTCCCTGATGCGATTTTCCCATCCACCAGTAATAATCTGCCTGTTTGTCCTCCCTTTGCATTCTCTCTCTGCTTTCTCTGCTAGTCTCACCTGCTGCCTCCAGCTCATTCTACCATCCATTTTATAATCAACAATCTGTCTCACTCAACACTGTAAATGATGTACTCTTTTCACTACCCACCATTTTGTTAACCTGCAACCCATTTTTATCCTTGCATGGACCCACCTCCCAGAGTCTGTGAAGATATTATTTTGATCATCTTTTGTTCCCAGTTTGTGTTGCACATGGATTGTTGACTGCTATCCAAATTCAGCTTTCTGGTAATGCTGATTGGTTCTGTCCTGGAAACAGTGGGCCCATAGAGAGAGTTATCTTGTATTGTAGCTTCTGCCTTGTTTTTCACATCACATTACTGTTATCCTCAGGGAGTAACCCTCAGACTATATATATATATATATATATATATATATATATATATATATATATATATATATATATATATATATATATATATATATATATATATATATAATATATATCACTACAAAAACAACTTTGTTAAGGGGACGTTATGGTTAAGTTGCCCTACCAAAAACCTGTAAGATTCACTACAGAAAAAACTTTGTTAAAGGGACGTTATGGTTAAGTTGCCCTATCAAAAACCTGTGCACTTCACTACAAAAAACGTTTAAACCTCCCCATTATGCTTCAAGGTAAAACCGAAAATCCACTGAAATTTGCCAGTTATGGTAGAGTAAGCCACCATACCTGCCATCACCACTATGCACTGCTAACACTAACACCCAGAACATGAAAGATGGCATCTCAAATGTCATTGCTGACATCACTTACTCATCACATGTTTAGGCCCTTTGTTTACGTTCACTTCCATTTACATATTTGTACATTCAGTAAAAAAACTTTGTTAAAGGGATGTTACACATCACAGTGAAACCAAAAAACACTGCACATTCCCTAATTATGGTAAGCTAAGCAACCATAACTCACACCACCTACGTGCATTGCTAACACTAACACCCAGGACATAAAAGATGACATCACAAATGTCATTGATGACATCACATGTAGCCATGTAGAATGAAATGGCTGGTACCATAAAAAAAAGGATGCCTCCATCGTAATTACTTCACAGAAACTCTGCAGCCTAGTAAGTGAAGGTCATTTTTTTGTATGTGTGTGTATTTTATTTGGTATGTGGGGCAGAAATAATAATGCCTTTCTGTTGTTTTGACACAGAAATGACAAGTAATTTGGAGTGGTTGGAACAGTACTTTCCGCATGGGGAAATGTCGGAAGAGAGCGATAGCAATGGTACACAGCACTCTGCGTATGCAAAGTAATGGGCAGTATTTTATGGGCATTTAATAGATATATATTTATTTTTTTACAGACCAGGAAAGAAAAGAAGAAAGGCCAACAAACGAGACAGAAGAAGACAGGATGAAAAGGATTGAGTGGAAAATGGACACGTTGAATGAGAATTTTAAAAGTTTAAGGGAGTTTGTGGAGGACTGTGTGGGAGGGAAAGTACGTTACCACTGTTACCACTGTCCCACCTGTACCTGCCCCCCTTCTCCATTGCCTAATGAACCATCCCCAAACCTTCAAGAAGAAAATAGACGTTTTGATGAAACATCCATCCCTTCTTCCCCTCACAAATCTCCCCCTCATAACCAGCCCGTGTTGAAACCTAATCCCCCTATATTTGTGTCAGTATCTGCTTCCCCCGGTATTTCATTGGAATGAAAGGTGTGTGTGTGTTTGGAATGTTTTTGTATAGTAGTTGTAGTTAAAGAGGGTGAGGAATATTTTTTTTTTTAAAAGACTCAAAATGTTCGCGAACAGCATGCCTGTTCGACCTATCCGTAAGGAATGGAATGTGGATGTTGTGAAGGCAGTACACCTACCCTTACTAATGTCAAGTGCGATGGAGTTTTGACGGCACCATCTGTGCAAGTTGTGCGTACATAAACAGAAAGGGGCGTCCTAAGGACGTTATACCTTGCCGTACCGCTGACAAACGAGATAAAACATGTTCGTAGAACACACCAGGTGTCCGGGATGGAAGTGAATGAGCAAAATGGGAGTGTGTTAATGACAGTACACCTGTCCGTATGCTCTGCAGGCAAGATGGTGGCGTCCGTGGGACAGGCGCGGTGGCGGGCAAGTTCGTAGTCAAACAAAATGGAGGTGTCCTAAGGACAATGGACCTGTCCGTACAGTGAGCATATCATGTACGCACATGCGCAGTGAAACCATAAGTACAGCGAACATCGCGCCTGACCTTAACTGTCCGTCTCACTTGTGTCGCACTTTGAATTAGTTTGAGAACCCAAACACTGTCCTTAGGACACTTACGTGCATGCGCAAGTTTGTTAGTCTGCATTTGCTGTCCAGCGGACACCCATTTCTGGCGTGGATGGGTTTCAGGACGTCATCATGTGACTGCACCCACGCTGAGCGTGAGGACTAATTTGCGCAGTTTGTGTGCTTCCGCAACAGTACAAAAGGAACTTATGCACACAAGGCAAATTATTGTACAGTCTAAAAATATCATTTCACATATCCGAGACAATAGCTTACCTGTGGACATGTTGTGTAAAATTTTCGGAACGCTTTTCAATGATGAAGAAGGTCAAGTGGCCACACCCCGAGCGCATCTTTATTGTGCTTCTAGCTATAGCAGATTGAGGTGTACTGCCTTTACTGCTGTAGTGACCAAAAGGAAAGTAATTGGTATGGCATCCATGGCTGCTGTTGCTTCATTAGCCTCTGCACCACCTCCAAACCCGCCACCACCACCACCTCCCCAAGGGCATGCAGAGAGATATACGGGTGAGGATGTAAAGATCGAGGAAGACGAGGAGGAAGAGAATGAGGTGGAGGAACTCCGCACTACAAGAAATCGCGGGAGTCGTGGGTGTGGCGGTTGTGTTCCATTTATGGGAACGTACCAAAAGCACGTGCGAACCTGGTGAGCTGTAACCAGTGGCAGATGGTGCTGAGTCGCGGGAGACCTGGTGCGTACAGCTTTGGTACGACAACCATGAAGCGACACCTCACTTCGTTCCACAGTGCAGACATTCGCAAGGTGGTGACATGTGAAGAGCGTAGACGATTGAGTTCCTCCACAGCATCTTTCGTGTCTGATCCTCTCACCACAAGAGACACTCCCTTGGAGAGCGGCTCCCTCCAGCTGCCTCACAAGCCATTCGCAATGCTGTTGACCCTTACCTTTCAAAGGAGACAATAGTGTGTATGTATTGTGACTCAGTACTCTTCAGGGGGGAGAGTTTTCGAAGTGCTTTTGAGGCTACGGTCACGGAGCACCAGAAGATCTGCTCCTTACCTAAGTGAAGCTCACCCTATATCTTTCTCTGTGCACTTGCAATTTCTTATCCCCGTGGTTGGTGTCCCTTCCTTACCCTCCTTTATCCTCCTCTCCTAGTGTGTCGTGTGGCAAAAAGCAGGAAAGTGGAAAACAAAAATAAAAAAAAATGGCTCTTTTCAGAGCCGCCTTTCTCAGTTTAACAATAGAACTATCAAGTGACCGATGTAGGCCTCCGCGCATTCGTGAAAAAGTTTGCGGACAGTCGTAGGACACACAAAAAAGGAGGGTGCAAGCGGAGCAAACTCAATGAAGTGGACACTGGGAGTAAGTGGTGGCTCTGAAAAGAGCCTTTCGGTGGTGTGTTGTGCGGGTCAAAAACTGTTGATTGGAGAAAACGGATTATCACATAGGTTATTGTGAATAAGAAAAAGTATTTGACAATTTGGAAACATGTCCATGACCTTCACAAGTCCTCCTTCATTGCAAATTGCAAAGAAATTCCAGAGATATGGCCTAAGCTGTTGCCTCCGCAATGAATGATAAATATATCTGGAGGACACTCTGTCAGTAAAGTAACACAGAGAGGTACCAAGTCCAGCCACCTCATTCCAAGCACGCCATGCCAATGCACTTCCACATGAGGAAATCTGGGATCTGCAGATAGACGGCAGATTTCTGCATGCACCTTCAACCAATGTATCCATGAGTCTCCCAAAATCCAGATAATCTGTTTTTCGAGTACGCAGAGCCATGGCTGCGGGGTCTCCTGTCAGGGAGAAGACGGTCTTACTGAATCTCACCGTTCAGAACACACCTACTGAACTTTATTGACCAATCCCTAGCTCCGCTCATTCTCATTTGCATGCGTCTCCACCCAGAATCCCTGTTGGTGATTTGCGCAGCCTGCAAACTACCGCCATATCCGCAGACATTTATGGGATCAGAGCATGACGACGGTATTTTAAAGTATTATTCCCCTTTTTCCCCTTTAAGGCAGGCTCTGAAAAGAGCCGTTTTTTGTTTGTTTTTGGGCAGATGCCTTACGGACATCTGTTATTTTGATTATTTTTCTGTATTTTTTGTGCTTACTGTACTCTGAAAACCATTACAGAACCTTCTCTAAAGCAAGCCTTATATTCCAAAAGAACATGGAATTTCCCAAAGAAGATAGCGCAACACCATCTGCCTCGAAATAATCTGCATAACTTGGAACAATGTTATCGTGGCTGCAGAAAAACATACCAGCTCGTAACATGAAAGCACACATGCCGCGATTGATGATACACCTCCCAATACTTTGATCTGGACAGAAAATAGAATTGTTGTCCCATTTTACTCTAGGGAGTAAACCAGAAACAATTACCTTAGTTGTTGGGAAGATGTTCATGAGTGCTTCAACCAATTGTCCCAAATCTGCCAACAAAGTACGTGAACTCACGTAGCCCAAATGGCAAGCACCGTAGTGCAAAACTACCTGAGGAGTGGTTGTCGTACACATGTCTCTGCAAACTTGCAGAATTGCCGCAGCATTGGCATCATTGTAAGCGCTCCACACCACCTCCACTCCTCTCATATCAAAATGGTGTGCCACATGCCTACTCTCGGCATAGTGTTGTAAGCCATGGACATAAATGTCTCCAAGCACCAAAACCCTGACCCTCTCCACCTCTGCCATCTTCAGTATACGCACTGTCTTTCGACACAAAAGAGTAATGTGAACATCTGATTGGCTGATACCTACAGTCCCCTTTTGATGCAGGATTTGCTGTAGAAACCCGTATGTGACACGCCCTACCCGCGGACAAGCGTTGCCTACGTGTGGCACATAGCTCTTACCCAGTCCTTCTACCCTTTCCACATCGGTAGCAAATCAAGTCCCTCATTGGACACAACTAAGCAGTCACACAACCATCTACCAATCACATTCAACATCGCTAAATCTAACTCCGTCATCAACATTGCGCACTTCAAATGTACTGTCGATGACTCTGACTGGAAGTAGCATATCATTGCAAAGCACCTACTTCACAAACTACTGTACAAGTGTTGCGGATTTCTACGTGCAGCTCCATGCATGCTCACATGCATGAGTATAGAGTACAGGTACGCATATTTTAATCAGAGAACATGTGCAACCCTTAAGATGTAATTTAAATAAATGAATGCCGCTAAATGTGCATACGCAATACATACCAACGCTCCCGCTTTTAAATGCAAGATGTCCGATTTATCATTGACAAACCGCACGACTTCTTACTGTCTTCCGCATAACCTATACATATGTTACAAGCATGCCTATTTAGGGCGAAACTGGATTTTGCATTAAAAAAAAACAAGTTGTGTACTGTGTACGGCCTACAGTAATGGTACTTGCAATGTGATGGTATGAGAAAAATAAGCCCTCCTGATTGCTGTGGTGACATCTTCCTCTGAGGGCCTTCCGATGTGTTGGCATCGTGCTTATAATTTGGAAGTAGAATTTTTTTCACATCTACTATTATGCCCTATCGCATACAAACCTCTCTCCTACAGATATTATACCTTTTTAAAAAACAAGGCATTACCATATCCTTAAAATTGTTCTCAATTCAGAAGGACTTGCAAGTAACATATTGCAAGTAACATACAAAAGCTGCACAGAGTGAAATGAAGTGCACACGTGCACTGGGTTGAAATAGGAAAGTAGAATGCTCTGACGAAAGATGCACAATTAATGTGTGCAGTATCATTACTGCTGTAAACGCACAAAGTAATTAAGGTTTTTTTTTCAATCGCAGTGACCAGGTCTCCTGAGAATCAACAGCATCTACACTGCAAACGACATATCCGAAGAAACCTGGTCATTTCACAAAAAAAAGTAAGCACAGTACAAACATTGATTTCTGAACCATTCTACCTACAAATACCCATTCATTAAACAGAGAATAACAGGCAGAATGGCTCACAAATCCCTGTGTGTTTGGAACCCAAATAACATACAGAATCATTAGAATGTTAGTTCTAGAAAAGAAGTTGCTGTTTCAAGTTTATGGCATTTTGTTTACTAATAATGCTTCTCGTCACCACAAGGCCACTTTGTACACTCATCTGAAGCACATTGTAATATTATACGAACAGTAAAATAGCCTTCCCAAATCATTGTAAAAGGTCAATGCACATTCACACACCATGACAAAGAGCTTCCCCATGAGACTCATTCACGCATGCACACAGCACACATACATTGAACAACAGACCAAAGCATGCCTTCTTTTTTTCAACAGAAACCAAAGGATGCCTACCAAAAAGCAACTTTGTAGAAAGGAATGCAGAACTAGAGCAAATAAAAATAAAAGTGTTCAATGTAAGCATCCATCTGTAGTAGAGCATGTAGAGAACGTTATAACAAACCAGCTAATGCAGTCGTTTAGCAAAACAAAGGAAGCTTCAACTACCGAAACTTTACCTCCTCCATCAAAATGTGTCACAAAACACAAAACGCGTGGCAAAAAATCAGCTACCAGTACAGCTAACAATGCTCCTAATAATCCTGATATAGTAACAAGAACCCATAGTAAAAAAAGTATTTTAGCAAAATGTTTCGTCACAGAGTGCTTCAGAATCTACTAAGAAGAGGACCGAAATCATCCTCTCTACTTAAAACCTACTGTAGAAAGTTCATCCTACAAGCTCTCCTGGACAGTGCAATCCTTCTCAAAAGGAAGTTGTTTATATTAGGGCTAAGTAGGATGAAAGCACTAACAAAACTAAGTACCAAACTACAAAAGAAACTCAGCAATAAACGGAATGTGAACAAAAATAATTTCTTAAATGTTTGTGGAGGTGAATGGAGTCACACGACAACCACAGAACCATATTTTAATGAGGAAGCATACAAACAAAATCAAACAAACACAATTGCCATCCACAACAGTGGACTAGGGTATGAGAAAATCAATAGTACCATCATGGAACAAGAAACACTGCTTACAAAAGTATCCCCTGAAAACTCAGAATTACATCTCGATTCGATAGAACCACACCGTCCAGTATACAAATGGCCGTGGACATAAATATGTGCCATTCCAAACAAAGCTTTCAAATCCTTACGTCCGTTCCTCAATCTGTATGTAAAAGGGAAATACAAAAGTAAAATGAAAGTGCTGCAAAATATGGATATTTGTCCAGTGCACAAATACACAGGACTACAAGGACATTCATTAGCCTGCATTTCTGGGCCTATTTGCAAAAGCACCTTCCATGATATCAAAAGGATATCAGTACATCATTCAAATGTTAGAAATCTAGTGTATAAAATATACTATGCTAAAAGTCCAGCTTCTAGAATTAGGCAATTTAAATAACACTCTTCTGCATGGTACATCCAAATACTTACAAGAAGAAATTGACCGTATTCAGAGAAAGTATTTTGGAAGTGAAAGCCACTTACAAAATGCAATAGTTTTACAGCATAGTAGCAACAAATCTGCACATAGAAACCTTCTATTACACACATACAGAAAAGAAATACTAAAATTTAAAAGGGCATCGGCTGAAGTACCAAACCATGTGTGTTGCCGCAGAACGTTTTACAAAAGGAACCCAAAAAATGTGGACATAGCATACAAAATAGAAGACAATGAAGATTCCAAATGGTTTGAATTAGCTCTCTACCTTTTAGCAGAAAACAAATATGAACTAACTGAACGCCTAGTATGTTGCAGTTACTGTACTACAAAATTAGATAACAACCACACTCCTTCACGTGCTATTACCAATAATTTGGAATTGTTCTCACTACCAAAAATCCTGCAACAGCTCAATTTGTATGAGAGCATCATAATTCAAACAGTTCACCCATTTCAAGCAATTATACGCCTTCATCCAAAAACAGCAAAATTACCTCGCTGTGAATTGGTGAAAGGCATTTGTGGCAAAGTAGTTTATTTGCCATTAGATCTAACTGAAAATGTACACACTCTAGGAGTGCAACGTTCAATAGAGCATTCTTTAATAGTCTTGGTAAATGGTGTACCAGTGTACCAACAAAAGATATAAAAATTTGGTAACAACTGGTGGACTTACATAAAGTTAGACAAGCATTGCAATATCTAAAAGACAATAACAAGTACTACAAGGAAACAAATATTGAAGAAAGCTTTAGGGAAACAACGGAAATAATTCTAGAGCCATCAAACTGGACAATTCGAACTTATGGATCCTGCTACAGTATCCACTCTTTTGGACAAGTACACAATTCATCCATTGCATTCCAATGAAAGCATAGATGATGCACTAGAAACTTACCAAATGCGGCAAACCAAAGGTTCACCAATGAGTATATGGGAAAAAAGTATAGCAGCATGTGCTTTTCCACTGTGATTTCCTACTGGCATGGCAAAGGTGGAAGATATGATGATAGACCCACTCAGATTGGGGCATCAGAATACCGCACATTACGAATGTATTCACAAGATCCCAGATTTAGACAAAATGTGGGACACATATTCCACCTACTCTATGAAAGTCAATTAGCAACGCTATGTTACGGAGTTGCACACATTTAGAAATCTGGAAACCACTTTCAAAATATGTCAGCTATGCAGTTAATACAAAAAGTACAGGAAAAAGATGAGGTTTTACAGTCAAGTATAACAAATTTGTTTGCAAACATGCGTGGAACAAAAGAATACTGGTTCCGACGGCGTGGAGACGTGCGTTGTATGATCAGAAACCTTGGACCATCGACTTGGTTTGTTACACTAAGTTGTGCAGAATATGCATGGGAAGATTTACATGAGTTCCTATGCATAGCAAACAGCAACAAAACAGCAACAAAACACCAACTTTGTTCTCTAGATCCAGTTAATGTGTCAAGATAGTTCCATCATTGTTTCATTGCCATGCTACACTTTATTTGCAATAAAACTGTTCCTCCCCTTGGAGAAGTGCAACACTTCTTTTGGAGAAAAGAATATCAAGCGAGAGGAGCACCACACATTCACATGCTGTTATGGATCAAAGGTGCACCTAAATTTGGTCACGACAGTGATAGCACTGTTTTGCAGTTTATCCAAAAATATGTCACTTGTGAAATCCCTTCACAACAGACACATAGTGAGCTGCATGGGCAGATTTTACAATTTCAAAGATACAAATGTGGCAAATATTGTCGCTGCAAATACAAAAACAAAGGTAAATACTACACCAAATGCCGCTTCAGTTTCCCTAGACCAGTTACAGAAACAGGTGAAGTAAACAACTTCATGTCTTCAGTTCGACATAGTGTTAAAGGTAAATCACCTAAGAACACGTATTACATAAAAAGAACAGAAAAATCAAAATATATCAATGATTACAATGCAATCATTGCCCTCTTATGGAATGCAAACATAGATGTGCAGTACATTGCAGACAATTCTACTGCTGTTGCACGATATGTTACAGCCTACTTAACAAAAGCAAAAAAACAGAGCTTCAAGACCTCTGGGATGACCTGGCATCAGGCAAAACACTATCACAGAAATTGTACAGCCTAGGTATAAAAATGCTCTCTCATAGAGAATGTGGCGCCTATGAAGCAGCAGATCGTTTAACCGGTACTGCTTTGTATGGAATATCAGACAACATAGTATGGCCAAGTATTGGTCCTGCTAACTCTAGAAAAAGAGTTCTGAAATCACTTGAGGAAATAGAAAAACTTGCCAGAAATGATCCCAACAGCCAAGACATTCTAAAAAACAATTTACTGGACACATACTATCCGAACAGGAGCAGCACTTTGGAAAGCATGTGCCTATACCACATAGCTCAAAACTTTGCATACAAAAATAATATAAAACCCGATGAAAGCAAAGGTAGATATATAGAGTGACCGATTGTGAAGGGAGTTTAGTGAAACTTACCAAATGAAGCTTAATTAATCATGTAAAATTATCATTAAAAACTCCTCAACAGAAAGAACTATATTACATGTCTCTGTTACAACTTTTTAAACCATGGAGAAAAGAGGAAGACATAATAGATAACTATGACTGCTATGAAGATGCATTTAAAGCAAATGAAAACGCTATCACCGATGTGAACTTTACGCAGTACAAAACAATGTTACACAATGAGCAGCAACAGGAAGAGGAACTTCAGGCCCAACTAGATAAGGACTCTTCCGACAGTAGTCAACCTTCTGTAACAGGAAGTCAAGAACCACTAGGACAACCACTAAGAGCAAATGAGGCAGAAGTAGCTATGGCAGAAGTAGAAAACACCATGCATCAGTATCAAGAAGATACAGAAGACTTAACTGTACAACAAACAAAACTTAACAAAGATCAGCACACCATTTTTGAAGAAGTAACAAAAGAAATTGTACATGGTGTTCAACACGAAAATAAAGAATGTACCTGCCAAAATTACAAATCTATACTGCTGTACGTGAGTGGTGAAGCTGGATCAGGAAAAACATTCTTAATCAAAATCATTTGCAAGTTCCTTCAACAATTGACAAACAACAAACTGTCAGCTGTTGTAACGGCCTCCACAGGTTTAGCTGCCTACAACGTAGGCGGTCACTTTAAACCGATTACTACTGCTACCAGTAGAGCATCAAAATAAATTAGACTATTACAAACTTTCTGCAGAAGCTGCAATGGAAGTACGCAGAGTATTAAAACAAATGACAATGCTACTAATAGATGAAGTGAGCCTAATATTGGCTTTGATTCACCTCAGATTGCAAGAAGTACTTAAAAGTAACAACGAAGAACTCTTTGCAGGGAAACACATTATCGTTTTCGGAGATCTTCTACAATTGACACCAGTGAAAGGTGAACCTATTTTTAAAACCTTATGCCACAAACTATGCCGTAAAACTGTTGGCAGCATAGGAAATGTCAACCTTTGGCAACATTTCCAATACAGAGAATTAACAGAGAACATGCGGCAATCTGCAGATCTCACGTATGCCAACATCTTATAAAGTATTAGAGTTGGTGTACTATCGCAAGAAGCACAAGCAGTATTGAAAAACCGGCACATTCATGAACTTTATGGCGATAATGCATGTGCAACTGATGTTATGGAACACATTGCGCACAAAAATGTCAGTTGTATGGCCTTAATGCCAACTCTTGCAAGCTGTGTCAAATTTAATGAAACAATGTTAAATAAAGAAATGCAACCAATAATTGAAATTAGCGCCACAGACAAACTAGACGTACATGGTATGACAGTACCCATGTGTGAGCAAGCCACAACAAGACTAAATAGTTTAGAAAATTCAATCTCCAACACAGCTGGGTTGGAAAAAATATTAAAATGATCCTTAAATTGTAGAGTAATGCTTAAATGTTACCTTGACGTCGAGCAAGGCTAGTTAATGGAGCACTGGGTACAGTTGTTGGCTTTCAATCATACCCACGTGACAGCAACATTCAGTTTGTCAATATTAGCTTCGATAAACTTTCAGAAGGGAAAAGGATAGGAGACTCAATTGCTCAATTCCTTCTCTTCAAAGACATGTATGTACGTAGAAAGCAATTTTCTCTAACTCTTGCATATGCAGTTACCATTCATAAATCCAAGGTTTTACTCTAGACAAAGCATTGATAGATATAGTAAACACAGTCTTTAAAGAAGGCATGAGCTACGTAGCATTATCACGTTTACGTACACTTGACGGTCTATTGCTAATGAACTTTAATGCAAGTAAAGTCAAAGCAGATATTCTTTGCATTCTAGAGTACAATAGACTGCGGTCATTGCACACCCCCCATCTGAAACAATATCCTGTTCCAGATAAAGTGAAACGTGGTAAAAGAGAACTAAATCAAACAGAAATGCAACAGAATCCAACAGCAAATCCCTCAAAGAAAACAAAAGAAGCTAAAGCTTGATCAATTAACACAAACAAAGAAGAACCTATTAGGGAATGTAAACCAGGTACGTCTTCAAAGAAGGAACAGAAACTCTGAAAAATGCACTCAGATACAGAACTAGCTGGTCCATTCAAATTTGCAAATGAAACTGGGGTAAGTTGCTATGCAAATGTAGCAATGAATATTCTATTTCAATTGCCACCAATTGTTAACAATATTTACTTACACAGTACAGACCAATTGTGTTTGAAAATGTTAGTGCTTCATAGAAATGCAACAAACAATCCTGACAACACATACAGTGTTCATGGAATAAGGCAAGAATCGGACTACTGTGCTGGAATGGTGAGATTCACTATGAACTCACAAGAAGATCCACAAGAATTTCAAATGTACTTACTACTAGTAATGGAAAACAAAAGCATACCTGTAAATGAAATCTTCCAGATATCGTAATTATGGAAACATACATGCAGTCTCTGTAACAATGTGATACAGGAACAAATCCCAAATGAGCGATTTGTGTATGTTTCGATACCTAATTGTGAATCCATTCCATTGCAGCAACTTGTACAGAATGCAAACCATGGCAGATTATGTACTATTTGCAATTCAGACAATCGCTCCACCTTACTGATACAATCGCATAGTGCCTACATAATACTTATGCTTCTACGTTATAATGCAGATGGTACCAAAAACAACTGCAAACTGACTGGATTCACGCACGGTCAAGTGTCACTTGGAAAGAAAACCTTTACAACAGTAGGTATAATCTACCATGCAGGAGCTACAACCAATGCAGGTCACTACACTGCATACATTAAAAAGAAATGTGGATGGTTCGAACGTAATGATAGCACCATTATTCTAAAGCAGAGATTGCCAGCTAATCTTACAAATGCGTATTTCATCTTCTTAAAGCCAAAATTTAATAAATAATGTGTACTTCAAGACTACCAAAAAATTATGGAAAAGACCACAAACAGTTAAAATATGCCAACAGGTATCTAACTGCCCAAGAGGATATAACAACGACACAAACAAATGAATATCACAGAACTGTAAGAACAAATGCACAGTTAGAATACACCTACAGGTATCTAACTGTTGTTACAAATGGCCAGCAAGGAGACACTCAAAGGAAACAAGGAAGTAGTTAGTATCATAGCAAATGAAGGTTTTTTTTTAATCCGACATGGATTTTTTTTCCCCAGACCCAAAGATTAGAAAAGCAAACATAGAAACTGAGCAGAATGCACAGTACACTGGTTTGTAAACTAAATATGAGGGTAAAAAAAAGGTAAACTGGCTATTATGCAATGTAGTAAGTTTTCATAAAATGTAAAGACTAACATACTTTTCCTTTTATCACAGAAATTAAAAAAGGATACTTCCGCCAAGTACTAAAGTCATTTAACACATATATGGATTCTGAACAAAATAAGGAGTAAGTATTTTGGCAGTCATTTTGTACACATGTGAACCTACATGTCTAATCTATGGTACTAATATGCTGCAGTGGCTGTAGGCTGGTCACTTGCATCTTGGTTGTGTACCCTACCACCTACGCCTTACGACAAAAAGTATAGTTCCTACCCACAACCATCGCTGCATATCAAAACCATGGTCCTTGTAAATTAACTACTTATAAGTTCACTTTTTAGGACCATCGTCTGCAGCCATGCAGCCAAGACGCTAGGACGTGCACACAACTACTGCATTACACCACACCCATATTCACTTATAACCCCACTGCTTATGACTTCAGTCTTGGGTGCATGGCCTTTGGACATGCAGGCAAGACTCTGGGTCCTGGGCAGAAACACCACAGCATATCGGAACCATTCTGCCTTGTAATTTCACTAGATACAAACCCCCACAACCATCTTAATGATGTTGCATAGTACAAGTGTACCTATAGCTGTGCTGTGCTGCAGTAGTTTGTAGCCACAGGCTACAGACGTGAGTTTCGAGGCCACAGATTTATCAATGTATGGCTATACAGTATATAAAATCCATAGTTGCTTACAACTGCAGTGCTTATTGTTTTGTTCAAATACTCTACATCCTGCCCACTACTACCACACCATATGACATCCATTGGGGCATATAACTACACTACGTACAAATGTGCTTGCACCCAAGAGTGCAGGGTCTGCCCACAACCACTTCAGTGATGTGTGGTAGTTGGGGATTTTCTATAGGTATGGTATCTGTCAGTGCTTCTGGCCAGAGGCTGCACTCCTAGCTTTATGTCCATAGATATTACATGTGATTGGTGTGCAGTGGCTTGGACGTCCAGTGCTTATAACTTTGTTCTTGGGGGCATGGCCTTCGGCCATGCACCCAAGACGGTACACACTCCCCACAACCAGCCAATCGATACGCAATACTACGGGTGTATCCATGGGTGTGACATGCTGCAGTGGTTGTGGCCAGGGCCTACAGTCTTGGAAGTAAGGCCTTAGGCCTTCAGCCATCGGCCATGCATCCAAGACTCTAGGCTCTGGCCACAACCACCGTAGCATGTCACACCCATGGCGGCGTACTAATGAATTCAATATCTGTAGGAAAAAGTAATGCAATTATGGCATGTTGTCAATTTCAATGTTCGCTAACACCACACGTGTCCGTACAACAGTTACAAGTTCCCTGTGCAATGCATGGACTGAAATACTACCGTTATTAGACCCCTCATATTCTGTGCGTACAAGGTGGCCATAGAAAATACATAATGGCGTACTAATGAATGCAATATCCTTAGGAAAAAGTAATGCAATTTTGGCATGTTGTCAATTTCAATGTTCGCTAACACCACACGTGTCCGTACAACAGTTACAGTTCCCTGTGCACTGCATGGACTGAAATACTACCGCTATTAGACCCCTCATTTTCTGTGCGTACAAGATGGCCATAGACAATTCATCAGCCAAGTCTTACTGTCTGAACCTTTCCCTACGCTCAATGACGCAGCAAAAGAGTTTTATAAATATAGCATGTTTCCGCTGGTTGCCTCTCCGCTATCGGCGGATCCAAAATGTCGGGAGCATCCAAACAATCTGACGCAGAACACGTCTCGCTGCAGCCAATCGGCAGAGACGTCGCGTGTCCGCGGTCATGACGCCAGTCCCTTAGCCAATCAGTGTCTTGTCCGTGGACCGAACAGGGAAGTGTGACCGCAAAGCAGACATAGATATCACTAATTTTTTGCGACCTACTTTTTGGTCATTTTAATGAAAAGTACTGCATGGAAGGTCACCAAATTTACAAAAGCACGCTTTCTAGACCAAGCCCCTGCACCTGCCGCAAATTTACAATTTTTAGTTCCTGACTGTTACTAAAGAAAATCATGTGGCCTAGATATGTCAGGAAAGGAAAACGGGGGAGTCAGACATGTGATGTCATCAGTGATGTCATCAATGACATTTGTGATGTCATCTTTGATGTCCTGGGTGTTAGTCTTAGCAGTGCACGGTGGTAGCGTGAGTTATGGTTGCTTAGCTTACCATAACGGGCGAATTCCAAGGGTTTTTCGGTTTTACTTGGAACGTCCCTTTAACAAAGTTTTTTCACTGAATTTCATAGGTTTTTAGTAGCACAACTTAACCATAACGTCCCTTTAACAAAGTTTTTTCACTGAATTTCATAGGTTTTTAGTAGCGCAATTTAACCATAACGTCCCTTTAACAAAGTTTTTTCACTGAATTTCATAGACTTTTAGTAGCACAACTTAACCATATTGTCCCTTTAACAAAGTTTTTTAACTGAATTTCATAGGTTTTTAGTAGAAAAGCTTAACAATAGTAACTTTGACTTTATGTACATGTAATATGGAACATACTGAACCACTTCTACTGAATGTAATGTCCGCAAACATTTTTGATGTCTGCGTACATATTCGGACAACAGTACCACTACCTAAAAAGTCTGGGGGGGGGCATGTTTCATTGTTATATTACAACATGATAACATTTAAAAAATTCACAAGGTAGTGCACATACATATTATATATAGTAATACATAAGAAATGTAACCCATATATGTACCACACTAACCATTCATTTAAATACAATATATTCTAAAATGGAATATACCAAGAGAAGATAAGTAGGCTTCCAACATAATTACCTGACAGACACTCCACAACTAAGACCAAGACCATACCTACAGACTACTCAGAACATATCTTACCTGAAATAGTAAGTGTACATCATTTTACTCATATCTTTATAAACTTTCTGTATTAGATTAAAAAAAAAAAATTATATATTTTTTTTTTCTCACAGAAGTTTCTAGTACTCTATGGCTAGAGGAGCACTTCCCACATGACGAAATGTCAGAAAATATTGAAGCTAATGTTACACACTTTACAATATAAACCATTTAAGTGTTATTATTTTATATATATTTAACATATATATTTATTTTTGTGCAGAGCATACAAAAATAGAAAATATGTCTGAAGAAACTGTTATGGAAAACACGCTTGACAGCTTAACAGAAAACATTGATTTATTATTAAGCAATTTTAATAATTTGAAAACGTTTGTTGAGGATCATTTTAAAACAAAAACCTCATACCATTGTCCCACATGTACTTGTCCCCCCTCACCATATCCCAGTCAATTATCCCCAAACCCTCTCCATAATCCAAAACGTTTTGATGAGACTTCCATCCCTTCCGCACCTGATATCAATCATGTTGAAACCCCTAATTCTCCTGTTTTTGTTTCTGTTTCTGCCTCACCTTGTCTGTCATAAATTATTAATATATGTGAAATAAAGTTACATTTTTATATTGTGTTGTAATTACTTCCCATTTTTTATTTTTTTAAAAACAATGTAGATGTCCGCGGACAGCACGGGTGTTCTGAAATGTTCGTGAATAAACGAAAATGGAGGTGTCCTGAAGAACACTATACTTGTCCGTATTGTTCGCTAGCAAGTTGAAACTGTTCTAAGAACCCAATTGGTGTCCTGAAATGTTCGTAATTAAACGAAAATGGAGGTGTCCTAATAAAGAACACTATACCTGTCCATACTGTTCGCTACCAAGTTGAAACTGTTCTAAGAACACAAGCGGTGTCCTGAAATGTTCGTAAATAAACAAAAATGGAGGTGTCCTGAAGAACACTATACCTGTCCGTATTGTTCGCTAGAAAGTTGAAACTGTTCTAAGAACCCATTTGGTGTCCTGAAATGTTCGTAATTAAACGAAAATAGAGGTGTCCTAATAAAGAACACTATACCTGTCCGTACTGCTCGCTACCAAGTTGAAACTGTTCTAAGAACACAAGCGGTGTCCTGAAATGTTCATAAATAAATGAAAATGGAGGTGTCCTAAAGAACACTATACCTGTCCGTACTGTTCGCTAGCAAGTTGAAACTGTTCAAAGAACACAAGCGGTGTCCTGAAATGTTCATAATTAAACGAAAATGGAGGTGTCCTAAAGAACACTACACCTGCCGGACTGTTCGCTAGCAAGTTGAAACTGTTCTAAGAACACAAGCAGTGTCCTGAAATGTTCGTAATTAAAAGAAAATGGAGGTGTCCTAAAGAACACTATACCTGTCCGTACTGTTCGCTAGCAAGTTGAAACTGTTCTAAGAACCCAATTGGTGTCCTGAAATGTTCGTAATTAAATGAAAATGGAGGTGTCCTAAAGAACACTACACCTGTCCGTACTGTTCGCTAGCAAGTTGAAACTGTTCTAAGAACACAAGCAGTGTCCTGAAATGTTCGTAATTAAAAGAAAATGGAGGTGTCCTAAAGAACACTATACCTGTCCGTACTGTTCGCTAGCAAGTTCAAACTGTTCTAAGAACCCAATTGGTGTCCTGAAATGTTCGTAATTAAATGAAAATGGAAGTGTCCTAAAGAACATTATATCTGTCCGTAGTGTTCGCTAGCAAGTTTAAACAGTTCTAGAACATACGCAATGTCCAGAAATGTTCGTTTGATGTGTGACGCACTTTTAATTAATTCAGGACCCGAACACTGTCCGTAGAACATCAACGCGCATGTGCAAACCAATGTCCGTGCATTTGGTGTCCTGCGGACAGGAGCTTCCTTCGCGGACCTGTTTGCGAAGGCATCATGTGACCGCGCCCATGCTGATCGCGTGTTCTGAATGCGGACACTGTTCGTGTCCCCGAACAATTTAAAAGTACATTTTCGAGTAATCCACAATATTTTTCCATAAAAACTCATCATGGCACAAGTCCCACATAGTAATCCTGAGTTTCTACATATCTTTTGAAACTTTTTGAACCATTTTTTGTGTTCGATCTGTCCGCAGACAGCGGGCATGTCCGCGAACCGCATACAAGCACCCCTATAAAAGACCACGCCCTAGAGCTTATTCTCATTGTGTTTCTGGCTATTCTTCAGAGCACAGCTATTTCTCCAGCAACTTGCTGATTCCACCATCGAGATGGCATCCCTGGCTGCAGAACTGCCACCTGGTGCTGCACCTGCTTCAGCACCACCCCCAACCCCTCCACCACCACCACCTTCCCAAGGGCCTGAAGAGGGGAACAGGAGTGAGGATGCAGAGGAGGAAGAAGAGGATGACGAGAATGAGGTAGAGGAAATCCCTACTACCCACACTAGACGTGAGTCTTGGGTGTGGCAGTTATTTTCCATTTATGGGAATGGGTCCTAAGGCTCGTGCGAACCGTGTTATCTGCAATGAGTGCAAATGATACTCAGTCGCGGGAAGCACGGTTCGTACAGCTTTGGGACCACGACCATGAAGCGACACCTGAGGTCATTTCACTCTGGGGCTATTCGCAAGGTTGTACCTTGAGAAGAACGTAGTAGGTTGATTTCCTCTACTTCATCCTCTGTTTCTGATCCTGTCACCACAAGGACCAGCTCTGTGGGACAGCGTCTTCCTCAAGCTGCCTCACAGGCCATACAGAATTCTGATGACCCTTACCTTTCGAGGGTCACAGTTGTATGTATGTACTGTGACACAGTACTCTGCAGGGGGGAGCGACTTTGGAGTGCTTTTGAGACTATCGTCTCAGAGCATGAGAAGACCTACTCACTACCCAAATAAAACCCACTCTACATCTTCCTCTCTCAGCTCGCCCTTTCTTATCCCTGTGGTTGGTGTCCCCACCTTTACCATCCTTTCCCCTCCTCTCCTAGTGTGTCGTGTCTAAAAAACCAAACAAAATATAAAATTACAAAAATCAAAAAAAATAAGGCTCTTTTCAGAGCTGCCTTTCACAGTTAAAAAATAGAAGTGAAGATAAATAAAGCAGGGCCCTTTGTATTTCTCAAAAGTCCGAGGTCAGTTCGCGAACATTAAAAAAACTGGGGTGCTACCCTATTGTTACCATTGCATTTTTCTCTGGGAGGAAGTGGTGGCTCTGAAAAGAGCCTTTGGGAGGTGTTTGTATGTCAAAAATTATAAATACTTAACACCTACTTCAAAATGGATGCTGTATTTCTAAAAAAGGTCACAGTGCATTTTGTACATTTCTCAGAAAAATCTGATTGCCAGCATAAGTAAGATGGACTCCATCTCTGCGATAAATGTATGTACTACGAAACATAATATTTTCATTGTGAAAAGAGGACATGCCAAAATCTCTTAGAAATGCACAAACAGCCTTATTAACATTGGGCCTTGCTTTTTCCATTTGTGGACCAAATGAAGAAGAACGAAGCCACATTTGTCCCTGCGCAATCCGTGAAAATATTACTTGAGAATTAGGAAACATGTCCATGACTTTCCCAAGTCCTTCTTTCATAGCAAATTGCAAAGAAATTCCAGACACATGTCCTAAACTGTTCCCTCCACAATGAATTACAATTATGTCTGGATGTTGCTTTGTTTCCAAAGTAGCAGAGAGAGGTAGAAAGTCCAACCACTTCATTCCACGTACTCCATGCCAGTGTACTTCCACATGTGGAAATCCAAGATCTACAGCTACTCCACAGCTTTGTGCATGCACCTTCAACCAATGTATCCACGAATCTCCCAAAATCCAAACAATCTGTTTTCTGAAAAACACAGCCATAGCTATCTGTTGTTCTCTCAGCAAAAAGAGTATCTGAGAAACTCTCTCCTGGCACAACACACCCACTAAACTTTCCTGACCAATCCCTTTCACTGCTCATTCTCATTTGCATGACTTCTGAACCCAAAAATCCCCGGATGTAACTCCCGATGTCCGCGAACTACCGCCATGTCCGCAAACATATCGTAACATGGACAGCCCTTCTACCATTTCCACTTCACTCTCTGTGCCATTCCCTCATTGGATGTAGCTATGAAATCACATGACCATGCACCAATCACATTCAAGACCGCTACATCTAACTGCATCATCATAGATCAGCACTGCAAATGTACTCTGAATCTCTCTGAGTACAAGTGTCATATCATTGGCAAGCACCATCTACAAGAAATACTGTACAAGTCTCCAAGATTTCTACTTGCAGCTCCATGCATATCCATATGCATGAACACAAACTACAGGTATGCATATTTTCTGTACAGTACATGAACACATTTTCAAACTGACTTTTAGCTTGTGTAATCTGTAAAATGAATCTACTGTCTTTTTTCCAATTTCCTAAAATCAACTATCACTTATAAACCTTTATACTATTTACTTTCTTAATACATACACTATCAAATCATGTTAAACTAACATTTTTTAAATGAAATTTATAGACTACTTATATTGAAACAAAATTGCATGCATGCACACTCTATGTTCCAATCTCAAAAAATAATACTTATACAAATTTATTTATTTATTTGATTACTTTAATTTAAGCATGACATTAAGGCACTATTACCTAGAACACTTAAGTTACAGAAATGGTGGTATTCAGTGGTACATTATGAATTTCACAAGACATACTAAAGATATGTTGTTTGTTACAGTTACTCATTGCAATTCAATTAGTTCATTAAGAACATATCATATGTATTGAACTGGTGCGACGTATCTTATGTGATTAAGATAGTTTTAATGGTTTTAAGGAAGGTGCTGAGGATTTCAATTAAAAAAAATCAATATCTAAATTAAAAACAATGCTATATACAAACAAAATTACTAATTTGTTTCTTTTACAATTGCAGTGCAGACCATTCTCCTGAAAAGAAGCAGCCGAATTTCAAGAACAAAGAAGAACTAAGAATTAAACTGCTCATTTTAGAAAAAAAGTAAGTAGAATATCACCATAATATTTGTATTATTACTCAAACATACTGTAAAGTTAATTCATGCTATTTCTGTGCCTAAAAATAGACATTGTGCACCATTCTGTCCAAAAATCCCCATGTCTTAAACACCGATTTACAGCCAGAATGGCGCACAAATTCCTACTTTTGGACACACAAATTACCCAACTCAACCACTAGAATTTTCATATTATAGAACAAACAACTGTTTTTATTGTATACAATAGATTTACTATTTGTACTTCTCTACACCACTAGCTCATTGTTTTCTGTCATCTGAACCTGAGTTTAGTAACATAATAATTGAAGAATACACCTCCCTACTAGTTGTATTTCCCAATGCACAATCAGACACCATTACATACATCATCTTACTGAGACACTCATGCACACAGCACACATACATTGCAGAACACCCCAACCCATACCTTCTTTATTTTTTTCAACAGACCCTAAAGAATGCCTACCAAAAGTCAAGTCCATAGAAAGCAACGCAGAAGTAGAGCAAATGAAAATAAAAGTGTCCAACATAAGCATCCATCTCTAGCAGAATTTATAAAAAAAGTTCAAACAAAACAGCGAATACAGTCATTTAGTGAAACACAAGAAGTTTCAAGTACAAAAACTTTGCCTTCTCTATCAAAATGTAAAACAAACCAAAAAACAATTAACAGAAAATCAGCTATCATTACAGATAAAACTACTTCTTTAAATTTTAATATAGTGCAAAGTAAGCATACCAAGAAAAGTATTTTAGCCAAAATGTTCCGTCACAAAGTCCTTCAAAATCTTATAAAAACAGGAGAGAAATCAGGTTGAATGCTTAAAACCTTATGTAGGAAATTAATTTTAGAAGCGTTGATAGATAGTGCAATTCTTCTCAAAAGAAAGTTATTAATTTTAGTGTTAAACAAAATGAAACCACTAACAAAACTAACAACTAAATTACAAAAAAGACTTCTCAATAAACGAAATGTCAACAGAAAGAACTTCTTAAGTATCTGCAGAGGTGAATGGAGTCACACTACGAGCACAGAACCATACTTTAATGAAGAAGCGTACAAACAAAACAAACAATTACAATTGCCATACAAAGCAGTGGTCGAGGTTATGAAAAATTTAATAATACCATAATGGAACAAGAAGTACTCCTTACAAAAATATGCCCTGAAAACTTAGAATTACCCCTCCATTCAACTGAATCAGAACGTCTAGTGTACAAATGGCCATGCACGTCAATATGTAACATTCCTAAACAATTTTTCAAGTCTTTACGCCAATTCCTCAATCAATATGTAAAACGCAAAGACAAAATCAAAATTAAACTACTGCAAAATATGGATACCTGTCCAGTGCGCAAATACACAGGACTAAAAGGACATTCATTGGCCTGCATTACAGGACCTACTTGTAAAACCACCTTCCATGATATCAAAAGAATATCAACACATCATTCAACTTTAAGAAATCTAGTCTATAAACTGTACTATGCTAAAAGTCCTGCTTTAGTACTAGCAAATTTAAATAACATTCTTCTACATGGTACAGCAAAAGACCTACTTCAAGAAATTGACTATATCCAGAAAAAATATTTTGGAAGTGAAAGCCATTTACAGAATGAAATAGCTTTAAACCAAATTAGCAACAATTCTACACATGCCAACCTTTTGATAAACACATACAAAAAAGAAATACTAAAATTTAAAAGTACATCAGCTGAAGTACCAAACCATGTATGTGTATGTTGCCGCAGAACTTTTTATAAACGTAACACGAAAACTGTAGACCTATCGTATAAAATAGAAGACAATGAAGATTCTAAATGGTTTGAATTAGCTCTCTACCTTGTAGCAGAAAACAAATACGAAATAAGTGACCCCTTAATACTTTGCAGTTACTGCACTACAAAACTTGACAACAACCAAACTCCTTCACGTGCTATCACAAATAATTTGGAATTATACCCACTACCAAAACCCCTACAACAACTTAATTTATATGAGAGCATCATAATTCAAACAGTACACCCATTTCAAGCAATAATACGCCTTCAACCAAAAACAGTAAAATTACCTGCCTCTGAATTGGTAAAAGGGATTTGTGGAAAAGTAGTTTATTTACCATTAGATCTAAAAGAACATGTGAATACTCTAGGAGTGCAACGTCCAATGCAGCAATCTTTAATTATCTTAGTAAATGGAGTACCTACAAAAGACAAAAAAATATGGCAACAGCTGGTAGATTTACATAAAGTTAGGCAAGCCTTGCAATATCTTAAAGAGAATAATGAATATTACAAAGAAATTAATATTGAAGAAAACTTGAAAGATACAACTGAAATAATTCAAGAAACACAAGAAGCTGGTCAATTTGAGCTACTAGATCCTGCTGCAATATCAAATACTTTAGACCATTATACAATTCATCCTTTGTACTCTAATGACACCATAGAACATGCACTGGAAACATACCAAATGCGTCAAACAAAAGGATCACCAATCAGCATATGGGAAAAAAGTATAGAAGCACATGCTTTTCCTCTACTCTTTCCTACTGGCAAAGGAGGAAGGTATGATGATAGACCTATTCAAATATCAGCTTCAGAATACCGCTCATTACGGATGTATTCTGAAGATCCCAGATTTAGACAAAATGTGGAATACATATTCCACCTACTCTTTGAAAGTGAACTAGCAACTTTATGTCACGGAGTTGCACACATATTAAAATCAGGATCCCACTTTCAAAATATGACAGCTACACAATTATTACAAAAAGTGCAACAAAAGGATGAGGTTTTACAATCAAATATTACAAATCTACTGGCAAATATGCGTGGTACTAAAGAGTACTGGTTTCGACGTCACGGAGATGTACGTTGTATGATCAGAAACCTTGGCCCACCCACTTGGTTTGTTACATTAAGTTGCACAGAATATGCATGGGAAGATTTACATGCTTTCCTACGCATATCAAATAAAAACAAAACAAATATAGATATACTAACACCAGGAGAACTTTGTTCTTTGGATCCTGTTAATGTTTTAAGATATTTTCACCATCGCTTCATTGCTATGCTACATTTTATTTGTAATAAAACTGTTCCTCCCCTTGGAGAAAAGAATACCAAGCCAGAGGAGCACCACATATCCACATGCTTTTATGGATTAAAGATGCTCCTAAATTTGGTCAAGACAGTGATGCCACTGTTTTACAGTTTATTGAAAAATATGTCACTTGTGAAATTCCATAAGAATCTACAAATAGTGATCTTGATGCACAAATTTTACAATTTCAAAGACATAAATGTGGCAAATATTGTCGTCACAAATACAAAAACAAAGGGAAATACTACACCAAATGCTGATTTGGTTTCCCTAGACCAGTTACAAATACAGGTCAAGTGAACAACCTCATGTCTTCAGTTAGACATAGTGTTAAAGGTAAGTCACCTAAAAATACATATTACATAAAAAGAAAAGAAGAAGAAAAATATATCAATGATTATAATGCAATCATTGCCCACTTATGGAATGCAAACATAGATGTGCAGTACATTGCAGACAATTCTACTGCAGTTGCACGATATGTCACAGCATACTTAACCAAAGCAGAAAAGACAGAGCTCCAAGACCTCTGGAATAACCTGTCATCAGATAAAACAGTGTCTCAGAAATTATACAGCTTGGGCATAAAAATGCTCTCGCATAGAGAATGTGGATCATATGAAGCAGCTGATCGTTTAACTGGTACTGCATTGTATGGTGAATCTGAAAATATAGTATGGCTAAGTCTTGGTCCAGCTAAATCTAGAAAAAGAGTTCTAAAAACATACGAAGATATAGAAGCAATAGCCAAACATGATCCCAACAGCCAAGACATTTTAAAAACAATGTATTGGACACATACTACCCAAACAGAAATAATACTTTGGAAACCATCTGTCTATACCACATAGCCCAAAACTACACATACAAAAATAATATAAAACCTGATGAAAAAAAAGGTAAATACAGAGTGACAAACTGTGAAGGCGGCTTAGTTAAACTCACTAAACCAAATTCAATTAATCATATCAAATTGTCATTGAAGACTCCTCAAAATAAAGAAATATATTACATGTCCCTGTTACAACTCTTTAAACCATTGAGAAAAGAAGAAGAAATACTAGAAAACTATGACTCACACGAAGATGCTTTCAAAGCAAATGAAAGCACTATAACTGATGTAAACTTTACACAATACAAAACAATGTTGCACAATGAACAGCAACACAAAAAAGAACTCCAGGCCCAACTAGATAAAGACACTCCTGACAGTAGTCAACCTTCTGTAACAGGAAGCCAAGAACCACTGGGAGAACCACTAATAATAAATGAGGCAGAATTAGCTATGAAAGAAGTAGAAAACACCATGTGTCAGTATGAAGATAAAGAAGACTTAACTACTACAATCAAAACTAAACAGTGAACAACGTAGCATTTTTGAAGAAGTAACAAAACAAATTGCGCATGGTGTACAACATGAAAATAAAGAATGTTCCTGCCATAATTATAAACCTATACTACTGTACGTCAGTGGTGAAGCTGGTTCTGGCAAAACATTCCTAATCAAAATCATCAGTAAATTCCTTCAACAATTGACAAACAACAAACTGTCAGCTGTTGTCACTGCCCCTACAGGTTTAGCTGCCTACAATATAGGTGGTGCCACTTTACACTGATTACTACTATTGCCAGTAGAACACCAGAACAAATTAGACTATTACAAACTTTCTGCAGAAGCTGCAATGGAACTACGCAGAGTATTAAAACAAATGACAATGCTACTAATAGATGAAGTGAGCATGATCTCCAACCTAATGTTGGCTTTGATTCACCTCAGATTACAAGAAGTACTGAAAACAAACTATGAAGAGCTCTTTGCAGGAAAACACATTATTGTTTTCGGAGATCTTCTTCAATTTACACAAGTAAAAGGTGAGCCTATTGTTAAAACATTAGGACACAAACTCTGCCCTAAAACTGTTGGCAGCATTGGAAATATCAACCTTTGGCAACATTTCCAATACAGAGAATTAACAGAAAACATGCGGCAATCTGCAGATCTCACTTATGCCAACATCTTAAAAAGTATCAGAGTTGGTATACTCTCCAAAGAAGCAGAAAGAATATTGAAAACCTGGCAAATTAATGCACTTTATGGCAATAATGCATGTGCTACAGATGTTATGGAACAATTAGCCCACAAAAATGTCGATTCTATGGCCTTAATGCCAACTCTTGCAAGCTGTTTCAAATTCAATGAAATAATGTTAAGTAAAGAAACGCAACCAATAATGGAAATTAGCGCCACAGACAAACTAAATGTACATGGTATGACACTACCTATGTGTGACCAAGCCACAACAAGACTAAATAGTTTAGAAAAATCAATCTCAAACAAAGCAGGCTTAGAAAAGATATTAAAATGATCCTTAAATTGCAGAGTAATGCTTAAACGTAACCTTGATGTGGACCAAGGACTAGTTAATGGAGCACTGGGTACAGTTGTTGGCTTTCAAACATACCCACGTGACAACAAAATTCAGTTTGTCAATATACTCTTTGACAAACTTTCAGAAGTTAAAAGGATAGGACGCTCAACAGCTCGATTCCATCTCTTCAAAGACATGTATGTACGCAGAGAACAATTTTCTCTAACTCTTGCATACGCAGTCACGATTCATAAATCACAAGGTCTTACCCTAGACAAAGCAATGATAGATATTGGTAACACAGTCTTTAAAGAAGGCATGAGTTACGTAGCACTATCATGCTTACGTACACTTGACGGTCTATTTCTAATCAACTTTGATGCAAGTAAAATAAACGCTGATATTCCTTGCATTTTAGAATACAATAGACTTCGCTCACTATACACACCCCATCTAAACACATATTCTGTTCCACAAAAAGTAAAACATTATAAAAGAAAAATAAATCAAACAGAAAAGCAACACGATGTCACTGCAAATCCTCCAAAGAGAGTAAAAGAAAGTAATACTTCATCAAGTACCACAAGCAAAAAAGAATCAATTAGGGAAAGTAAACCAGGTACTTCTTCAAAGAAGGAAGACAAACTCCAAAAAAAGCAGTCAGATACAGAACTACCTGGTCCATTTAAACTCTCAAATATAGTTGGTGTAAATTTCTACGCAAATGTAGCAATGAATATTCTATTTCAATTACCACCAATTGTTGAGAACATTTACTTACACAGTACAGACCCATTGTGTTTGCAAATGTTAGTACTTCACAGAAATGCAGCAAACAATCCTGACAACATGCATAGTGTTTATGGAATAAGACAACAATTGGACTACTGTGCTGGAATGGTGAAATTCACTATAAACTCACAGGAAGATCCACAAGAATTTCTAATGTACTTACTACAAGTACTGGAAAACAAAAACATACCTATAAATGAAATCTTGCAGATTTCATACATGTGGAAACATACATGCACTCTCTGCAACAATGTGACACAAGAAGAAATCCCCAATGAACGCTTCGTATATATATCAATACCTAATTGTGAATCCATTCCATTTCAGCAACTTGTACAAAATGCAAACCATGGTAGATTATGTTCTACCTGCAATTCAGATAATCGCTCCACGTTAGTAATACAAACACATAGTAAATACGTAATACTAATGCTTCTACGTTACAATGCAGATGGTACAAAAACAACTGCAAGCTGACTGGATTCACACATGGTCAAATATCACTTGGTAAGAAAACCTTCACAACAATAGGTATAATCTACCACGCAGGAGCCACAACCAATTCAGGGCACTACACTGCATATATAAAAAAGAAATGTGGATGGTTTGAATGTAATGATAGTACCATTACTCTAAAGCAGAGATTACGAGCAAATCTTACAAACGCTTATTTAATGTTCTTAAAACCAAAATGTGATAACTAAACTGTACTCAAACCTCAAGTAAACTTGTAGTAAAAAATATAAACTGTTAGAATATTCCAAAAGCTAACTGCCCAAAGATTCTACAACAATTAATCACATAAATGAATACCACTAATTTAGAGCAAATAATAGACAATTAGAATACGCCAATTGGTATCTAACTGTCCTAAAATTTAACAATATACAAACAGATAAATCAATACCACTAAAATATATCAAAAAATAGACAGTTAGAATACTCCAATTGGTATCTAACTGTCCCAAAATTTAACAATATCCAAACAGATAAATCAATACCACTAAAATATATCAAAAAATAGACAGTTAGAATACGCCTACTGGTATCTAACTGCTCCAAAATTTCATAATATCCAAACAAATAAATAATATGTTAATGCTCCAAAAAAAAATGCAACAACCCAATGTATAAAGCATTAGCCAAAAACAACAAATGAACACTGAAAACAAACAAACAAATAAACTGTAGCATAACAGAAAAATATTTATTTTTTTAATCCAACATGGATTTTTTTTTCTCCCACAGACCCAATGATTTTAGCAACGAACACAGAAACTGAGCAAATTGCACAGTACTCTGGTTTGTAATCTACTAAATATGAGGGTCCAAAAAAAAATGTTGATTATACAATGTAAAAGTCATTACAAAATACTAATACTAACATGCTATTTTCTTTTATCACAGAAATTAACAAGAAATACATGTACTCCAGTTACTAAACCAAACAGTAAGTATATTATACACTCTATGCCCTGGCCACAACCATCACAGCATATCATACCCATAGTATATTATAACTTTGTTCCTTATAAATTTGTTTTTGACCCAAAGTTATAAGCAACTATAAATGTGATATGCTGCGGTGGTTGTGGCCAGGGCATAGAGTGTTGGGTGCATGGCCATTTGGCCATGCACCCAACACTCTATGCCCTGGCCACAACCACCGCAGCATATCACACCCATAGAGTAAAACATTTCAACTATGGCCTATGAAAACTTTTAGGGGCCAATTCATAGAATTCGGCGCACAAGTGGCGCACGCGGCTGGCGCACAGTGTGCGCGTGCGGTAGTCTGCGCCAGCCGCGTGCGCCGAAACACATTTCCGTGCACAGCGTATTCATGGATTCCAGCCACCAAAACCAGCCGTGGCGCACAGTGGCGCAGCGACCTTGCAGCAGCGCCAGTTACGCCCCCAAGAACGCCTTCCGCGCAGGGAAAAGCCATCAAAATCCCCAATCCAGCGCAAAGGGCTGCGCTAACCCTGTATCAGCACGGCAAGCGGGCTACGTGTATTACAGGGGTTCACGTGAAGTTTCACACGCGATTTCAGCAGGGTACATGTATTTCAGGGGTGCGCGGGAAGTGCCACACGCGAATAGCCTGGGCGCGTGTATTTCAGGGGTGCGCGGGAAGTTCCACACGCGAATAGCCTGGGCGCGTGTATTTCAGGGGTGCGCGGGAAGTTCCACACGCGAATAGCCTGGGCGCGTGTATTTCAGGGGTGCGCGGGAAGTTCCACACGCGAATAGCCTGGGCGCGTGTATTTCAGGGGTTCGCGGGAAGTTTCACACGCGATTTCAGCAGGGTACGTGTATTTCAGGGGTGCGCGGGAAGTTCCACACGCGAATAGCCTGGGCGCGTGTATTTCAGGGGTGCGCGGGAAGTTCCACACGCGAATAGCCTGGGCGCGTGTATTTCAGGGGTGCGCGGGAAGTTCCACACGCGAATAGCCTGGGCGCGTGTATTTCAGGGGTGCGCGGGAAGTTCCACATGCGAATAGCCTGGGCGCGTGTATTTCAGGGGTGCGCGGGAAGTTCCACACGCGACTAGCCTGGGCGCGTGTATTTCAGGGGTGCGCGGGAAGTTCCACACGCGAATCGCCTGGGCGCGTGTATTTCAGGGGTTCGCGGGAAGTTTCACACGCGATTTCAGCAGGGTACGTGTATTTCAGGGGTGCGTGGGAAGTTCCACACGCGAATAGCCTGGGCGCGTGTATTTCAGGGGTGCGCGGGAAGTTCCACACGCGAATAGCCTGGGCGCGTGTATTTCAGGGGTGCGCGGGAAGTTCCACACGCGAATAGCCTGGGCGCGTGTATTTCAGGGGTTCGTGGGAAGTTTCACACGCGATTTCAGCAGGGTACGTGTATTTCAGGGGTGCGCGGGAAGTTCCACACGCGAATAGCCTGGGCGCGTGTATTTCAGGGGTGCGCGGGAAGTTCCACACGCGAATAGCCTGGGCGCGTGTATTTCAGGGGTGCGCGGGAAGTTCCACACGCGAATAGCCTGGGCGCGTGTATTTCAGGGGTGCGCGGGAAGTTCCACACGCGAATAGCCTGGGCGCGTGTATTTCAGGGGTGCGAGGGAAGTTCCACACGCGAATAGCCTGGGCGCGTGTATTTCAGGGGTGCGCGGGAAGTTCCACACGCGAATAGCCTGGGCGCGTGTATTTCAGGGGTTTGCGGGAAGTTTCACACGCGATTTCAGCAGGGTACGTGTATTTCAGGGGTGCGCGGGAAGTTCCACACGCGAATAGCCTGGGCGCGTGTATTTCAGGGGTGCGCGGGAAGTTCCACACGCGAATAGCCTGGGCGCGTGTATTTCAGGGGTGCGCGGGAAGTTCCACACGCGAATAGCCTGGGCGCGTGTATTTCAGGGGTGCGCGGGAAGTTCCACACGCGAATAGCCTGGGCGCGTGTATTTCAGGGGTGCGCGGGAAGTTCCACACGCGAATAGCCTGGGCGCGTGTATTTCAGGGGTGCGCGGGAAGTTTTACACGCAATTTCAGCAGGGTACGTGTATTTCAGGGGTGCCGGGGAGTCCTCGATGTGATTTGACAGTGTGGGTCCTCCCAGGTGTTCCCTGTACACCCTCCACGGCCCCTGCAGGCAGCCCACACCACAGGGGACTACCCTGCATCCCTGGTCATGTCCCGCAGGCAGCCCACCCAACATGGGCATGCCCCCCAGCAAAGGCACATGTCTCCTTGAACTAATGAACACCAACTCATGTCCCCCACCACCCCCACCCCCCAGCACTGTGGGGCACCTGCCAGCAGGCCCCCACCCATGTCCAACTCATGTCCCCCACCACCCCCACCCCCCAGCACTGTGGGGCACCGCCAGCAGGCCCCCACCCATGTCCAACTCATGTCCCCCACCACCCAGCACTGTGGGGCACCTGCCAGCAGGCCCCCACCCATGTCCAACTCATGTCCCCCACCACCCCCACCCCCCAGCACTGTGGGGCACCTGCCAGCAGGCCCCCACCCATGTCCAACTCATGTCCCCCACCCCCCCACCCCCCAGCACTGTGGGGCACCTGCCACCAGGCCCCCACCCATGTCCAACTCATGTCCCCCACCACCCCCACCCCCCAGCAGTGCAGGGGCACCCACCACCAGGCCCCCACCCATGTCTCCCACCACCCCCAACCCCCCAGTCACCAGGGGCAGCCTCCACCAGGCCCCCACCCATGTCTCCCACCACCCCCACCCCCCCCAGTCACCATGGCCAGCCTCCACCAGGTCCTCACAATCCCCAACACACATGAACGTCAGCGTGTAATACGAGGAAAGGGCCATGCGCGTAGTGGAAACTGCACGTCCGCGTGTAATACGAGGAAAGGGCCTATGCGCGTAAGGGCCCTGACGCACGCAGGTGTTACCCTCATTGCACGTGATGACAGAACACACGTGGATTTCCACCAATCGCGTGTGAAAGTTCCCGGCACCCCGGAACACACGTACCCAGGCCACTTGCGTGTACGCACACTCCCCTCCAATCACACGCGATGACACTCGGACCGTATCCGAACACGGGAAACACGCGCACGGCAAAAGACGTGCACAGGCGTCAACGCGTCTGCCACACGAAGGCAGGCGGAAGCGTCCCCGCGCACAGCATAAAAGTGCGCGCAAACAACAAACGCGTATATACAGCTACGATGAATGCCCCATTTGTCGCTGCACTGATCGTGGGACACCGCAGGAGGAGGAGAATAGCCAGGGCACGCATTTTCGCAACACAGACAAGCCTTTTTGGGATGCCTGACGACCAGGTCTATGGCAGGTATAGGTTTCCACCCCATATCAGCCTAGACCTGGTCAGGGAGTGGGAAGATGACCTCACATCCCCCACCCTTTGCTCCCAAGCATTGAGCCCCTTGGAGAAGGTGCTCAATGTCCTGCATTTTCTGGCCACTGGGTCATTTCAGCGGACCACTGCCATAGTGGGGGGGGTCTCACAGGCCACGCAGTCACGCTGCCTACACCAGGTACTGGCAATCATGACAGCGCGCCCCTCAGTCCGCAGGCACATATACATGCCCAGAACACCCGCAGAAAGGCAGGCCGTTGTCCTGGATTTTTTCAGGGTGGCACACTTCCCCAAAGTGCTCGGTGCCATAGATTGCACCCATGTGGCCCTACGTCCACCTAGGGCCATTGAGCACATCTACCGAAACCGCAAGCACTGGCATTCCATCAATGTACAGGTGGTATGTGATGCAAAGGGAATCATCACCTCTGTCTATGCAAACTACCCTGGCTCCACCCATGACAGTTTCATATACAGAATGTCCGCCCTGAGCCGGGCCCTGGAAGCTGGGCAGCATGGCGACACATGGCTCCTAGGTCAGTACAAATGCCCTTGCACATGCATGCAAGTCACACACAGACAAATATCCAAACCCTAATAATCTCAACTATTATCATCTCCCCAGGGGACAGTGCCTACCCTCTGAGCAACCACATGATGACGCCAATCCGGAACCCCACCACACCACCCCAGGTAAGATACAACGCCGCCCATATTTCAACCAGGGGCATAGTGGAGCGCACATTCGGAGTGCTCAAGTCACGTTTCCGCTCCCTTGACCGCTCTGGCGGGCAACTACTCTATGCACCACCAGTAGTGTGCAGGATCATTGTGGCAGCATGTGTCCTGCACAATGTAGCAACACGGCAGGGCGTCCCGGTGGACATGGTGGTGCCCCCACATCCCCAACCACAGGCGCTGCCCATGGGAGGGGACAGGGCACGTGGCGAGGAAGCCCGGACCCAGCTTGTGGCCACATTTTTCACCTAATCTCCCACCCCTGCGGAGTGCACACAGGCCTGGCACATACCAGGTGACAATCGATGATGACAAAGAGACAGTCAACTGTCACAACCTTACCACCCTGAGATAGTTGCCATGGAAGTGCCACATCGTCTGCATCCCTAGCTACTTAAACACAAGCTATCCTGTGTGACCAAAAGGCACACATATGACATATGACATGATATGGGCCATACACAAGTATTCCAAGGCGCAATGAGGCAGGGAGGGGGGAACAAGGGAACACAGAGAACGGTACTACTAGGCCAGGTGTCATTGGGATCGTGCAAGTGCAGGGGTAGGGGGAATGGGAAAAGTGCAAGGGGAAGGGTGTGGGGGAGTCCAGTACAGGGGAAGTAGCCCAAAAAAATTAATACATAGGTCACCTGGTGGCAACTACAAAGGTGAGTGCAGTCAAGTGCTGGGAAGGGAGGGCTGTAGGGATAGAGAGACAGTACTGCAGTGCAGGGGTTGCCAGGGAGGCAGTGCAAGTGGAGAGTGGCTGGGCCAGGGACCAAGGTCGGTGAGAGTGGCCCAGTTGCAGCTCCTGTGCAGTTCCAGTGGAGAATTCTGCAAGGGAGAGGCAGAGAGTAAGCAGAAGCAAAGAGGAAGGACATGAGGTGCTTCCAGAACTGGAGATGATTCCCCTCAAGTTCAAGCCAGGCCGGAAGTCTGTTCCAGGGGGAGGGCCCTGCTGCGGAGAGAAATCTACCCCCAGCTAGTTGCTCTGAGAAGCGGATGACACGGACATGCAAGGTGTGCATCACACACACCTGCACACCAGGCCATGGCCATCACTGTCATGTCACACAAACCCTCCCAAACATCAACATGTCATGGCACGCAATACCCATACACCAATGCAGTAACGATAAGGTACACATTGCCATGTCCTAAATGCACAGTGGCATCGGACACTGCTGCCTGACCCGGAATCAGATGAAATGACAGACCAACAACCTCCCACCCAAAATAAGTCATTTCAAAATGCATTACAACAGTCGTAGACGTAATATCACAATGAATGCCTGTCTACATGCACATCATGCATTGCAAAATCAACACTGCAGCTCATGTGTGCAGTGTCCTACTGCACACCGTGAGCATCAAATCTAAGTGACAGACCACGTCAAACATCAAATCAGGCATGTACTGGATCCATGATCGGTCACAGAACATGTGCTGCCGGGACACAGTGGGCACCAGAAGGCAAACAGTGTACATGTGTATATGCAAGGGTGGGAGTACATGTAGTGCATCAGAGTGCAAGTGTGTGGTTCTGCAAGGACATGCACTCCACATATGCATGTGCACTCAAGTGACCATCAGTGTTCCCTACACATCACATGTGAACATCCACCATGTGTACACCCCAGCATGTCAAACCTCAACTATCCCCTCGCACCTGAAAGGAAAACACAACACATGAACAGGCATTGATCAGCAGAACACAACATGTACATGGGATACCACCATTACTATGTCAGAGTTCCCATCACACTGCAGGGCAAGGCAACAATCAACAACAACCCCCCCCCTCCCTCACAAATGACCATGACCCACTGAACAACTGCACCTGGGTCATGGAGCCCCCAAACCTCAATTCCACCTGGCCACAGGATCACCTTTACCCTTCGTCATCATCTCCCACCTTGTGTGTAAAAAGATGCCTGAACCCCCTGAATACACACTCATTTCCGAAACACAAAATCCAAGGCATAAAAACGAACCCAAACACCCTCCAGTAGATGACTTGACGTAGCAGTACCTCACAAAGGCCAAGTACTACCACAATGATGCAACAACCAAGGTAGCACAGCAAAACAATGTCACGACAGGATGTGAGACATGTGTGGTACATGACATTGGATGATGCACCATGAATGGATGTGTACTGTCACAGGTCCCCTGTACAGGCGCGGGAGTGCCACGAAACAACCACCCCCACCATGTCCCGGGTGCCTGCAAGGTCAAACTCACACAGGCCCCTGAGACCCTGGTGGGGAAGGAGGTTCAGGGATATGCAGTCGGGACAGGTGTTGACACACTGGATGACTGGAATGAGCGGCAGGAGAGGGGAGGTGGAATGACACATGAAACTAGGGAATGCACGAAAATGTACAACCTGCATGAACACATACACAATCCAAACAGACTTGGACATCATTGTCATGGCCTTCTGTAGTCCAGGCTCAGGAGTGGTACGAACCCACCACCCCCTCTAGGGTTTTGGCGCCTGCAAGTTCGGGGCTTACACAGGCATCCGCAACCCCAGTGGGGAAAGAGGGTCAGGGAACGTTGCTTGGATAGGCACGGGAAGCAGGAACACCGGGTAGAGGGTACAGGTTTCAAAATTGCATAGGATCACGGGTGATTAGGGAGAAAATAACATACCAAATAGAACCACACATACATCCATGCATCAGTACACTCCCCAGCAAGCCTATGCAGAGCAGTTTGTAAGAAAAACAACAAGACACTTAGCTCTGGTTTTGAGTGCTGGCCTCCTGCCTGCGCACTCTCAGGTCCGGTTACAGGAGCAGTGCAATGCTGCAAAGAGAGACACAGTCAACAACCTGTACGTGCCAATTGCACAAAAACACAACACCAAACATGCCCCATAGCAACAGACTACTCTACAAACAGACAATCTGTGGTTGATGCTTCGTACCCATATATAACATCACCCCTGTGACGGGTCATACACAGTCAATGCAGTAAGGCAGCCGCTGCTGGGTGCGTGGAAAATGGAACACCAATGTGTCACAATTCACACAACATGCAATGTTCCCTGGGTAAGCAGACAGACCCATATTGCAAGCCATGACTACAGAGCAAGTTGTGTACCACCATGACCGAAACAAAGTTGGCAGTGCATTTATCATGAAGTACGTGGAAAAGACATGCACTGCACCCGAGTATGTCCCTTGCTGCATGTCCCTGTGAGCTGCCCCTTTCCATGTCTCGGAAGGCTACATGGTTGATACAAGTGGCTCAATGGACCTTGGTGTACCGGAGGGTATGTGCCACTGCCCCAGCATGTGTCCCAGACAACCCTACTATCAGCAGCCATCAGTCCACAAACACATCTGAGCTGCATTGTGTGCTTCAACACCAATATTCGTCTAAGCTCACCCTCAGTGCTGTGACTAAGCCTGCATGTGCAACTCGCCTGGTGCAAGCTTTGCTGTGTCGTGGCCCCCCTGTGATGCTCACCTTGCCTGGAGTTCCTTGGAACATGTCAGCAGTACTAGGATGTGGGTCTGCAATCACTGTGCCTCTGCTCCTGCACACATGTGCATGTGGGCACCAACAAACGGGTCCAGAATTCCGTCGTCCAATGGGACATGTCTGCTGGCAAAGGTGCTCTGGAGGCTCATCCCCCTGCAGAAAGGGCATGTAACACATGATTAATGCTTCAAAGTAATCTGTGTGTGTCTCATCAGGCATCTCATTACTTGACCATGTCAGAGAGTCACATCACAAATCACACCATCAGTCCGTCTTTCACCTACAAAGTGTGGAACACTATCTACAGCATGAATAGCAACACGCACATGTACAGGAAAGAAATTAAACATACTACACAATGCATAGCAATCAATGTCCACATTAATCATGATACACCCCATCTAGCAAAAGCTGAACAGTGGACAATGACACCTAAATCATCCCCACTAGGGGTGTCAACACAAGTCACACAGCACCAGACATGCCACAGATATGACAGTCCAATGCCCTTGTGTAAAATGCTGTAACACCGAACCATCCTTGCGAGCCCATGGATAAGGGAGGCAGGAGTGGCATATGTGAGTCAAGGAACCCAAGCAGCAAACACATACACAAGACAACCATGAAGGGCCCAGCTGGAACAGACAGTGGATGCCTTCAAAAGCCACAAAGCACCGCACCGTCACATGAAAGCACAATAGACTAGCAATTTTAAACTAACTCAACTATTAACTAATTACACTAACTATGGAAAACCTACATTACCTATTTAAACTAACTATCAAACAGAAACATAACTAACTAAACTAGAAGAAAAATCAAAAATGGCCACATACGACCCGGGGGGGAGGGGAGGCACCCAGGAGGGGGGAGGTACAGGGTGCTGCTCAACATCCACATGCGATGATGCTGAGCCAAAAAAAAATACCTCCATGGGCTCAACGCCTGCACAGCACGACCTATGTGGGAGATAGATGGTCGTCCGAGTCTGGCTCATCCTGGAAAGGAGGACGTGGCACAGTAGCCTGGCCACGCCTAGCCGCAGCTTGCCCCTCGTCGGCAGCAAGTCTGCCGGACGGGTGAGCCTGGTTCTGTGTGGCGATGTGACGTAGGTCTGCATGCAGAACCTCCCGTGATACACGTGCTTCCTCTTGCAAGGTAGCACGTGTAACACGGAGTTCCTCCTGCAAGGCCTGGCTTGACAACCGCTGCACCTCCCGGCAAGCCTGTAGCTCAGCCGAGATGGTACACTCAAGCTGTGCAAACCGCTCCTCTGCCCGCTGCCTCTGGGACATCATAAGGACACCCAGAGTGGATCTGAGGGAAGCATACTCCTCCCTCAAGGCATCCATGTGCGCCTCTGCATGAGCAGCAATTGCTTGACGCAGAGACGACATTTCAGCCTGGCGTGCCCTGTCTGAGGCCGCCATGCCCAGCCTGAGCGAGCGGGCCGTGGACCGTGCCGCCTGCTGCTGGAGAAGCACCTGCCTAGCAGGGGGGAGCACAGATCGGGCCACACGCTCCATGCTCTCAGCGATGTTCTCCATTGCTGCCCCCTGCCGTTCGGAATTGGCAGTCATGTCTTGCTCCCACTCAGTATACAGCGGTTGCGCGCGGCGACCGCATTGCCGGGCTTGACCCCTGCGGGACCCAAGGACCGGGGGTCCTCGCTGTGTTGGCACCGCCTGCGGCTGCACGACTACATGCCCCCGTCGACGTGATGTCCCAGGCACATCAGTGACTGGTGTGGAGGGTGACCCTGCGTCCCGATCCACCACGGGCGGAGGAACCAAGACTGTCTGATCCCTCAGTGCAGGTGTCGCAGACAGAGGAGTGTCCACATCAGAATCACTCACCCCTGACACATGGACTTGATGGTCATCCAACTCAACATGGATGTCAGAGTCGTCATCAAGGCTGGACTCATAGGCAGCCAGAGACAAGATGGACTGCAGCACTTGGGGGTTTTCGTGGCCTCCCACCCCACGACCCACACTAGTGCCGGGTTGATGTGGCGTTACCAACCCTGTGTCTGGCATGACAACACCATCCTCTGCCTCCATTGCGTCATCACCTGAAAAATAGAGGGGAAAAGGTCAATACACATGTCAGAAGCACACGACACACACACACACCGACAGCAAAGGCATCAGGCAGACATGTGACACACAACATATGACCTGGCATGCATGCTGGGTCTACTTTGAATAGCTTCTGTGATCAGACCTGTTGAAAGGTGGCAGTTTCCATGGAAGTGGGTCTATGCAGTGCAGAAAATGTGTACGCCACTCACTACCTACATGTACAAGCACTACATGGTGTGTGCCAGGAAATGTGAAGGCAGTGCAATGTCAAAATCAGACATCACGTGCATTGTGCATTCAATGTGTACCATGTCCAGTAGCCAAGCACCCCTCCACCCCAGTACCAAAGCAGGGATGCCTATCATGGTATCAAAAGGCTGACCATACACCTGTGTATTGACAGGCAGTGTTGACTGGCATCAACAGCTTCATGTGATTCAAATGACAACACTGCAAATGATGCTGGGACAGTGGGCAGGACACATGATGGAAACTCCGGAGGCCGCCCACGTGTGAAGAAGACACAACAAGAGTTGGACAGAGTCATTGGCCATTGAACAGGCTGAGGCCTGTGAGCCACACAGATTGTCAGAGCCTAAACATGTGTGCAACGCAGGACTGAGGCACAGTTGACATGGGAAGGCTGATGAGATGGCAGGCAATGTATGTAACCAAGGACTGATATTACAGTGATCATCCAGTCAAGGACACATAGGGGCATGCGTGCAATGCACATGGAGCATGAATGGGCACTCATGTCCCTGCGGGACATCTGACCCATGCACAGTACAAGTGAGATACCCTGCATCGAGTACTAAGGCTGTACGACATGGCATATGTCTGGCAGATTCTACGCTGGAAGTTAGCATCTACACAGGACACATGGACAAGAAACTACACATTGGCAAGATTGGATCAGACCAGTGCAAAGGTGGAACTGGGGTGCAGAGTGGCGGAGGAGGGGCAAGGGAGCATGCCTACATGGAGTCCTGCATGCAGGCAGAGGTGACATGCATGACGTTAGCATTGCATTAATTACACATCAGAACCATGTACACGTCACATGTAGCAGCAATCATGCACAACACATCCCACAAGTGAACCACACACGTCCTCAACAAACACGCATCAACACTCACTGGACTGGGCATCGAAGTCCAGCTTCTCTCCCACTCCTTCGACCAATTCAGGTGGTATGAACTCCGCAACGAGAGCCTCATGCGGAGTGAGTTCTTCCTCCTCTGGTGCAGGCCCACCGCCAGTCACCAGAGTCAAGTTGTAATTTGAGGCACGCTTGGCCTTAGTGCTGCGCTTGATGTCATTCCAACGCTTTTTGCACTCCTGCGCCGTGCGCACCTCATGGCCGAATGAACTGACATGTTCCGCAACATGCTTCCAGTGGGTGTCACGTTGGGCAGCCGTGGTCTGACTATTGGCACCCACTAGCATGTCACGGCTGTGTCCCCGCATGTAGTCCACGAGGAAGTCCAGTTCCTGCTTACAGAAAGGCTTCTTCCTCGACGTGCAGGAGGTCGTGGCTGTGTGTGGGGTCGCAGCCTGTGCTGCAGGTGCAACCTTCCTCCTCTTGGACTGTGGCGCAGACCCTGGCTGGCTAATGCCGCCCTGACCAGCATGGCCAGTGGGTTCGGTGGATTGAGCCAAGGGAGTGGCAGGTGGAGGGATGACCAGAGGCCTGACTTGTGTCAGTGGCAGCTGGGTGCCCACTAATGGACCCTGCGCAGCAACATCAGCTGTGGCAGGGTGCTTGGCCGCAACGGTCCTGGTTGGCAGGCTCACAACCGGGGTGCTGTTGGGTGCATCTGCCCCTGCACTTGCCAACACCCGGCTGTTCGGGGCAGCAGATGACATGACTGCCCCAGGGACACGTGTCTTGGTCTGAGCAGCCCAGCGTGCCCCTATGGTTTCCCCCCTGGCCTGTTGGAGATCTACCAAGGGCTCTTCAAGTGCCAACGCAGCCTGCGCTGGCAGACCCTGAGCCTGGGTGGCGGTGTCCACAGCTGCACCTGCAGCTACCACCACCCTTGGGCCCGTGGCAGTCGATGGAACGGACTGCCGGGTCATATGGGTGCCAGTGCCAGATGCAGGAGCTGCATCCCCCGGAACCACAGGAGGTGGTGGCATGGCTGCACCGACACATGGCACAACATTGTGCTCAAGTGGCGCACCCCTGCCTCTTCCCCCTCTGTGGCTGCCCTGGACACCCTGGAGTCCCCCTACTCCCTGGTCACCACGGCCACGTCCCCGACCACGCCCGCCACGAGGAGTACGCCCAGCTGAGGCGCCCCTCACCTTTGGTGGCCTCCCAACCATGGCACAGATGTAGTAGTGCTGGCACAGATGGAGTGGTGCCAATGGGAGGTGTACACCACAATTGACCTGGGCAATTGGGGTGAAGGGGGTGGGAAGCAAGATGTTAACAGCCCCCCTGCACCTGCAAGGCTGTATGTGACCCCGGTGATGTGGTGACGGGTCACGCAACGCTCAGGCACCCCAAAACTGCAGTAAAACCGTGCACGCAACCCTGCAGCCTACGTGCGTGGATTGGACCTCCCGCAGTACGCGGTGGCACCCAGTAACACGAATAACGCGTACGCGTGGGACACGCAGGCTACTATGACATCAAAAATGGGTGCGATACACAGGGGCACCCGCAGTGGGAAAAAGAGCGTGTGTGACTCACCGTCTGACTAGCGCGATGCAGAAAAACACGCGTAGCCAATACCCCCGCCAAAAGAAGAGATACGTCCTTGAGAGCTGTGAAGTTGTGATGGCGCGCGAAACAACAGGAAGCAGCAACACACGTCGGTCTCCACGAAAGGCACGTACAGCGAACTGCTGGGCCCGCTCACCTTTAACCCGTGCTGAGGGTAACGCACTTGCGCGTCACGTCACTTACGCGCATAGGCTCTTTCCTCGTATTACACGCTGACGTGCATGTGTGTTGGGGATTGTGAGGACCTGGTGGAGGCTGCCCCTGGTGGCTGGGGGTGCAGGGTCACATGCAGTGGGGGGGAGTAGTGCAAGTTGACATGTGGGTTGGCTGGTGGGCATGGGCATGGTGGGTGGGGTGCCTGCATGACATGTGCTGGGTAGGCCCCTGTGGTGTGAGCCACCTGCAGGGGCCGTGGAGGGTGTAGAGGGTACACCTGGGAGGACCCACACGTGCAATTCAAGTGTGCTGCTCCCCGCGCACCCCTGTAATACACGTACCCTGTTGATATGCGCACACCTGTAATACACGTACCCTGATGGAATTGCGTGTGTAACTTCCCGCGCACCCCCGAGATACACGTACCCCGCTCAATCGCGTGTGTCACTTCCCGCGCTCCCCAGGAATAAGCGTAGCCCGCTCCCCCAGGCCTGATCGCGTGAGAAACTTCACGCGCACCCCTGAAATACACGTAGCCCGCTCCCCCAGGCCCGATCGCGTGAGAGACTTCACACGAACCCCTGAAATACACGTAGCCCGCTCCCCCAGGCCCGATCGCGTGAGAAAGTTCACGCGAACCCCTGAAATACACGTAGCCCGCTCCCCCAGGCCCGATCGCATGAAGAAGTTCACGCGCACCCCTGAAATACACGTAGCCCGCTCCCCCAGGCCCGATCGCGTGAGAAAGTTCACGTGAACCCCTGAAATACACGTAGCCCGCTCCCCCAGGCCCGATCGCGTGAAGAAGTTCACGCGCACCCCTGAAATACACGTAGCCCGCTCCCCCAGGCCCGATCGCGTGGGTAAGTTCACGCGAACCCCTGAAATACACGTAGCCCGCTCCCCCAGGCCCGATCGCGGGAAGAAGTTCACGCGCACCCCTGAAATACACGTAGCCCGCTCCCCCAGGCCCGATCGCGTGAGAAAGTTCACGCGAACCCCTGAAATACACGTAACCTGCTCCCCCAGGCCCGATCGTGTGAAGAAGTTCACGCGCACCCCTGAAATACACGTAGCCCGCTCCCCCAGGCCCGATCGCGTGAGAAAGTTCACGCAAACCCCTGAAATACACGTAGCCCGCTCCCCAAGGCCCGATCGCGTGAGAAAGTTCACGCGAACCCCTGAAATACACGTAGCCCGCTCCCCCAGGCCCGATCGCGTGAGAAAGTTCACGCGAATCCCTGAAATACACGTAGCTCGCTCCCCCAGGCCCGATCGCGTGAAGAAGTTCACGCGCACCCCTGAAATACACGTAGCCCGCTCCCCCAGGCCCGATCGCGTGAGAAAGTTCACGCGAACCCCTGAAATACACGTAGCCCGCTCCCCCAGGCCCGATCGCGTGAGAAAGTTCACGCGAACCCCTGAAATACACGTAGCCCGCTCCCCCAGGCCCGATCGCGTGAGAAAGTTCACGCGAACCCCTGAAATACACGTAGCCCGCTCCCCCAGGCCCGATCGCGTGAGGAAGTTCACGCGAACCCCTGAAATACACGTATCCCGCTCAATCGCGTGTGTAACTTCCCGCGCAACCCCGAAATACACGTGCCCCGCTCGCACAATTGCTGTATGTTGCCACTTTTGTAATGCGCAGGGACGCTACCGCCTGCCTTCGTGTGGCGGACGTGTATCGGCTTGTGCGTGTCTTTCACTGTGCATGGCTTTGCCCTATTCGGTTCCATGAATACGTGTGGTTCGGGTGCGTGTGGGCGTTCCCTCTGCTTCCCTGCAGTACATCCCCAGTTACGCCCTTGTTTTCGCAAGTTGTTCCCCATTCCGCGCGTTACGCCCCGTGTTCCGCCCACTTTCTAGTGTATGCGCAGAGGTTGTACGCTTTCACTGTGCGCGTCGCGCACGTCTTTCGGGATGTTGCAGTGACGTGTGCGCCATGCACGGGTTTGGCGCACATCCCGAGGAAGACACGCGCAGGGACTTCCATGTATCGCACGCGTGCGCGTGCGCCTCTTTTTTCCGCTTGCGCCTGCTTGCGCCTGCTTGCGCCTCCTTGCGCCTGCTTGCGCGTAGATTTTCGGCGCACGTTTGTTCCATGAATCGGCCCCTGAATGTCCGCGGACATTACCAGTGTTCTTAGAACACTTTCAATTTTCCAGCGAACAATACGGACAGCGTCTTCAGAACACCCCCTACGAACATTTCAGGACAACGCGAAAGTTTTTAGAACACTTTCAACTCGACAACGAACAATACGGACAGCGTCCTCAGGACACCCCCTACGAACATTTCAGGACAACACGTGTGTACTTAGAACACACTCCCATTTTGTTTATGTGCGAACATTTCAGGACAACGCGAGAGTTCTTAGAACACTTTCAACTTGACAGCGAACAATACGGACAGCGTCTTCAGAACACACCCATTTTGTTTATTTGCGAACATTTCAGGACACCCCGAGTGTTCTTAGAACACTTTCAACTTGCCATCGAACAATACAGACAGCGTCCTCAGCACACCCCCTACGAACATTTCAGGACAACGCGTGTGTTCTTAGAACACACCCCCATTTTGTTTATTTGCAAACATCTCAGGACACCGAAACAGTTCTTAGAACACTTTCAACTTGCCATCGAACAATACGGACAGCGTCCTCAGGATACCCCCTACGAACATTTCAGGACACCGCAAGAGTTCGTAGAACACTTCAGGACAACGCATGTGTTCTTAGAACACACCCCCATTTTGTGTATGTGCGAACATTTCAGGACAACGCGAGAGTTCTTAGAACACTTTCAACTTGACAACGAACAATACGGACAGCGTCCTCAGAACACCCCCATTTTGTTTATTTGCGAACATTTCAGGACATCGCGAGTGTTCTTAGAGCGTCTTCAGGACACCCCCTACGAACATTTCAGGACACCGCGAGAGTTCTTAGAACACTTCAGGACAACGCGTGTGTTCTTAGAACACACCCCCATTTTGTTTATGTACGAACATTTCAGGACAACGCGAGAGTTCTTAGAACACTTTCAACTTGACAACGAACAATACGGACAGCTTCCTCAGAACACCCCCATTTTGTTTATTTGTGAACATTTCAGGACACCCCGAGTGTTCTTAGAACACTTTCAACTTGCCATCGAACAATACGGACAGCGTCTTCAGGACACCCCCTGCGAACATTTCAGGACACCGAGACAGTTCTTAGAGCACTTTCAACTTGCCATCGAACAATACGGACAGCGTCTTTAGGACACCCCCTGCAAACATTTCAGGACAACGCGAGAGTTCTTAGAACACTTTCAACTTGACAACGAACAATACGGACAGTGATATCAGAACACCCCCATTTTGTTTATTTTCGAACATTTCAGGACACCGCGAGTGTTCTTAGAACAGTTTCAGCTTACTTGCGAACAAAACGAACACATATTGATCCTCAGAACACCCCCTCATTCAGTTTATTTAGAACATTTCAGAACACGCGTGATGTCCGCAGACAAATCGAACACAAAAAGAACGTCTACCACATAAAAAAGCACAACATTTAACCTATCTCATACCCTTCCATCCTCCCCAAACACTCCTACACACCAACACACTCTACTAAATACACATTTAGAACAAACTTTCACCGCACTATCCGCGGACGTCCGCGAATCCAAGATGGCGGGCGCTACCGCTAATCTGACGCGCTTCACGCTTAACACCGTCCAATCAGCGAACACGTCGCATGTCCGCGGACATCACGCAAGCCGATTGGCCAATCAGGACACTGTCCGCGGAGCGAACAGGGAAGTGTGTCCGCGGACCGAACACAGATGTCACTAATTTTTCTTTACCTACTTTTTGGTCATTTTAAAAAAACTACTGCACGGATTTTCACCAAATTTGCAAAAGCACGCTTTCGGGACCAAGCCGCTGCTCCTGGTCCAAATTTGGTGAAAATCCGTCCAGCGGTTTGGGCTGTAAGCGCGAGCAAAACATTTTTCCCATTCAGTCTATGGGAAAAAAATAAGTTTTGGGACCCCCCCTATAACTTTGCACCCCCTGGACGAATCCTCACCAAACTTTGCAAAAACATTCAGAGTGGCCCATATACTTTTTTTGCAAAGTTTGGTGAGGATTTGTCCAGGGGGAGCGAAGTTATAAGCCGCCCAAAAAGTGCTCTTCCTATATAAACAGCAACTTAACCATAACTACATGGCCACTACTGTGGCCATGTAATATTGTTTGTGGGGAAAGGAAAGGATACATCATCCTTGGGATACTCCTTGGCCCCAACAGACCGAATGATGTCACAACTTGTTTATCTTTGCATTCAAATACTGAGGCTGTCAGAATCAGTATACAAGGTTCAATGTTGAAAACATTTGAATGTTGGTATTAGCGTTGTGAAATATAAAATTAGCACCAATCCCTGTGTGAATTATGTGCTTAGTGATTCAAGCATTAAACCTTTCTATGACAGACGTGTTTGTCACATTTATGGATCTTATGTTCCGAAAATGTGCTTTCATTGTATGCAAAGTAGACTGCAAACCTCACTGATGCTATTTCCTCCCTTCCTAGTCAAGGTTTTGATAATGTGCTTTACTCAGTAGGACAGGTGAAGTGTTTTTAGTGGGACTACTATATATACTGTAAGTGATCATTAGAAATTAACATGCACAATTTAAAAAATAGCAATACTAATTAAAATGTCAGTATAATTAAATACCCCCAACAAGACATTTTTCTCTCTGGTCGCACAACTGTAAGCCCCAGCTGTGGTGGGTTTAGCATATGTGCAGGTGACATCATGACTCTTATTCACACAGGAGTCAGACACAGAAAGTGAGCGCTAGATCTGCATATGACAGTGTGGGTACAGATAGTATTCAATAGTTGCTATCTGTGAACAGTGGGACCTCACAGCGGGTGATTCCTTCCTGGGTCCTGCTGACAGGAGTTGTTTCTTCACTGCATAAGACTTCTAGCTGCCACCATGGGGCAAATGATGACAAAAATAAGTCGTGTGTACCAGGATAGTTATTGGAGTAAATGACACTGTAGCTACTGCAGACTAAAACAAATGTCAGGGTTTTGGGAAAGTAGGGAATTTGTACTACTCTGTAACTGGGGGGAAGGGAAAAGGGAAAGGGGAAAAGACATGGATGAGAGTTCAGCTGGTGGATCTAAGGGACCCTCCCTATTCCGCCTCTAGGCTCAACACATTGCTGGTTGTGGCACCCAGCTCCCACGGTTCACCAGCCTCATCTACTAACTCAAGACATGGGGCTTGGTCACAGGCTACCATTATTTGCATACCGGTGTGTGAGAGAAGGGTTCATTGATATTGGGCAGAGATTGTGAGGGAGCCCTAGGAACGTCTTCCCACAAGGATTTTCTGGCACATAGGCCAACATCTACAATATTCCCTTAAATTACTGTAAACACTAGGTTAAAATAGATTGGGACTGTATACGGTCATGATCACCCTAATCTTTCCAGTGGTGAGGTGGTAGCCATTTCCAAATAAATGTGTTGGAATGGTTTGGGCAACAACTGGAACATGGTCTCACCAATCCATTTTGTGTTGTTCTCTGCCCTATATAATGATTCCTGTCTATCTACTCAATGGGAACCCGGTTTGTCCTGTCCTTGGGTTTTGGCGATAACATGTTTAAAAATGCTCCAGGGGCTGGGCTCATTCCTCTGAATGGTGGCAAAGTTGGGGATTTCTGTAATGCTAATTATATTACCCCTTCTTAGGGAAGGACATTGGCAGGATGGGAGGAATCAAACCATTTGACCCATTGCAGTTGAGACAGGCTTGAGAACTCAAGGACATCAGATATGAATATGAGTCCACAAATTAATTGGGTGATGGGGTGCCTTTTTGCAGTGGGTATGGATGAGTACGATGGTTGATCAGCAAAACCATATATTCACACTGATCATACCAGTCTACCACACCAGTGCCAATATTAGCACACTGATCACCGGTCAGATGTGTCTTGGGTACAATACATCCATATTATTTGTTTTTAATTTATTTTTTAGTATATTTTATTGGCATTTCAACAAACACGCAACTTGCCCCCCCTCCTAACCCCTCTTCTGCCTGTACCCCTTACCCCCCGAACATTATAACACCCTGGGCATCCTATTGGCTTAGCCCTTCTCAAGCAAGTGGCCCTGTTAAACCAACCCCAGCAGCCATAGGCATTGTGGACATGCAAAGGCCCAACAGTCACTGCGGAGGAACATCAAAACTAGGTCACAGTCTGCTTGAAACTTCTATTGATCAACCTGAGTCGTGTAAGTCACCCACTCCAATGCCATAAAGTTCCAGAGCTTGATGATCCACTCATGTTCCGCCAGGATGATCATTTATTTTTAAGTGTGTCTTGACTAATCCATGGCTTCTGGGAGGCACTCCCAAATCCTCTGCACTATGAAGATCAAAGCTGGCTGCCCCAGTGGTAGTTTTATAGGCAGCTTAGTCTCCAGAGATCAACTTGCTACTTTGAGAGGTAGAGGTTGTGTTAATGGTGTGAAGATTATCTGTAACCCACTACTGACACCATTTTGTTATGAGGAGAATTCAACAGATCATGAAAAACACAATGCTATTTCAACACCTTTATTCATTTTCTGCAATGGGGCATGCAGGTATGCCTATCTATTTTGGTAGATAACTGAAATTAGAGAGTGTTGGGCAACAGAGTCAGCATGAAAGTATACATCAAATCAAGTGAATAGCTTATACTAAGGGGGCTGTATGCCCTATTCTATTCCACAAAGTTGTGGGGTGTCAACACCCAGGAAAGCATCCTTCAATACACTCACATAATATTTAATTGACACTGTATACTTTTATTCTTGGCCTTGTCAGGTGTTCCCTTTGATGAGCAGTCTTATGGAACTCTGTCATAATATGACACACATATACCATGGCAAGACCTTAATGGGGCAAGACCATACACCTCTTACCCTGGGGGTCTCCTTAGATTCTTACTGGCACAATACCTTACATCTTCCCTCTCTTGCCCTAGGGTCACATGGGCAGGGTGTTCCCTCCACCTGGGTCCTTTTCAGATTGCAGTAAATAATCCCCTCCTCACCCAGCCAAGTGATGTGCTCCTGGGAGTCTTAAAGATGGAAAGATTATTTTTGGCTCCGATAGATTTGCAGTTACCCCCTCAATCTGGGCTAAAGACACCAGAAAGATCCTCTTTTGCTCCTTCTCCTCTTCAGTGTCCATTGTATTTTGTCAGCTTCTGGGGTAAAGCTGCCAGCCAGCTCCTTGCCCTATTGTGTCCTGCAAGTCTCAACTCTTTTGCAGTTTGCTATATTTGCCATTGGCGCCTTCTGCTTCCTATCACACTCAAAGTGTGGCCTTTTTGGATTTCTCACACCCTGCTCTCCCCGCTACTTCTCCTTATTTTCTTATTGCTATAGAAAAAAAGACTCCTTAATGCAGTCCTAATTACCACACTATGGACAAAGTTTCAAGGGTTTTGTTGGTACCAACTTAAATTTTAACCATGCGCCTAGTATCTATTCCAATTCAGAATTGTGTCGCAGGTGCGTGGGACAAAAAAAGAGAGGTACTGAGCCTAACCTCGCTGACTAAAAGTGAATTGAATCGTCACACGCTAGAAAAAAGACCTGCGCCACACTTGCATAGGTGAACCTGTCTGTATTTATACAGTCTGGTTCATTTGGACAAATTAACCGTCAGTGCCCTTTAGGATAAGACATGTTTCAACACATTAGTGTCCGCGTGGAGATTGCAGTGAAACTTTACAGGGGGATTTAACCTGTGAATTAATGGCTACTCAGATTGGAACAATGGATATGGAATTTAGTTTTTATTACCCCTGATTTGAAGAGGACACTGATGTGTTGAAACGCGTGTTATCCTAAAGGGCACTGACGATTAATTTGTCCAAATGAACCAGACAGTATAAATACAAACAAGTTCACCTATACAAGTGTGGCGCAGGTTTTTTTCTAGCGTTTGACAATTCAATTCACTAATTACCACACTACTTACTTTTGTGAGCTACTTTGTATATTTTAGCTTGGAGACTAACTGTTCTCATGAGTGTTAGGATTGGTGGATTTGTTTTGCATTGTGGACGGATCAACAATGCATGCCCTGTATTATTGGTCTTATTAAAACACCCTTAACGTTATTCGCCAAAGGACAACAATCCTGAAAATGAATGAAAGATTGCATTAAGTATGGTATTATAATCCTGTGTTTTCCCTCATGCTTCAGTGCATGGTCCACTCCAGGCCTCAATCACTTAAAATCTCCTGCAACTCCCAATCCTCTAACCCTAGCCCTCTCCCTGTAAGCGTCCGCCAGGGATCAGTCCCCTCTTTACCCTCTATATCACCTATCTCGTTCTTTGGCTTTCACTATAACTTCTTTGCCAACAACACTCACATTTTGCTCTCCTTTCCTTCCTTCATTCCAGCCATCCTAGAACAGATTACCAACTGTCTCACTGGAATCCGTCAATGGATGGCACTCTGCTCCATCATGCTCAACTGTTCAAAAATGAAACTCATCTTTCTCCCGGCTTCGAATGCCATTCATACCCTCCTTTCTTTTATCGCTTTCCCGCCTGCCCTTCTTGCTCCCTCATTCAAGGATCGCAAACAAAGTGTCCTCTTTGATAGCGACCTCTGACTGCAATAATTCATCACTACCACCTCAGCCCTTCATATTAACGTTCTAAAAATTCAGAAAATCCATCCATTTCTTATTCACCACTCTACATAAACTCTAATCTCCATGCTCCAACTCACCAAACTTGACTATTGCTCATTCCCACTCCTTGGCCCACTTCACTATGTCTTCCTCCCTCGTAACAAAGTCCTCAACTTCTCTACCTGTACAACCTACCCAGATCATCCCTTTACTGCTACCTACTGACAACCATGTTGGTCAGCTGTCCACGCACAACTGCTCCCTTTTCAAGTCCTTTGTCTTAGTATACACAGCAATCAATGGTCTTTATCTTCAATGCCTGACCTGTCTTATTGTATCTCTGTCTACTCACCATCTTGTCCCCACTGCTCCTCCTCAACATTCATTGCCCCTTGGTTTCTCCTCTCACTTTTGCTCTTTCTCCTCACTCCCCAAGCACCGGTGATACCAACTTCCCCCCACACAATCAAAGCTAACCCTACTGTGCACCTCTACAAATCTTGCCTTAAACTTCACTTACATGCCAAAGAAGAAGCTCCTCGTCTCCTCTCCCCGTCCTCCCTTACTGGCCGCGCAACTCCCTACAGTAGTCCTTCCTGACCATGCAACTCCTTACAGTTCTGCGTAATAATGTAATTTTGTATATTTGTACAGAACGCCTCCTTACTTCGAAGCACTTGTCCTCAAGGGTAAAGTTCTTTTCGTATGTCACCTGTTTCTTACATTTTTCTTTGTTTTCTTTTGGTTACTCGCCAGTCTATGTTGAAATCTGTTCATACCATTATCAACCGGCGTACTACTTGTCGTCTTTGTTCTGTCGTCCAGGCACCCTTCTGGAAATGCCCCTGCCATATATACATATGTTTTGATAAGACATTTCCGGAGACAACTTCGAATAAATACAAATACTTGTGATCAACAGGGTTGTTTTTTAGATGTGCATACGTCTGCAGTAAAGAGACTGTACATATCATGAATAAAGAGGGACAGGATTCCTTCACACACAGAAAATATGTACAGCAGGTTTTTAAAGGGGAGGATCAGCAGTGTAAACATGGAAGATGCGCAGGCAATGACAGACAACTAAAGAGGAATCATGACCGGAAACAGGGTCGGCCTGGGGCATACAAATGTCTCGGGCACCAATGAAAAAGTGGCCCACAGTTGCAAATGGTAATGTATTCCTTTTGTGACAGACTGTTTGAGTAGTGTCAAAGGGCGAGTTTTTTGATAAAATGTGATGCAAATTGTGCATTTTAATATGATATTTATTCAGTTATACTGGTCAAAACTATTAGCTGCATGGTGAAATAACTTATCAAACTGGCCAAAAAAGTGACCCACTTTGACCCAAAAATAGGCCCCACTCTAGCGTTTTATGGCCCTGTAGGCCAGCCCGACTGAGCCTGACCAGGAACATGGGTGCCACTCAACATTACACAACATGACCTAGTCGGAGGTGTCAAGTGTTATAGGACTTTCAGATGTAGGTCTGTTCAATTCTGCATCTCCTGATGGGAGGCTCACGTGCCTTTCTTGCTTTTACACGTGATTTTCACTCACATGATATTTCACACATTATTCTCTCTCAGAAAATGTCTCAGAGCAGCTCTACACATGTGTGGGACTGAGGGAACCGAGTTCCACAAAATCATAGAAGTAACCAGTCGATAAATGCACTGTTAGCTAAATATGTCCCATGTGCTTAGCTTCTCATGAAAAATAAGGTGTCCACATTTGCCAGATTTACCGTCCTGCACATTAGGACATATGCCTCTCCTTTAATGGTTCTTATCCAGTGCTTTTTATGTTTTCACTATTAGGTGGCGATTTAACACCACTTATTAGTCAAAACTAAACAGATATGAGGGTTGTGGGATGTAAGCAGAGACACACAGAATGACAGTGTTCCTTGACTTTTTACCAACCAATTGACCATCTATGTCTATGCTAATCCCAGACCACACCTTCCTAGGGTCTGTTTGCGCTAGCTCTGTCACACAGCACGTCAAACGTTATGCTGTATATTGCAGTATAATGCCTATCAGTGTCATTTCTAAGTAGTATTCTGATAGTTAATGGCTTAATTGCAGCTGTAAAGGAGATAATTTGATGTATAAACAAAATGTCTGTTCTCGCATCTTTCCTTGCACTGAAGCCCTGTCAAAAACACGAGTACAGCCAACAGTGTTGGCTCGTGTACAGCGTATTAGATAGGCATTTGCCAGGCACTGATATCACATTCGCAGGTAATTTCACCATTTGCCAGATAGTTGTATCCTATGGCCAGGAAGTGTCATTATGGCAGTGTCTGGCAACTACCTATTCCATGCCTACACAAATGCCAACATTGCTAGCTTTGCAAATGCGTGTTTATTGTGGTCATGAGGAATGTGATATATTCCCACACAAATTATTACCAAACATTATCCAAGGACAGTGCCAAAAATCGATATCCGCCTTGAAGATCCTTTGTTTTGTTCTGAGCTTCTATTTACTTAATAAGAAAGCAAGATTTGAGACTCAGTAGGCTCCTGAAACATTATAAATGAAAGTCAAACGACATGAAAATCTCATCTGAAGGATGTCTTTTTACCCTATTAATGATCCTATATGCAAGTGCTTTACTTGTTGGAATGCATCTTGCATGGCTACTTTTCATTAAACTCTCCGTTTTGTTTGTCCTTGCCCTCCCCCTTCGCACCTTTTTCTCCTCTTTGCGCTCTGAAGCAACACAGAATGTGCATATCGCGTTACGAAACTCCAAAAAAATAAACAAGCATTGGCAATGCCAACAGTTGGCACTGCTATTAGATGCCCAGGCACTGCCTTAGTGGTAGGTGGCAGTAGCTGGCTACTGATGGTAGCAGGTGCAACATGGTGCGAGTACCTGAGCATCTAATAGCAGTGCCTGGCAAATGCCTAATACCTGTACCAAGCCAAAACTGATGACTTTGCTAATACTTTTAACAGGAGTTCAGTGAAGGGCATGCATAGTGCTTATAAACTGAGTGACTGAAGGCAGACCTGGTTTAGAGATTTTTATTAGACCAGTAGCGTTTACAGTTCCAATTGAGTAATAACTCTTAGAAGACTTCTTTGAAAAAAACACTGCCAGGCAATTCCAGTGCAAAGTTTGATGGTAAGGTTTGAATAAAGTGAGCTCAAAGAGTTCCTATGAGGAGATGTTTTGAGCGGGGAGGGGCAGGAGCTGGATGGCAATAGCCATAAGGATTAGCGGTTAGACTTGGTGGGCAAATAACCAAACAACCAAATAACCCAACAACACCTAAAAGCTGTGTGTCCCGCTTCATATGCCAGTTCTCCCTATCTGTACTCTAATGAAATAGTTTCGGTTTATAGGTGGCACAAGTGCCACCTAATCGGCCAAAGTAACAAAGGGATAGTCCAGCGGTTTTTAAATCAGGGGTTTGTGTCAAAAAAGATGCTATTGTCAGTATCCACTGGTATTTGTTAGCATTGATATTCTACTGATCATTATGCGGCATTGAGGGGATGACAGAAGCAACACGTGCACCCAATTGACCCAAGCTTCATGGATTGTTTTTGTCATTCCGATAGTTTATCCACTACTTGTGTTCTTGATGTCTTTCGTTCACAATCATCTGCATCTATTATTAAGTTCCCCATGGATTGCACCACATTTGTTGTCCTCCACACAATTCCACGATCATCTTTTAAGCCCAGTTCCATTGACTAGCTGTGGCCCCTGCCAACCCCCTGCACCTCCCCATATACTTGACTCACCTCCTTCCCAGTGAACATTAGTCTTCGCATCTACTTCAGTCAACTATCCTGTAGCCAACAATGGCAGTCAAATTCATCTTAACGCTGGCAGTGCCACTGTGTCTTTTAGCAACAATGTTGCGCTAGCAGAGAATTAAGAGCCTCATTATGAGTTGGTTGGAAAATCGGAGGTAAATCCTCCAAAAAATAGCCCTGAGGAATTACTGTAACCGACACTTGGTCAGGCGGAATTTCAGCCCAGGTGGAATTTAAGCCTGATTATAAGTGGTGGTGGCAGTGTAATTCCCTATTTATTGTGGGTCCATTGGACCCAATGGGGCTTTTTTGCAGAATTACTGTGGCGGAATTACTGCTGTGGTAATTCCACCAATTTTGCTGATTTTTCAGCGTTGAGTGGGAAGATTTACCTCCAGGGTTTTGCTGGACGTAAATCCTCCACTAAAAACACAAACTCATAGTGGCAAAATTGGCGGTTACTCAGTTACTGCCAATTTTACCACTTACTGCTTAACTCGTAATGAGGCCCTAAGTATTTAACTGCCAGTTACAGAACGTAAATAAGCAAATATGTCATCAGCGTGCAAAAGTCATTATTGACCACCCCTGCCTCTTAGTAAGAATGCTTTGACTGCATTCAATAATCTCTGATAGAGCCCGCAAACAACGATGCTTCTGCAACAAAACTCGTACTTGATGTTAACACTCTGGGCCTTGGATTTTTTTTTTTTGTGCAATCCTCATTTACCAAACTGCTTTTTTAAATTAACAGTAATTATGCTAAATGCAAAATCAAATCCATTATGTTTTGATAGCCATTTTAAGATTCATTTTGTGAAGGAGAGCCGCCAAACTTTCATAAGAGCTCATTATTTACTTAAGAACCTAATGATCAATTATTTACTTGTAGAATGCACAAACACACAGTGTTTTGCCCTAGGCTTACAGGGGTGGACTGGGAACCAAAAGAAGCCCTGGAAATAATGTTCGTAGTGGCCCCATATTAGACATTTTCAGCAAGCCCAACCCTTTTCCTATGAGAAAAATTTGGAAATAAAATAGCTTACCACACAAGACAGGCCAAGGGTGCAGAGGCGTATCGGCAAATCTCCAAAGTTCCCTATATGCCAGGCCACCCCTGTCGGCTTGCTGGTGGTGCCTGCATCATTAGTTGAAAGAGGTATACGTACAGCAGGGTTCCTGGGTGCTGGAGGAGTCCGAGAAGATGATTCTGGCAGTCTGTGAGCAGAGCTATAGAGAGGTGGACGTATGTTACATCAAGGATTGCAGTGAACAAGCTTAGTTCACAAATCCCAAAAGAGCTGTGTTTTCCTTGATTTTAAAACACGCCTGTTTAAGGACTGTTTGAGAGTGCTAAATCATGGAGTTCTTCTACTGTGGAGTGTGTGCTGGTTCTAGAGGGGAGGGGCTTGAGGAGGTAATGATAGGTCAACTTGTCATTGGGAACTGCAGCTTTGAGTCGAGTAAGGCAAAGCTGAGTGCAACATGGGTGTGCTTGTATGGATTGGTGGTGCTGTGCAGGGTTTGTGGATGTTGGATGGGACTTGTGGGTGGATTTGTTATGCAGAGGGAATGGGGGAAATGGATCAACAAATTGTGCAGATTCATGGAAAAGTGTGCATTTCTCCTCCAATTGCAACGCTTCGAGAACGACACAGCGCGAGGCTGCGCGCAGAATAAAAAATGCTCTGCTTGCGTATTCATGGAATGTACTGCGCAAAGTAACTGTATTTGCAATGCCCATGACACGCCCCCACGTAAAGCATAAACACCCAGAACAGCTACCTTTGTGTGCTCGACCGGGCGCGAATACACACACCCTTCAAACAGTGCATGGGGTCCCCCGCAAGCAGACACACTGACAGCATGTGTATAAAAATTAGTAACTCGGATTATACTCGGAAAATAATGCAAACCCACCTCTGTGCTGCGAATTCCGATGCGCAAGTGCCTTTAAGCCTACCTTCGGGTGGCGTAGAAATAGATGGATTTCTGTGGCCATTTCTATGCCGAGAGGGTGCGCGGGTGGTTCCATGAATACATGTCATTTGGCGCAATTGTGGGCGTGCGAGGGACTGTCTGCAGGCCGTCCCTCGGAACACCCACTTTTTCACATGTTCATCCCCATTTTCTGTGCTCCGCCTCCTACCCAGCGATTGACGACTCACAAAGCCTGTGCGAACTCCACACAAGTGCTGGGACGGTCCCACGCATTCGATTCCATGAATCGACGAGCAGTGTTTCGCATGCAGTTTGACACGCAGTACCAGATTTTACGTGCAAATAATTGCATGAATCGGGCCCAAAGACTCAAGTAGCAAAGGAACAGAGGCCCACATTCACAACTACCAACAATTCTTGACTTTTGAACAAACTGATTTGTGTGCAGTGGACATTTTGTCAAACAAAAGGCCTTATTTACAAAGAATTTTTCAATGGGGAAATCTCATTGAAAAACGCTTTGCAATTGAGGCCCAATATTTTTTAATTGAAACAGTAAAATTAGAATGTCTGCAATGAGTCTGGGAGTATTGGTTGCTTACAGAAACTGATAGAGAAATCGGACCAAAATAGGTAATGGGTCCTTGTAAAAAGTGTGAAATCACTTTTTTTTTAATTTTCTGTGTGATAATAGTATCTTATATGTTTACACATATAATAAAAACACATCAACATATACATCAATTAAAAATACTTCATTCATATTCCACACAATTATTCTAAAATATATATAGAAACATAGCTTAGCCCTTTTAAGGGCGCCAGCAACCCGCAAAGAGGCCCCCCATGTAGTCACAGCAGAGGGCTCTGTGTCACCTGGAGGTCACTTGTTCGAACCTGTCTTGCTCTGCTCAGCATCTTGTCCGTCATAGAGCAATGAGAGGAGTCCATTAAACTGTGCCACGTTTACACCTGCTATTAGCGCCAACATCAATAAGAACAAAGAGCAATATTGATTTTGTACTCCCTGCAAGTGCCTCCAATTTTTTATGATGCTACATTTGTTTGCCCAGTACGGGCGTTTTTTAGCTGCGAACTGCTGTGACTTTTAGCTGGTTACTGTTGCTTGTCACTTTTTTGGTTTAAAGCTCAGGGTTGGACAGGGGCATGAAATAGACCCAGGCACCAATAAAAAAGTGGCCTACGAAAGCAAATGGCAACTTGTGACTTTTCGTGACAAACTATTTGCGCGGGCTTTCCATAAAATGGGCTGCAAAAAGATAATTATAAAGCAAATGTGCTGAGCCAAATTAGTCAAAAAGACCAGAATCATACTGTGGCAATAACTGCCTCGCCGGCGAGCCATTTTCGCCTATGGTAATGCCTCCGGGCCTCAAGTTACGGTAGCCCCGGGGGGCATTACCATAAGGTGGTTATGGCCCGCCGGTGAGCCCATTAGTATTCCAGGGTCTGCAGGCTCGGGATACTGGTTTTCCCGAGTTTGCAGCCCCGGAACACTAATGGCTTACGAAACCTTTTCAAGCGGCATGTCTTTGCCGTTTGAAAAGGTTTTGTTGCAGTACGCGCTGGTTCTAGGAACACTAGACCGCGGGTACTGCTTCATTAGTACGGAGCAACAGGGCGCCATTTTGGGCGAAGTTGCTCTGTACTAATGAATGGGAGAAAAATAAAAATAAAAAAGGCCACCTTAGAAAAGGGAGAAGGGGCTACTTGTGGTCCCTTCTCCCTTTCCAAGGTTGCCTTGAAAAAAGAGTGTACCCGGCATGCGGACGATGTTCGTGCGTCCACGGGATTACATTGAGGTAGGGCTCGGAAATGAGCCAATCATCTTTCAGTGTATAGTTGTACCTGGCGGGCGGAAAGGCACCCGCTTGAAGACCTCGGAGTGTGCCAGTCCGGTAACAACGGTGCAGGTAGCTTACCGGCACCGTTATTTCTGGACCGGCAACCTTATAATGAGGCCCGATATGTCGAATAAAGTACACGATGACGATGATGAATAAGTGTAGCCTCAAAGTCTAAAATACAAGACTTTAATGGCTGCATATATACTAAATGTAAATGAAATGTGTTAAAAATGTATCAATTGTGTTGCAAAAGACTTCGCAGCTTTAAACTCTAAACACAATCTAACTACTGAAAGCCAAAACTATAACATAGGAAATAGCGATGAGGAAAAGGTGGGCCTTACTCTATGCCCCGAAAACGTTCTGCCTCACTCTTAGGTGGTTGTGAGCACAATGGAAATGACTAGATAAGAGTCAACTCAGGTCACAAGTTTTGTGTGTAGGCAGGGAATTCTAAACCTCCAGGACCACATTGCAGAAGGCTCAACTGGCCCTGTGATTGTAGGGGCACCTTTATCACAGCGAAGCACACCCGGTTTGAGGACCTTAGGATCTGTGTGGTCCCAATCCAGCACACAGCAAAACTTTGAAGGCCACACCGGTCAACTTGTACTTAACCCAGAAGACTACAGGGAGATGATGGTATCACATAGGATTGGCATAACCTGCTTGAAGCACAACACATGGTAACATTCAAGTAGCAGCATTAATCCATATTGCTGGCAGGCTTGACCAGCGGCGTAGCCAGGATTGTCTAACAAGTAGAGCCTGAAGCTAATGTAGTTGGGCCCACCGCAGTGACATTAACATCTGTAAATTCCCACACAGCGCGGCTGAGTGGGCATTTACAGATTTTGGGTGAGCCTTGACCGCTCAGACCCTATCCTGTCTACGCCTCTGGGCTTGACAACAGAAAAACATATCCAACCTTGTGGTTATTTAATGGTCTAGCAGAGTCTGTTTCTGAAAATGCAGTATATGTCTGGTTCTACAAAGATCTGCTGGATATAAACTCCAGCTGTCCTCTAGATCCCACTTGTGTCAATCACCTTTCATGGTGTATCCGTATTTAGTCTCCTTCTGTCCTCTTCAGACAGCTTTCAAACACCTACAGAGCCCAAAAGAAAGGTTTGTCTTCTTGAAACGGGAAGGAGTTGACTGACAAAAACATAAAAAGGCTATTGAAATATTTTCTTAGTCCCTAAGGAGACAGTCATTGGGACCAAACTCCTCTTTAATCACATTTTTAGTTTGGTTGCTCATAGCTGTCATGCCTTTTGACTGCCTCAAAATATTTATCATGCACAGACTTGTGCATTACTTGGACTCTTCTCTCCTTATTGTCCTTCACACCCCATCTCAACTTTTTGAACCTATGCAAGATCTCCTTTGCATTCCAGAAATTCTAGCCTGCTAACCACTCCCTCGCATTCCTTAAATAAGCAACACTCAGACTTGTTCTGCTTACTAGATAAGCCATTCAGTTTTCATGTGGAAAGGCTTTGAAGGCGTGCCAAAGAACCGAGACATCCGTAGAGCCTAGGATACATTACAATAGTCCTTCCGAGCTACAGATGCCTATTGGGAGAAGTGTTTTTGTCTCTAAGCAGATATCTTGAAACATTTAATTAGACTATTTTTGGGCTGAACAATGTCTAAGGGTGGAAAGCCCTGATAAGTGTCAAGGGCCACGGCATACCGAGAGATTTCCATAGCAGATCACGAGGAACAAAGAAATAATCCCTGTTCGGGTAACAGACTATACGTATGCAAGGCTCATGCATGCCAATTTCACTTGGGGCGGCATCATCCTCAAACTATCAATCAGTGCTTTCTTTGGGAGGATAAACTCCATCCCAAATGCGCTCTTCTCTATACACATAATGCCACTTTAGCCTGCGCTCTGTTTGTCAACCATTCAAATTCACCTTCTAGGGGTAATAACTTAACCTTTGGTGTCTTGAAGGTGGCTCATGCCCCTCTGATGCCTGTCGTATAATGGCATACCCTGGCATGCATGACGTCTGCACTTCAGGCTTTTTTACTTCACCAAGTCCTATCTCTGCCTTGTTTTGTTTGGCCCTAGTGCAGACCCTGGCTTAGTTATACCCTGGGGTAGAGGACGGGAGGCTGGAACCAGAGTACATTATGAGGTGGACGGGTATTCTTTTACGGAATAATTCCACATGAGTTAATTATGAGGTATTGACTGCTTGAGTTGGCTACCCCCGTGTATGAATTGAGGTTGGCGGCAGTAAGCATAAAAGGCTCTAGACATTGATGCTGCCTGGCTTATAGGGAGAAAATGTGGTTGGGAGAAAACGTGGTTGATGTAGACTCTGCCTCCAGTCTTTTTCTTCTTTTTTACCCTCTTTCTGTCCCTTCTGTATAGATTTCCTTCCCTCTTTTATATCCTCCCTAGTGCTCTCATTTGGTACTAAATGAGGTGAAAAAAGGGCATTAAATGTTGATCTTGGAAGGGTTAAAATGATGGCATATCATGTTGATACACAAGCTCCTTGCATGTCCACATTAAGAAACACTTACAGAACAGAGCTACTAAGGGGACTCATTATGAGTCTGGCGGTAGCCGTGCCGGTAAATAGCGGTGCGGCTGCCACCGGGGTCATTTTTTTCTGGCGCCCGCAATGGGGACCTACCGGGGCATTACAGCCCGGCGGTCCCGGTAATTCCCTATTGCCGGGCACCGGAAAACATTACTCCTCATTCCCATTCGAGTCCCATTGTACTCAATGGGAATGGGGAGGACGGATGCACCGGCACCATTCCAAATGGTGTCGGTGCATCCATCAAGGACTGCGAGCGGGTGCTGTTCCGTCCGCCAGGTCAGACCTGGCGGCCTGAAAGGCACCCGCTCGCAGACCTCAGAGTGTTCCGGTCCGGTAACAACGGTGGCGGTAGCTTACCAGCACCGTTGTTACCAGACCGGCACACTCGTAATGAGGCCCAATTACAAATGTATATAAAAATATTTACACCAAGAGGAATCCTGAAATGTGCATGATGACATGATTACGGACACCTCCTGCAAGAAAAGCATCCTTCCCGAGTTAGGTGGACAAGCATGCATGACTGAAATTAATTTCACACTAAAGGCTTCGTTAAATTGACTTTTGATGGAAGTTTGATGCTAAACCACAGAACCCACCACTGCCCGTGACTGATCAATCTTTTTTGATTTAAAAAGTAATTAAAATGTGAAATTAAGATCAGGTCTTGTTTGTCAGTCTAGCCAGGTGTGTAGAGAAATACTCCCCCGATGCCATGAAATATACATCGCATTCCTCACTGCAACGAATGGAAATCAAGCCATTGCGCCAAGGAGGATGTGCCCCAACAGCAAAGACTTGGAGCTTCAGAAACAAATGCTAATACAAAGAAGAGAAATAGGATCCACAACATCCCACAGAAATACACATAGTAAAATCAGGTTGTTAAAAAACCTAATTATGAACCCCTAGATGTGAGTGTGGGGTTTAGGATAGCTTCAACACTTAATGCTCTCCCTTAACACGCCTCACAAGTGTTAGTCCACTTTCAGTGTACTGTATGGCTATATAACCAACAACTAAACAACACAAAATGGCTTCTGGAAACATTTATTTTTTTAAATATTCACAACCATGGTTCTACTTATGGGCGCTTACTAGGCAATAACAACTTAACTGTGTTTGTACCTTTAACGCGCGCAGCAGACCAATATCACCCAGAAGTTCCCTCCCACGAGGTTCCTATTGCATAGACAATGGACACGAATAAGTAGAAACAAGCATTGGCAAAGCCAACAGGTCAGGCTTTTGTTTAGGTAAGAGCTAGGCATTTGGAAGGCACTGATATACCTGGCCATAAGATTGTAACAGCTGGACAATGGTGTGCTTACCTGGACATATGGAAAGCAATGCTTGGCAAAAGCCTATGTGATACTTATACATAAACCCAAACTGCTGGTTTCGTCAATGCTGGTTTTTAAGAGAACCTCACTGCAAGTACAGAGAATGGCTCAAGGTACACTTGGTGAAGACCTGCTTATTACATAAGTAGCCCATTACAGCTGCAATTAATCAATTAACTCTCAGCAGAATGCAGAAAAACACTGGCAGGGTAATGTGTGTTGTAAATGCTTGATAGAGCGAACTTAAAGAGATCCCAGGAGGATGTGTTTTGGGCGGGGATGGACAGGCAGTGGGTATGAAAGGACATAGGGATTAGCATGGATATGGGCAGTAAATGGGTGAGCAAATAACTAAAAGGCACCCACAAGCTGTGTGCCCCTCCTCATATGTCATCTTCCTGCTACCTGTACTCCAATACACCAGTTTTAGCTTATACAGCCCAAACTAAAAATATGGGATTTGACAATGTTTGTTTATACTGGAGGACCCGAACACGAAGGTTCGTATTACATAACAACTGAACATGCTGTACTCAGCATTAACATTCTTTGCATCCCAATGATGCTCATTAATCCAACTCAAAAAAGTCTTAGTCAATTGTATGTGTGAAAGAAACAGTCTCCTGCAGCACAAATCATTTGAGCTAGCCCTTTCCAGCATTGAAATAAGATGAAATATATTTCCGCAGCAGGGCAATTCCCCATATCTCTAAATCCAAAGTGAAAAAGAACTGTACAGAGAGTGCCACCTACTACTCTCAATGACGTAGGGCAGATATCACGTTTTCTGATTTACAGTCTTAAGCACACTTCATACTGAATTTCACGTTTGAAATACTCTCTGTAAAGAACTATGCGGCCCCTAGGACCTCGTTCTGTCCCATATCATACCTAAAACAAGGGTAAGCTTTGACAGCCTCGCTTGTGCAAAGGTGGCCATCGAGGCGAGTGATAATGGACGATCAAAAAGATAGGTATCCAGAATGAACGAGCAAACTGAAAGATAGTGGGTTGCTTAATACATGAGTACTGAAATAAATGAACAGGTCAAATTCAGCAGTGAGGAGTAGGTTGAGACTGACCAACGGAGGGAAGGGAGGAGTAGGGTCCGGAGCAGCACAGGGAGAGTGGAATGGATGTATAGTCGGCAAGTTAATATAGGTGCATAGACAGGCACTCATCCTGTCAGCATATTGGGCTCTCGCCAGGACTGCAAAGCCAACTTCCGCTCCAGCATGCCCCCCAGGTGCTGGCCCTGCTGGGACTCCAATACTCCACTCCTCATCGCTGATAGCAACTCTCCAGCATGAGCCTAAAGTTGGCCATAAAGTGCCCAAAGTCCGTGTAGCGCCGCCGCCTCTATGGCAGGCAGTCCCAACACTTCTCCTGCTTTGCCCTGTAGGAAGGCCGCCACCATGCCACAGTGTTTCTCAGGGAGGAAATTGCACAGAAGGCGCAGTCCCTGCTGCAGCTCCGGACTTAATTCCTGCTCCCATCCTGGCACCCCTGGTTCCATCTCCTCCCCCATCGGCCTCGCCCCGGTAATGCTCCAACGGGGGTTTAAGGTCACCCGGCCATGACTGTGACCCTGCCATTTACTGGGTCACCACGGGGTCCATATTTAGCTGCTGAGCACTGTTGACACATGGGGCCGGGGGGTGGTTGTTTATATAATCAATACACATAGAGCAGGTAGGGTCAGGCAACACAGGTGTGCATGCATGTACAGCAGACCACAGGTGTCGTTTATGCTTTGCTGTCTCACAAGCGACAGCTGCAAGTCCAACCTCTATGTCTATAACAGTTGAGGCAAGGAGACCTCATACAAGAGAGCAAGAGAGTAAAATTTATTGAAAAGCTTAGAAACAAAACTAGCCCTCATTTCATTGCAAGCTCCCAAAACGCTAATTACTTTAGCTATTTAAAAAAAGATTATACTCACATGATTCAATGTATCATTTTATTTGGAAGATGCATGGCATCTTTCCCATTCAAAGATGACCGCTAGTTTTAGGTTGTTTCCAGAGAGCTTCTTTAGAGACACTCATCCAAGGTGGCTGCCTCCATGGAAGAGCTCAGAGCTAAAAGTGTTCTGAGATGGAAAGGAATGGGTGGGATTAATCATAGGGATTAGAATGGCTAAGGGCAGGGAATGGGGGGGATTCAATAACCAAACAACAACAAATACACTGTGTATCCCTCCTTAAATGCCATCTCCATTGAAAAGCATTACAGACCCCCATTCAAAGCCCCTATTTGAAGCTCTTATGTTAAAGCTTTTCGTTTAATGACAATAGTTTCGGCTTTAAGGTAGCACTTTCAGTGCTACCTGATAGCCCAAACTAAAAATGAATGAAGATAATGCAATACTCAATGGATAATGCAACTAGCAAACCTAATTTTTTTATTTTAGGTTACCTTTCTGAAAATTGTCTGCATTAAATTGGTACATCATGCAGGCATTGTTAAACTAAAATGGCGATATTATTTTATCACACTGTATATCCTTGCAAAAGTTGCATTGGGTTTTATTGTTGTTTTTTGTGATTAACTTTTAATGTGGAATTCAATTTTAATGTTGTTTATACCCTGTATCTATTGGTAAATTTGAATTTTTATTTTTATGTGTTTTTTTGTAAGGTTGCTTGTACAACCGATTGCACAATATATTTATAAACATAAATGTTAGTTTATTAAAGGTTTTTTAAATGTGCAGCTGCTGGGATGAATCTGCTTCAATGTACAAGGTTAAAAGAGGAGAAGTGGGAATATTAAAGAGATAACATTTGGGGCAAGTGAGGGGTGCAGAGATCCAGTTGTGGGGTGCAACTAAGATATTCTACATTCTACCCACTCCAGTCCCTTTATTTTGTACAGATAACACTGGACAAAGAACTACCCTGGTGGCGATTCCAATCACTGAAAAGGCATTATAACAAAGCATTCCAGAAGCAGACATTGACAGAACAGGTAGACAGAAAGAAAAATGATAGACGGTGAAAATACGATGCAAGCGAGACCTCCAATAGACAGGCAGCAGCATGACAGAATGAAATACCCTTGTATGTGATAGGACACCGCCCACCTCAGGGTCCATCGAACTGAGGAGGAGCGCACACGTGGGTACATCATCCCTTCTAATGCACCCAAAGTAACACGTTGAGGGGTTAAGTAAAGGGTTAGAAAGTAAGATACATCAATTAAACTGTAGAACCTTCACATGGCCAACAGCAAGTTCAGTAAGAGGAGTACGGCTAGGGCGATGTTTCAGTTCATAGGGAGTGGGGACTATAAATGGCAACAAAAGGCAGAACATAGGTTAGTGTAAATATAACATACCAACCCCCATGACCAGCCCATTCCCCGCCCCCTCCCAAGACAAACCTAAATCCCCCAATCAAGCCACAGCAGCTCAGGCAGGCAGCAAAGCCTCGAGATCAGGGCCCACCTGCAAATTTCCTACCATAACCTAAAGAATATCCAGTTAATCCGAGAATTTGAGGAAGCCATGCCTAAATCTCCCCTTCATGGTGTCCTCTGAACCCGTTACATGTTGACTACTTCATGTAGGCCCAGCCATCAAATCACAGTATGCTCTGTGTGATCCGACGATACAACCATTACGTCACCTTGGTCTCCGTAGGCAGTCCCACTAGAGGAGGGGACAGATTATCAACATCCTGCAAATTCTGTTTCTCAAGCATTCTCATTGACATGCAGGCTCCCAGTACTCAGGCACCCCGCATCCTACGGTTTAAAACACGACCTACCCGGAAGGTCAATCCTTTAAAATTTCTTGGAACTCACAAACCTGACCCCACCCCTCTCCCTGTGGGTATCCCGCAAGGACCAGTCTTTGCACCTCTGCTCTTCACCCTCATACCTCTACCCTAGGAAGACTCATCCTTTGGCTTTCACTATCACATTTATACTTAATGAAACTCAAATACTTTTCACATTTCACTAATTTTGTAGCTTTGTGTTCAGTCGTAGAGTACTCTAGTATTCTCAGCATCCTTTGCGGGCCCCTCAATTTCCTCCAAGAAGTGCACAACAAGCTGTTCACAAATGTCTCCCTCCTCCCGGGCCATAATATTGGGTCCTCAGGAGTGCGTGTGCTAGCTTTCTTATTACCAGCTACCCCCACCAATTTCTAAAACCAGGAATGACCCAGCCGCCCTGTTAAGAATCAGAAAAGAAAAGGTAGGGTAGAGGTCAGAAGACTTTGTGTTAACGACACCTCTAGAATGATTGGACCTAATGAGGGTGGTGAAAGGAGGCTACTGGTTTCTGACCAATGAGTAAATGATGGCCCCAGTGTCACTTCTGTTCAGGTCTTTTATTTTATACATTTCATTTATCTTTGATTTCTATTCATATGAAGGGTAGAATTGTGTCTTCTGTTGTTCACGCAAGGCTTCTCCAAATGCTGACATATATTTGTATTCATTTGAAGAACAGGGATATTAATTATGGACAGAAATGACTTACAATAACACATTTACAGATGGCCGAGGTATTCCTGCAAAAGGTGCCTGCACAGTAACACAAAGACAAGAACAAGCGGTGAGTCACTTTATGAGGGTGTGAAAAAAGGGGGACACTGGCATGGACTAGCATGCACAGATGTATAAATTACCAATATAGCAGACGACACTGACCTCGACTGTAGACAATGACAGATGCCTGTGAGCAATCCCCCTAGAGACTCTGGGACCTCTGACCCGTATATACAGCCGCAACCAGCAGAGCCCCCACAGGAAACCCTCTGGGGAAGAAAACCTTGCAATGGAACCAGGAAGACCGGATGTGCAGCTCCTCTGCCGTCTTAAGTGGTGGGTGCGTAACAGGAGTCACTCAATGGCTGGGATGGAGACTGTAGTATCAAGAAGAGGATGGAAGGTTATTGGGAATCCAAGAACCGTGGGAAACTGATGTCATCTAAATGTCAAGTATACTTGTAAGCTATCTTGGCATGACACATGACGTTGGGGTAGTAGAAGTAAACACAGGTGCAAGTCTCGGGGTACGAGCTGGGGCAGTAGCTGTGGTAAGAGAAATTATTAGGAAGGCAAAGGGCACACAGAGGCAGAGTGAAATGTAGCTTTGTAATTCGTTACCTGCAGAGTTTTTTCGCAGGGTCTGAATTGTGTGTGTGAGAGAGTGAAGCCTGGTTGCAGAGCTGCGGAATTCCATCAGCGAACTCTTCAGCGTTCCGTGTTCTGATACTGAGAGACAAAAGGATATGTCAATAATGTATGTGAGCCTAATTACAGGAGGGGCAGGGAAACGAGAGAGCCTACCGTAAACGAAGGCTGGCCGATGACTTGTTGGTTCCTGTGAGTGCGAGGAGCTGGCGAGCATGAGGAAGCTTTAGGAAGGAAGGGAGCTTTAGGAAGGAAGGCAGTTTGCTAAGGCTAAACGTTACTCAAGGAGCGCCTTCTAAGAGAGTAGCAATGCGTAGTGCAGCAGATGCAGACTGTAGATATGCCGGAACTTGCCACAGAGGGGGAGGAGCCAAGAGTACGGCAACTGAAACCTGCTGTACAACATAACGTGCAACTCGGGTGCCATGCTGCAATGAGAAAGGACTACTGTGTAGTGAAGTCTACGCTGGCGCCACCAAGACCAGCGCTGGTACGGGGATATGACAGACAAATTATCAGGGACAACACAAAACAAACAAAAACAAATATGCATGTGATAACAGGTGACTTACAAGGGTAACATTAACCTAGGGGGCAAGTGCTTCAAACTATAGAGGAGCACTATTTAAATATACAACATTACATTATGAGGCCTTACTGGAGGCAATGGTGGGGTCGGTGTCTCTTTAGCAATTAGGTGAACTTTAAGACAAGCTTTGAAGAGATCCGCAGTTTGGCTGACTTTGATTGTTATGGGCAGTGGGATCCAGTGGAGCAGGGTGAGTAGGGAGAAAGAGCAAAAGCAAGAGGCAGAGGTTGGGTATGAGACGGTGAGGTTCAGTGCAGAAGAGGATTGGTGGGAACGAGATAGTGAGTAAACTGAGATCTAATCAGACAGGTAGGGGTGGGAGAAATGGCTCAATTTCATTCAGAATTTCATTGACGGATTCCAGGCACAATCTGCACAATCTGCCCAATCTTCCAATTTCGCATATGGAGCGGAATTGATAGTTGTGGCCTTTCCCCTGCCCAAAACTTCATTTTTTAAAATGCAATTCATTGAAAAACAATGTTGGGTGATTTGCCCCATTAGATTCAGTTTTTTGTTGAAATTTCATTTTTGTGTTTCAGGGAAAACAAAATGTCTGATGGCTGTGGATGAACTACTCATATTTGGACTCAACCTAACTCTTGAACCATCTAATATTTGCTCAAATATGATCAACTCGAGACTGAGTCATCTTGATAGACGCTGTGAGCTACACAAAGCCATGAAAGTTCCCGCTAATCTTGGTCAATCAAATACGACTTCCCAAAGGAGTACTTCCCATAACAATGACATCTGGAAGAATAAAGCACCTCCCAAGTAGCCACGACAAGTCACATGCGATCAAACATGTGAATTCCTGTCGTGGAATACAAGGGGATTCAGCCATCTTTTTAACAGGTTTGATGTTCCTTTGGGAAATGTGTTCGTAATATGTCTCCAGGAAACCTGGTTAAGTGAGGTACCTACAAGAGACGGCTTTGTCATTGTAATGAATCCAGCTATTAAAAACGAAAAAGGGAGACCGTCATCTGGTCTGTTAACCCTAGTAAAAATCAATACCTGGTGGTCAATTGTGACTTCTTGCTGTCCAAATCCCTATGTCCAGATGGTTTTGATGTGGACTGGTGATGTCAACATATCTACAAGGAAACATCTGTTAATCATAAATGGATATTGGAATCCGGAAAAAATGAGCTCTAAGGCCTTCCTAAACTCGGTCACATGTATGATAGATGAAGTCCTAACTTTATACTTGAATATCTCGATCATATGTTGTGGCGATCTAAATTGCTCCTGGTTCAAAATCGACCACAAATCAAAGCACTTTTTGCCTTTACCGATCGATGAGGTAAATGTTAGAGGCCAAATGTGGAGCTTAGCTTTGCAAAATAGAAACTGTCAAATGGATAACGGTAACGTGAAAGGTGACCAACCATCGTGTGCAACGTGGTTGAACTAAAAATCAAGTTCCATTATTGACTACTTCTGGGTATCCCAAACCTTTTTTGTCCAAGAATTGAAGCTCGAAGTTCGTGAGATGCCAGACAGTGATCACAAACTGTTGTGCTTCTCCTGTATGTTGGAATGGTCACAATGTGCAAAACAGTATGCTCTCCCGTTATCAGTGAATGCTGGGGGAAACCATCTTCGGATGAATGACTCTCAAATCCATTCGTTGTGTCTGCAATTATTGAACCAGAAGCAAAGATTGTCGGTTGAGTATGCACCACTTTTAGTCAATTTTATCATTGTCAAATCTGCAGACAGAGTGATCGGAATTTCCCACAAGCATCTCACAGCGTCACTACAAACTACAGCAAAAAGAGAGATGTGTCCTGATATAAGAGCTATGAAAAAGTCATCCCTCACAAGTCTTTGTGACAACGATCTTGAAAGTGCAATTCGAGCCAAACTTATCGGAGCTGGCTAAAATCTGCAAAAATGATCATTGAACAAGAGAAAGCAGAACTAATGATGAAACAGTTGCTCACTAAGAATTCCCGTGAAATTTGGGTGATGTTGAATACAGGAAATTCGCATCATTCACCTCCTGTGCTAAACATAATTGATGCATTCACATGGAAGACTCACTTTGTGAACATACTTAGTACTCCCTCGAGTGAAGGATCGCCTGACTCATCTGATAACGTGAGCCCATGGGATTTGGAAATCCTGCAAGACGACATCAAAATTGCAATACGCGCTCTGAAGAATTCACACGCTGCTGGGCCGGACATGATATCCAACATGATGCTAAAACAAAATGAAACGGAATGGTCAGCCTTCATAGAAGCCTTGTTTTGGACCATTCCTGAATCCTGGCGTGAAGCCATCGTCGTACCTGGTGTCCAGACATTTGGTCGACGCAATTTTGTAGAAAACCAAATGGTTGAATATTTTTTTAAATGATATATTTATTTTTTGGGTTTTCGTTTTTAGAAAAAAGGGTTTTTTAGAAAAAAGGGGGTTGGTGGGACCCCCCCAAAAAACAAAAAAAGGGGTGAAAATAAAAAAATTCGACCATTTGGTTTTCGACCAAATTGGTTCGACTATTTGTCTGGTCGACCAATTTTTTTCGACCAAATGTCTGGTAACCATCGTACCTATATATAAGAAAGGCAATCGGGCGGATCCCAACAACTATCGCCCGATTGCACTGCTAGATCTGCTAGATACGATAGGCAAGCTATTTGCCTCTTTCCTACGACAATGACTTGCACAGCGGTCCTTGCGAGAAGAAATCTACGACGTTTGTCAAACTGGCTTTACCAAAGGAGTTGGAGTTGAGGTTAACTTACTGATTTTAAACATATTGAAATCAGAAACCCTAAAAGCAAAAAGGAGACTACATCTGGCATTCATCGATCTGCGAGGAGCGTTTGACAGTGTCAATCGTGTCAAGCTTTGGCAGAAATTGTCAAACTGGAATTGCCCTCAAAAGTTGCTATAACCAATTAAGGCGCTGCATTCTAATACTTCCATTCGGATTCGTTTAAATAATCAAGGAGACCTATCGAAGAAAATCTTTACCAACAAGGGGGTGAAACAGGGATGTCACCTGGCAGCCGAACTTTTTAAATTGTTTATTTCTGACCTTCTGAAACACCTGGAAGCTGACAGATGCTTCTCGCCAAAGATAAACAACACCAAAATTCGCTGCATAACTTATGCAGACGATCTCGTCCTAGTAGATCTTACACAAATCGGTCTCAAACACCTGTTCACAAGTCTGAATGAGTATCTTAATAGGAATGATCTCGAATTAAATACAGGTAAAACAAAGATCGTGACCATTGGGGCTGGTGGCTCCAGAAAATACAAGTCCTTCTCCTGGAAAATCAATGGAATCTCTTTGAGCTCGGTAAATTCCATTCGATACCTTGGAATAACCTTCAACACTTCTATCAATGAACATCACTGGAAGTTGGACCTCACAAATCAGATGATTCAATTCAGCATTCAAGCTTCAAAAATAAATAAGGAATATGGCAAATTTTCACTTGAACCGGTACTAATTTTCTACATTCAAAAGGTTCTACCCGCTATTACGTTTGGATCTGAATCAGGCTGGAACATTGTTGCCCTTTTCTGACAGAAGGTTGAAGGCTTATTTTGGCGTCGGGTACTGCATCTACCCTTGTACATTTCAATGGTGTCTCTTCGATATGAATTATCAATAAGTTCAATACATAGCTACGTCATGTGGAAATCAATAATGGTGCTACGAAAGATGAAGCTGCATCCACTGCCTCCGTCATACCAACTTTTTGAATATCATCCAGGCTGTGGGTGACCGTGCCTTCTTGGAGACTGGCAGCAATTACTGGAAGCTACTCTAAACAATGCCGTTTTGAACATAGCCTACTTGCTCAGCCAACCTCAGTGTGTAAAAAATAAATTTGACCGATGGTGTTGGATCCAGAATTACGATCTGCTGAAAACGAAGCCTACATTCTTGAGATTGGGAATAGGCAAACACAAACTCAATGCTTATTATCGCTACTTGGTAACCTGCCCCTCGCGACATCATCGTGACCAATTTTTGAGGCTGCGTTTGAACGCATTAAACACCAGGGAAATGCAATTCCTACGACATATTAATGAAGCAAACGGCAATCTTTGCAGATTCTGCAATCTTCAAATTGAATCCATTGAACATCTAACTATTGGATGCCCTGCGCTAATGTCACGTCGACTACGTCACTTAGGAGACTTTACTCCTGTTGAATCAGACAATCAAAATTGGTGGTCTTATGCGGTTGCCGGACAAAACATTAAGTTGACCTGCGCAATCGTGAACTTCTTGGACTGTCTAAATTTAACTGAAAAATGATGTCGCATGGAACTCTTAAACTGTTATGATATGAAACAATTTTATTTGCTGGATTGTTGATTGTTTTTTTAAATTGTAATGGATAACAAGACATGTATGATGATGTGTTGTAAGAAAAGCTTGGCGACTTGTTGGTTTGCTAACAGGTTCGCTGCGCTGAAGTTTCAATAAAAAAAAAATGTCTGCACTACAAACAACAAAACACCAAAGGATGTGGCTGACTGACAATGTAGAAAACCTCGCAGCTTTTCTAACAGAAACGCTGGGGAATTTCACCAATTACATTTTTCCTGTAGTAATTTCACCCACCCATACTGCTATTGAAGAGCAAGAACATTGATAACTTTGTAGACTAAGAGAAAGAGCTTGAAGAGGGCGGTTGTGCAGGAAGAGCTAACCAGCATGCTGTCAGCAGGTAGACGTGGGGGAGGATATGGATAGGTTGTAGAGAGTACAGTGTGAGGGCTCAGAAATAAGAGACAGATAAAAAGTTGTAATGTTTTCAACATTAGACATTTTATTAAAATGAAAGTGTTTGGAAAATACTTTTGGGTCCCTATGCTAAAGAGAGTTTCCCTGCCTAGGAAATCAAAACTAGGGCACGGTTTATGTCTCGTGATCCAAATTAAGAAAACTGTCCTTGTGTCCATAATGTATCTGACACTCATACTAAAAAATGAACAAGAAAAGGTGCAAGGGAAAAGACTCTGCTTTAAATTCAGAAAAAAATGTGCAAAAACTAAGTATGTAAATTTCAACAAAAACAATCCTTGTATCCAGGGGTTGAATCCCTTCCCCTAAATTGTTTCAGGTAGAATATTGAACATGTTCTGTTGAAACAATCGTTCTTTAAGGGTAATATAAATGCCTCTTTCATCTAACACTTTATTAAAGATGATGAAAAAGTGTCTTCTACAGGTAATGATGTTTTAAGGATGGCAAAAGTATCTCTTAGCAACTTAAGTAATGGTGTTTTAATACTTTCTTAAGGATGATGAGAAAACAAAGGTCCCTTAAGCGTAGTAGAGATGTCTCTTTTACACAACACTTTCTTGAGTGTAGAAATGTCTCTTTCCCATAACAATTTCTTAATGATGATGACAGGTTGTCTTTTCCAAGTAGTGGTGTTGTTCATGATGATAAAAGTGTCTCTTTTACACAGCAATTTATTAAAGATGGTCTCCTGGTGTACTCTCCTGCCAGGAACCCGTTCATGATGTCTTTTACTTTCAAACAACATATAAAAGATGTTCTCCTGGTATACTCTTCTGCCAGGAACCCTTCCCCCAAAGGCTCACTGTCTGATGCACTTCTTTCACCAGGTATGCTTACAAATCTTTTCTTTATCTTTCCGTTCTCTTTATCTTTAAGTATAACACAGTTGTACTTCTTCACTGTTTATACTCTATTGGCTCCAGGTATTAATTGTTCCAACTTTCCCCATATTGGCTTTTCATATATGGAGACTTGTTTATGCTTTGTTTGTAAACTTGGTTGATAGCATTAATTGTCTTGAGGCAATACTTGTTCCAATCTTCCCTATATTGACTTCTCATGTATGAAGATTTGAACAGATCTTGCCTTTCATTTGCTTGAGTGATATGGTATGAGAAGATGAGTCATTTATAACATGCATGTACACAAGTGTTATCATAAAAGTTAATTTGCTTATGACAACATTTACTCCAGCGTTCCCTATATTGGCATCTCATGTGTGGTCACCTGTGTAAATTTAGTCTTTCTATATTACTTGGTTGATATTTAAAAGAGCTTTTCAATTGTTTGTATGCCTTTCAGTACACCCTGGGGCTCCCAATACTTCTGGGCAGACTAACCAGTGTTTGCTGGCATCTCTGACCCGTGGCATAAAGCTGCAGTGAAGTCCATGCTTGTGGAAAGTGTTCCAGCTCTGCAGACACCCATACGGTTCTCCCGCCAACTTGTCCTTCACTCGCCAGTTAAACTGCTGCTCTTTACCATGACTGCATCCCCAACAGCCTTCACATTGCTGCCGGCTCCTCAGTGGTTCACATGCAGCACCTGCTGTGCTTCTTGCGGTCACTCGCCTTTCCGGTAGGAAGTGTCTGTCTCCTTGCACACAGGCCGCACGCGTGGTTCTGCTTCACGATGCACCCGCTCTGCATCTCTCTTTTCCTCCTTTTCTCATCTCAATTCCAAAAGACACACCATTTTTAAAGGTCCTGCACAGCTAATGGGCATTACAATAACTAGTCTGTATATTTAGCTTGGTGTTTCTTCTGCTCTCTGCTCCTCTTTATCTTCCAAGCATTGGCGGTTGTATGGGAGTTGGAATCCAAAGGAATTTGGGATTTTTTAAACCTGCATTGCTTTGAATACTTGTTTGAGTCAAAACTGTCAGAAACAGGAGATGTTAAGTGAGCATTATGCATAAAGTGTGAATGTTATTTGACAAGAAGGAGTTTTAGGGTTTTACCACTGGAAGGATTTGCATAAAGACAACATGCAATCAGGAATTTAGGAAGTATAGGATCTTCTTCTCATGGAAGGGAACAATACATAGTCTCTCCCGATGGGGTCACCACATCTGCCTGACAGCTATCTCCTCCCACGTGATCCTCCCTCCTAATGAGAAAGTGATTTGTGAGTGTGTACAAGTTATAAGAATGCTCTAAAGAGGATTTACCCAAGCGGAGTGCACTGAGATCATCTGTTGGAAACATCAAATTTAGGGGAAAGAATCCTCCATCATAATACCAACACCAGGGTCAGGTCGCGACTGCGGTCCGCTGGCGACATGGGAGGAGATCTTAGGCTGGGGATCAGTGATGACTCCACGGATTCATCACAACAGATAGCAAGGTAGAGGACATTTTCTTGATGGAAGAAAGGATTAGAGAGGATGGTGAAGCAGTAGGCTTGAGCAGTAGTCAAGTTTGCTGAGCATGAGAGTTGAGATTAAAGATTTTGTAGAGTGGTTATTAAGGAAATGTCAGAAGGCATGGTATCGAGCAGTAGACACAGACACAATGGATACAAGTTTTGAAAACCTTTATTTAGTATTTTGGTTGGGTTGGTAGAATTGCTAACTGGCCCTTACTGTAGAATAGGAGTAGTCTCAACCAAACAAGTCCAAGTCAGTGTAGTCAAAATAAAAAGGCCTATACTAAGAAAACCTAAATTTGTCCTCCTTCTTAAAATGACAAATGTGTTAAGGGAATACAAAAGGAAAATAGTGTTTCAAAAGAAATGTCAGAATTGCTTAAGTAACAACTCCCTTCACCACGTTCAGCTCCACGGGGTCTCGAGAGTTTCTTAAAAAGGATAGGTGGATGGCACAGTTCTATCAGTCTTGCACACTTTGGCTTTTCTCTTGTCATGTTCTCAGACAGTTTTGCACAGGCTTCCCTCTGCTGGGATCAAGCCTTTCTTTTTTGTGGGGTTACCTTCCCTACATTTTATCTTGGGTATCTTTTCACTGTCAAAGACCTTCGAAACTGCAAGACCTCTGCATGACCACTTCAACCTCTCTTTCAACAATTCTGCAATTCACAATCTTCCTCATCTTGCTTGGCCTTTTTCAAAGTTCGTCAATACCAATACTTCTTGGTAGTTCTTTTTCACCAATGCTTCTTGGTACTTGTAGTTCTTATTCTCTTTAGTTTACCCTCTTGTCCTTTTTCAAAGTTCATATGCTTTGCCATCTTGGCATACTCAGAGTTCACATACATCACTTTTTTCTTATTCAACTTTCCTTATTGCAGTTCCTGTCTTTCGGTTACTTTCTTTCCTTTGGTTCCCGCCATAATATCTCTCAACTCTCATAACATTTCAGAGAGACTATCGAATTTGAGATTTCGCCTCACAGGACCACGCTGTTACTTTGTATCCTTTCCTTTTACAATTCAGCAATTGTCCTTTCCATTTGCATTTTATCAGCACACGTGCAACCTTCAACTTTTGGATTACAGTTACTTTTGTTTTTAACACAAGCCAGACTTTTGTTGCCCTTGATAACTCACCGTTCATGTTAATTGGTCTTCTTTCATCTAATTCATGCAGCAGTCAACGCCGTTGCCAACACCTCCTCTGCTCCTCCTCGACTCTGCCGTTCACCCGTGAGGGTCGCGGGTCGATTTCATGCAACTTGAAGGTTTCTTTCCTCCACTCACTCGGTTTCAGTCTTGAAACGCTTACGGCTTCCCGAAAGTGTGGATTCCTCGCCTGGCTCTCTCTCGATCCGTACCACTGCCGATCAGCCCGTTGGTCTTTCCACTTCCATAGCGTTGTTTGTATCAGCCCCAAAAGAGCTGCTTCTTCTCGTGGCAAGCCTCGCTCAGAGTGTGCCTATGTTGCGCCACCTTTTATTCTCACAGGGAGTGTTAACAAGTGACAGGTGTGCATTGTTAGGACTACGTGCCTGACTCTGCCTGGCCTCATTACAGAGACAGAGCCAATGCAAGTCAGTGGACATAATCTTTCTAACCTCATTCCTCATTTTCTTCGGCTCAGTACTGTTGTCAATGCAAAGTGGGAAGGAATTAATGGAGCTGTAGTTTCTCATACAATAAGCAGGGATTGGGGTTAAATGGGTTGTGGAAAAAGGGGCATACCATGTCTCACCATTGGGTGCTTCTTTCCCACTCCCCGAGAACCCCCTACCCAGGTGATCCTCCCTTGCTTGTCCACACCCAGGGTCAGGATCCAAAAGCAATGGCCTTTCCCTGGCCACCTGAGTATGGGATCTTTGGGGACTATGCTGTGAAACACCCTCTGGCTTTTCACAGAAAGGACACATTTTACGAATGTTCAGGAGGTTGATACGAGCAGCAGAGGCAGATGTACTAATAAAGTGTTGAAGTCGTATGTTGCTATCAAAGAGGACCCCAACACTGCAAGCCTTTGGTGAGGGAGCAAGAAGGTCATGCAGGAAGGAGATAGGAGAGGGGAGGTAGAGTTGGAATTGGAAGCTGGGAGAAAGATCACTTCCATTTTGGAAGAGTTCAGCATGACGCAGCAGAGACATCCAGTGACAAATTGCAGACAGATAGTTCATAATCTGTTCCAGGATGCTGGGAAGGAGGGAAATGAGAAATAGGGATATGAGAACGGTATTTGAGTGTCATCAGCAAAAAGGTGATAGTGAATGCCAAAGGATGAGATAAGTCTTTCTAGGACAGGGGTATAGAGGGTGAAAATCAGAGGTCCAAAGACTGTTCCTTGGGGATGCTGACAGGGAGAGAGGTGGGGTCAGATGTTTGCGAGTTCCAAGTGGATCGACATTCGAGGTAGGATGTCATCCAGGCAATAGCAGATTTGTGAAATCCAAGGTCCTGGAGAGTGAGGTGGAGAAAAGAGTAGTCGGTAGTATCAAAAGCAGAAGAAAGGTCTAAAATGATCAATACAGGAAAGAGTTTGGAGTAGTGAGCATTAGGAAGAAGGTTAGAGACATGCATGAGTGTAGTTTCAGTGGAGTGTTTACTACAGAACACAGATTGAGCTGGATCGCAAAGGCCATTATCTTCAAGGTTCTTAGTGATCCGGTCAATGATCACCCGCTCCAGGACTTTCAAATAATGAGGAGAGAGAAAAACTGGGCAATAGTTTGCTGGAACATTTTATTCAGCACAGTGTTTCTTCAGTAGGGGTAAAACAGTGAAGATTTGACAGAGGCATGGAAGCGTCCAAAGGAGCGAGAGTTAAAGAGCTCAGAGACATAAGGGCAAGTGATTGAGGCTAAGTCATTGACCATTTGGGGAGTAAAAGAGTTGATGGCAGCATAACATGTGTTGGCCTACATGTAATCCCACTGTCTTTGGCTGCAGTCAGAATGTCAGATTTGGTGTGCTGGAACTCGTTATCCCACACTTTCCCTTGGTGTTCTGCAGAGATATTGGTGCAGAACTTGCTGACAGCATCAGTTCTGCCAATGTTTGCAATGTAGAATAGGCGTGGATATCTGAATCGCTGAACGGAATGCTCCTGCTAACACTGTCAGAGCGCAGTGGCTTAAGGCTAATGGAACATCTTGTGATCTCAGGCACTGAGATTCCCCAACCCATCTGATCAAATTGAAAAATTAATATGAAGAGACTGATGGAGAGAAGTGGGCGCCCGCTGCTGATTCCTTGTGTACAGACAGCTTACTGATTTCTACTAATGTGAAGCCCAGCTTCAACAGATACTGACAGCTGAATCTGAATCTCAAATTGCCTTTATTTGCATGTTTTTCAAATTATATTAGGGCTGCTTAAACAGCAATGCTGAACAACTAATTGCTTATTAATTTGCACTTATCCTGCCATTCAAGTTTTATTTTGATGACCATCACGTAGAGTTTGGGGACGGATGTGCGGTTGTCCTGGAAACGCTGCGATTGACATGTTTTATTCATAAGTAATCAAATCACATACAAACAGAACTTGCCTAGAAAGAGTGTTTTTATATTATTTTATACCAGTAAATTAATGGATAGCAAGTGTATGACAAAGAAACTACTGTTCTGCAGTAGTACACAGATGAGTAGTGAATATAACTACTCAGATCCACAGGTTCACACTACTACTAAACTAGCAGTGATCACAATCAAAAATGAAACAGGCACAGCCTGACAAGTCTACCTCCCTCATCTCCTAGGGGAGCACAGGCCCAGGGCACACTATTCTCTTCAGAAGGGATGTGAGCTAGTACAGAAGCAACCACGCAACAATAGTACTGTGGTACCAAAATAGAAGAATGTCCAAGCAAGGTTCTATAAAAAACTTTAATTAAACCAACAATACAAACAAACTAATCCCAAAACACCATAATCCACCCCTGCAAAAAAAGGAAATCACAAAGGATGCACATTTTGGAATAAAGGGGTGGGACAAATCCTGGCAATTGGTACCCTGTCCCCAAGGGGCAGCAACCAAGCTCCACACTCCCTATGAGACAGGGCAAGAGGGATACCACTGGGGTCACCCTCTCCCCACACCCTTATAGGACAGGCCTTTCGTCAGCAGGGATATATGTTATCTTCCCTTGTCCCAGTCAGCTAATGTTTTTTGTGGCTACATGGGAACTTCATGAGACAACTATGGAAATGTTCATAAAGAGGTAGCTGATATGGTTTCTGACCCTTTAATGTTGACTTCATTGTGTAGAATGCAGGATCAATGGATTTTTCTGTCTCCCCTCGGGGACTACCAAAAAAGGCGGGTGAGACTGACTAGGAATGGGAGAGCGGGAGAGAGGCACGCAAGCCTGCAGAGCTGAGATGCAGAGGAGGGCCCATTCCCCTTTGAGGCAGAGTCAGAAAGCAGTCCCAAGCAGACTGCATGGAGCGCTGAGTAGCGAGAAAGTCTGCGGAATGCTGTTCCCGGCCACTAGACCTTGAGCTGGAAAAGCTCGACCACATCGAGTGAAGAGGCGCAACTGCATGAACCGTGCTCAACTGGCTCTGGCTGGAGCCGACGACAAAGCTCCATCAGAAACGGATGGGAAGCTCAGAAGCCCATGCAGCGAAGCAAAATAAAGAAGAGAAACCGATTTTACCTTGCCGCCTTCCCTGAGGGATGCCACCATGGCTATTCAGGTGTGCAGGGCATTCCAGAAATGGGGAGGGCAGTCGGGCGCAACACATATACCCCAAGCCATGGTGAAAAGTCGAACAGTCCAAGAGGGACTGAAGCAACAGGTAAGCCAAATAGGGGCAATGCCCCAGATACCCCAAGTCAGGGTGAGAAGATGAACAGCCCAAGAGAGGTTAAAAGACTGAATAGCCCAAAAGGGGCTTAGAAAACAGCAACCCCAAGAGTGAGTGTACAACCCGAGACCCCAGGGAGGAGCCAAAGGGGTTCCGGTACAAGTCGGACAAAGCCTGGTTACCCAAGGGCATTTGTAAGGACTTTTCTTTACAGAATACTAGAACATAATATCAGGCAAGGAGGCCTAGAATTTCTGATTATTCCTTTGCATACCGGGCAGGAAGCCTGAAGGAAACTTACTGAATTGTTTTCTTGGAACTGTGAATAGGACAAATGGCCAAGTGACATTGGCTGTTGACAAGTCTGGAATCCGGCTTAGGGCAAGAAAACCTCCCCTAATCCTGGGACAGTGTAGGGCGGGTCAGAAACCAGCCAGGGATCTACCAATTGGGCAAACAGCCTTACATAATTTTGTGTTAGATTACATTATTTTTCCTTTATAGTAGTAGGACTAGGATCAGGTTAGATTAGGTTTTATAGATGGCGGGCAGACTTTGTGTTGTACGACATCCTTGTGTGCACCCTCTTTCCTTACTTTTCTTTCTTCGCATAGGGCCCAGAGACAGAGTGCTAGTGTAGAGTTTTGAGAATATGATAAAGCTACCGAGTTAAACCTAAATGAGTTGTCCGTATACAGATTCTAACTTACAACAGGGGGCCCTCTGAGTTTGAAGACCGAGGTGAACATACAATGATTTCAGCAGCAAATGTCAACATTATTGAAGATGTCTTTAAATAGCTAGAGAGTGGAGTCCACAAGTCACTAGGGCCCTTCGCAGGCCAGGAGCAGAGGACCACTTCAAGCACTCTTAAATGCTTGTCTTTTGGGCATAACAGTGTCAAGGCTTTGATGCCGTTCAAAAACCAGTCGAGACTGATCAGTTCAGGCTTCCAAATGACGATTCGGCATTGAGAGGATTTGATGCGATGGCTTCCGATTGGTCGAGTCTGCTTTTAAAACAGGTCTGGACAATGGCCTCCAGTGGGTTGTGTAAGCATTTGAAAGGGGTTGAGATGAGGCTTCCACTGGGTCCAGGCAGTGATCAAGACGTGGCGAGCCAGCTAATTCCACTGGGTCAAGCCAGTAGTCAAGTGATGATAATTGGCTTCCATGAGTCGAGTCAGCGTCAAGATGGCTCAAAATGTAGGTAAGCACTTAGAGTTCCAAAGGCAGCACCGCAGGCCCTGTAGCAGCTCAAAGTGAGTCAAGCACAGCTGAGCCAGCTCAAACAGTGTCTCACAGCAGGAGACAGGCTTTGTGGTTCTCTGGGTTTCTGAGTTGCTGGGGGACCCAGCCGAGGCTGTCTAGTGGCAATGCAATTCCTTTTTCTTGCACCTACGAACCAGGAAGCTTTGCAGAGAGCACTTTCAGGGTTCTTTCACCAGCAGTGAGCAGTTCCTGGGAACATTTGGTCTCAGCTGCAATATGTCTTGTACGGCCAGCAATCACAACAAATACTCCCATGAGATGGTTAGGGGGAAAAGCGTGCCTCTTCCTTGGAGCTCTGTCTTCAAGGCTGTGGGAGAGAACATTGGAACCGACCTCCAGGTAATTTGTTCTACTTTCCAAGTCCAAAGATGAACCAACTAAGAGGAGGGTCTCCCCAATTAAGATGGCAAAGTACCCCAGTGAATTAGTTTCCATCGAGTGTCACGCTTGTGGGTTTCCGGATCACTTTCACAATCAGATTTGTTATCTCTAAGGCTCCGGGCGTGCCTCTGCAGACACCAGACTGCTCTCTGTAGAAGGCAGGTAAGCACCAGAGGCGCTGTCCAGAGCGGAACTCTCTGCACGGATTCTTTCAAGTACTGCGGTTGAGTTCCGGGGTGGATTCCAGGATAGAGGCCAGGAAAGGTACAGGACGTCCGATCAGTGTCCTGAGGGAAGCGGGAAACAATAATTACAGGAAGGAGTAGGGAAGGCAGCTGCTGAAGATAGTTAAGAATGAGCGACTTCCAAATGCAAGGGAGCAGGAGTACGTGTGAAAACACCAGGACCAGGAAGGAATATAAGGAACGTAAGGCACAAGGTATTTCTCAGGAGATACTTTCCAAGAAAACAAACAAGTTGCACTGAGCACTGGTACACGGAGCATTGAGACACGCCTTCTAAAGCAGGGGCGGTACCTTTCAAGGCACACTGCGTACGGATCCAGAAAGCTGGACCACAGAGTTCAGTTCATTACTAAAGGCGGCCATGTTGGAGGGAATAATGGATGCCGCAAGGCGCTGGGGTAGTGACCAGGACGTCCAGAAGGGACGGACCCGGTGGTTCATGACATCCAGCCCTCTGTGAATTGTAGCTCTCTACTGGGCTACTCTGACCTTGCCTCCTCCTCCTCCATCTGCCTGCATAGAAAAGTATCAAGTAATCAGCACCCTGATGTGATTTGCCAATTGGATGAACAGGGTTGACCTAGAAGAACTGGTTCCCAAAGTACCAAACAGGGGGAGTTCCTGTGCCCTGGAGAAAGTGAAACCTTCTCAGATGGATCAAATGGAGAGTTTCCTGGGTGGGTCCTAAATGGTTGCTTTGGGTGAAACCAACCTAGTCAGCTGAATACACACCACACCCTGTCATGAGTGAGTCACTGCCCACCAAGCTGACAAAAGAAATACATCAATAGGTTTTGGCCCTCATATTTGTGGCATCCTAGAGCTCACCATGTCATTACCAGAAACCAGATCCTGGAGACTGCAAATATACAATTTAATTTAGGCTCAGGATTTCCACAATGAATAGTCATTTTGATACTGCTTTCATTAGAAATCTACCATAAAGGCATTAAAAAAGGTTAGTACCCTATGGAAATTAAACTGTCTGAAATATAATTAATGCCAAAAGAAGATGAAAATACAGAGGACTGTGAGTCACTCGATAGCATTGTTGAGTCCTAATTTGAGCATTCAAACTGATATCATAATGTGTATGACTGTGCAAAGTATTCAAAACTCTGGCATGCATAGAATATGTTGGATTTAATCATGACTGTAATGCAGAATGCACATGCAAAATGTTATTTAATATTAGGAAAAATAAACAACTCTACAGTACCACTCAGCCATGAGGCATAGACGATTTTCACAAAAACCTAATGGGATTATGTGTTGTGAGTATCAGAGTTTAGGAGATTGGTCTTTCAAAATGCAGACATTGCATTATGGTATGGTACAGTATGAAGATGGAACATCAATAATAATAACAAATGAATGACACATAATCTGAACTGTATACAACTGAGCATGGATCAATGCAGGGGTGCTCTCTAGATATTTAATGACCAGTCAGATGACAGTGTAGGAATAGCTCCTAGAACATGTCTTGCTACAAAAATTATAAAAATGGGCATGCAGTCTTTTAATTTAACCGACGCCATGACGGCAATGTTCACCAAGGTGGACAAGTCAAACCCAGCCATACTGAACACCATATACTTTGAAGTCCAAAGTAATGTCACTAATGACCAGAAAATAAAAGGTCATTTTGACAAATGTAAGTTTGAATTTGCTAAATCAGCATTTCAGTACAAAGGTACCTGGAAAGAATATCTAGCATGCATCTTAATCTTTAATTACGCTCTATCTGCGATGCTTGGAGGTCCACAATCTAGGATTTTAGTGAAATTTTGTTGCAATATTATTGAACAAACTTCTGACGTGGCTGCAGATGAGTAGGATAACAGGTTTATTCCGAAAAGTCTATTATATTTCTATTATATTTTAAATAAGACATTGGGCCTTGTTACTAGTACGTGGTTTGGTAAACAGCACCGCTGCATTACTGATGCATTGCTACACCGCCGTACTACAAAATCGGCAGAATTACATCCCACGGAATTACTGCCTGCAGTAATTCCACCGAAATCCCTTTGGAGCCATACGGACTCCAGAAATGGGGACTATCGCCACCCTACCACCACTTGTAACCCTGCAGTAAATCTTTGGGACCAAGTGGCGGCAAGGGTAATTCCATTTGGTGCGATTTCAGCGGATTTACTGCCAGAATACTGGCCAACACGTAGTGAGGCACAATGTTTTTTTAAAATTAATATGTGAGTATGAGAATTAAAATACTTGTATAATTAATTGTAACATTTTTCAGCTGATCAAACATTTGTTTTGAGAAAGTAAGCGCAAGGCTCTATGGGCACATGCTAAAGTTATCTTTCGTGAAAGATAATTACAAAGGGGCCAATTTGCAAGCTTTTTCCAGTAGTACATCTGACTTAATCATGCAAAAAGTAACAATTTGTTGATGAGTGAGTTACTACAAATGTACAAAAATATTTGGTTCTGAAAAGGATTACTTTTTTATTTGTATAAGTTGCCAACATTTGCATACCTTACGCAAGTGTCACTAACTTCAATACCATTTTGAGGATGCCTGTTGGGCAGGTATACGCATGCTAGGAGTGTTTGAAAAGGGGAGAGGTAGATGATGTCAAATGTATAACTTTACATTTATTCACAAAACATTAAAGTTGTCTTACAAACGTTTGTGAGAGTACTTAAACTATATCTAACCAAGCTAGGTGTAATTGTTAAATGTACATTTGTGAAATAGAAGTAATAATAATAATATAATGTGTAATATTTGGAGGAAATATATTTTGGAGTTAGTAAAAAAGGTTTCTAAAGGTGTATTCTAAGGTTTTACTTTGTTCCTGTCTGACATATAATAAATTAAAATGACCCACCGTTGTGACCGGAGTACTCATATTCCATAGTCCCCTTTCCTCTATCCTTGTAGGCGTCCCCCAACATGGGGACGGTACTGTAACCTATGTCAGCAAACAATTGAGCTTCCTCTTTAAATTTAGTACAGCATGCAGGGGCGCGGCCTCGGTCGTGTGACTGCCTCACTGAGACCCTGCCCTTTGGCACCTCACATCAGTCCCCTTTACAAACACTTTGGACTCTTAGATACCTGGCTATTCTCAGTAGACATAAGCCCATGGCATACTAGCGGAAGAAGGTGGGTGGGACATGTGGAGGAAAGGGGACTATGGACTATGAGTACTCTAGTCACTACAGTGAGTAACTTTAATTACTCATACATCCCGTCCCCTTTCCTCCATCCTTGTGGGTAATTCCACCGTACAAGACCATAGGGTGGAGCTGTGAAACCCAGCCTCATATATAGGACAAAGCAAAGAGGTTCTTCAGACCCACCTGACCCAACTCAGCATTGTGCCTGGAGCTGGTGTCCAGTGAGGAGTAGTGCCTACAGAAGGCTGACGGAGTGGCCAACGTAGCCACCTTGCTGATGACATCCCAAGAAGCATGTCTCTGAAACGCGATGGCCGTGGCCTTAGCTCTGACCGCATGGGCATGAATCCCGTCAGGAACCGATTTGCCCATGGCCATATAAGCCTCCGAAATGGCTGGAACCATCCAACGTGCGATGGAAGCTTTGGAAGCCTGTGAGCCAGAGGAAGAGCCCCCAAAAGTCACAAACAATACCTCAGACTTCCTGAGGGATTTCGTCCGAGAGAGATAAAACTTGAGGACCCTCTTGAGATCCAAGGAATGTTGGGCCCTCTCTGCATCCGACTGTAGGTTCAGGAAGAACACCGGCATGCAGATCCCCTGTTTCAGATGTAATGGAGAGACCACTTTGGGAAAGAAGTTTGGGTGAGTGCGCAAGAGGACCTTGTTGTTGTGCAACATGGTGAAGGGCTTGCACAAAGACAATGCCTGCAGCTCACTAACCCTGCACGCAGAGGTGAGAGCCACCAATAAAACTGTCTTTAGCGCCACCAAGTTGATGTCCACAGAGGCCATCGGGTCAAAAGGCTTGCGTTGCAAAGCTGCAAGAACCACATTGAGGTCCCAGACCGGATGCTGCCTATGCACTGGAGGGAAAAGCCAAGACAACCCCTTAAGGTGGCCACCTAAAACACACGCTCAGCGGAATTCTTGTAAGCCCCAATGGCCACCAAATACGTGCAGCAAGTATCCACCTGAACTCCTGAATGAGCCAGGTGTGCTGAAAAATCCAGTACATCATCCAGAGGACAGGTGACTGGATCTAGACCCTTGTTGTGAGCCCAATAGCAGAACCAAGTCCATACTGGGACTGAGTCAAGGGCTTCCTGGCTGCTGAATGATGTCCCAGTAATCTGAAATTTGAGTATGCTGAAGCCTCAGCTGGTCAGGAACTAGGCTGCTAGGGTCAGTTTAGCCATGTCCGGATGCTCCAAACCCCTGCCAGGGATCGGAAGTTGGATGGGACCCTGGGAGCACAAATGCACCAAATCAGAAAACCAGGGTCGCGAAGGCCAGTTGGGGCCAACCGGGATGAGGCTGCAACCCATGGAGACCCGGAACTTGCGTGGGGTCCGTTCGAGTAGAGGGGTGGCGGGGAACGCATAACAACTGCGGCCGTGCCAACAGATCTAGAAGGCGTCTCCCAGTGATCCCTGATCCCGACCTGCCCATGACGCAAACTGGGGGCTCTTGGCATTCTGGGGAGATGCAAACAAGTCCAGATCTGTGAACCCCCAATGCTGGAACAGGGGCAACAAGAAGTTGTGCAACTCCCACTCGTAGGTGTTGAACCCCAAGTGACTCAGCTGGTCCCCGGGGGGTGCACTGCTGAAATCCAAATCTCCTCCATCAGGGCCCATTCCCAGATCGAAACTGCTTCCATACAGAGGGGGGGGGCGGGAGCTGCCCTGCTTGTACAGGTAAAACATTGTGGTAGAATTGTCCGTCCTGACCAGAACAGACCTGTCCTGGATGAGGGGCAAGAAAGCCTTGAGAGCCAAGCCCACTGCCCTGAGCTCGAGCAGATTGATTTGCAACAGGGCTTCTGTCCTGGACCATGCTCCATGAATTGCATAGCCCTCAAGAGTAGCCCCCCAGATCGAAACGAAGGAGTCAGTTGTCACCACCAGGGTAGCCTCTGGTCAGGTGAAGGGGGCTCCCACTGAAACATTGCCCTCCATCAGCCACCAGAGAAGATCAGGAAGGAGGAGCTGTGTTATTGGGATCCTGTCTGACTGAGACCCCGTCTCCTGATCCCAATTGGCCACCAGGTGGTGCTGAAGGCACCTCATCTTGAGGGGAGAGTGCTGCGCAGTGAGCATGCAGGAGGCCATCAGGCCCAGAATGTGCGCGAACCACCACCCCAAGGTGGTCGAGTTGGCCAGGAAGTGTCCCACCGCCTTGCCGAGGGACAGAAGCCTCTCAGGCGCAGGGTACATCCGCTGATCAATAGCGTTCCAACACACACCTAGGAAGATCAGCTCCGGAGATGGCACAACAGTGACTTCCTCGGGTTGAGGGAAAACCCCAGCTGATGAAGGGTATCCGCTAATCTCTAGCAAGAGCGCACCACCCCTTCGGGTGATCCCGTCCTCAACAGCCAGTTCTGAAAATAAGGGAATAGATGATGGACCTCCAAGTGGAGAAGGCACGCCACTGCGCTCATCAATTTCGTGAAGACACGAGGGGCTGAGTTTAGGCCCGAAGGGCAGCACCTTGTACTGAAAGTGGTACGACAAAATTGTGAGCCGCATATACTTCCGATGCGGTTGGTAGATGGGCACATGCAGGTACGCATCCTTGAGGTCCAGGGAACACAACCAGTCTCCTGTACACAGAGGCTCAGCTATATGTGCGGTAGTAATCATCTTGAGGCGTTCCAGCGGAAAAGACAGATTTCGAAATGACAGGTCAAGGACTACCCTCAGGCCAGCTCTGGACGCCTGGTTTTACCAGATGTCCTTTGCGGGACCCGCGAGCGGCCCAGCATGCTTGGTAAGGGCATGGCTGCCTCCAAACTCGTAATGAGGCCCAATATCCTTAAGGTGGGGAGGAGGAGAAGTGTGGAAGATCTCCCTCCACCGCGACAACCGATTCTTCAATGCCCGATGACCGAGTGCGCTGCAAGCCAAACAAGCATCCCAGCGATGGTCGGGCCACAAACACTCAGAGTTCATGAGGGTACGAGGCCGGGAACGAACGGTCGCATGAGACACATCTTGTGAATCCTCCTGCGGCCGATATGGGTCCGGGGAGGTGAGGCACCGAAGGGAGTAAGTATTGAAAAACAAATGGTGAGCAAGCAGAAAGCTAAAAAAGTCTCTACGCTGGCTGTCAGGTCCGACCCAGGTGGAAAAAGGGACTGAGGTGAAGCGCCGGAGGGCGGGGCCTCTGCAAGGCGTTCCCACACCCGAGGTTGCGTACCAACAAGCTATACTAAATGTAAAGAGGTATCTCATTTTTTCGCTGCCAAAGGTTCTGGTAGTGTCCCCATGTTGGCCACAAGGATGGAGGAAAGGAGGCAGGACGTATGAGTAGTTACTTGGGAGCACGCTACTCCAAGTCAGATCGCATTTCTTTGTGAATATCATTTTCTAGCATAAATTGGGACCAGATTTAGAAGTAGTCTATGGTAAAACAGGTTTCTCTGTGTATCTGACACCAATTCATATGTTCTAAAGATGCAGGCATTGCACTTTTAAATAATGAGAATTGTATTAGTCCACATGGTCCCCAATAGTTGATGTGAAAAAATGAAATTGTTAAACAATGACTGATAGCAAGTACTTTTATTGACACTGATGAAATTACTTTGTGAGCATAGAAAGGGATGAGCAGGACACATTCCAATAAAATGAGCTATCACAATCGTTACATTGGATACAGGAACAAGACACCTTTTGGCTTTAAATAGCAATGCATCATTTTGAAAATTACTCTGGATCACCAAGTGATTCACTCCAGGACCTGTTGGGCTTTAGAAAAGTGCTTGTTGAGACATGAAACAAATGGTTGCCTTGACAAAAACATAAATGAACTGCTCATGAAGTAATTGATCAGTACCAATACTTCCCCACTTCCCAGAAAAATCCCTTCCCTGTCAAACTAGCCTTTCCAGCTGCCAATGTTATCCCTGAGCTCTACCTGCAACCCCCCGGTGCAGCCCCATGTACAGCTCTGTGGTCTACACTTTATAGCTACCATACATACATACATGCTCTTTACAACAATCACTCTATAATCATTTTTAAATATTGGAGATCATGTGATCAAATTCTCAACTTTTAACATATTGAAACGACAATTTGGGATTGGTCTTCCACTCTACCTTTTTAGTAACTCTCACAAGGGCACATAGTGAAGGCGCGTTATTGTTCAGCCCTCTCAGTGCTTAGCACAACCTTCTGTTACATCCCTTCATCTCTTGATTTTGAACTTGGACGTTCAGGTAAGCATGGGATTGTATTTTGTCATAGTTATTTATCACAGGTTTAACCAATTGGATTGTCAGTTTGGGATGCCTTCAAATGAGATGTGGAACTATTTTTGACAGAGTGTGGTTGTTGAATAATTGTTGACCATAGCAAAAGTTAAAATGGGACATTACAATATATTCTTTAGCACCATTTTGAAATACAATGAGAAATTTTAAAGATTATGAAGATTAAGCAAATAATATCAGACCCAGAGATATGTTAAGTGTATAGTACAGACTTGGAATACAGTATTTATATCACATTTTTCGAAGCACAATGGTGAATATTATTGAAAAACATGTTACTCAGCATATGGGGTATTTAGAACAAAAGATTTGATACTGGGGCAAAACAAAATGCGATCATACAATTACTACGCATACATTTACTGTGCAAATGAAAATCTCGCATTTCGACATCCCCATTTCACCCAAAATATATGTGGTAGGATTGGTAAAGTAAATATTGAATGTGGAAGGGAGTGGATCCAGCCCAGGTCTCTGTTGCATTGGATGCCGGTTGCTCACGGAAAGAAGTTGCAGCAGGCACAGGTCTGTAGTCTGTGATCACCAGATGATGGCATTTGCCGCCGTCCATCTTGTTGCTGGCCTGGCATGCACTGACTTGGCGGGACCTCTTGCCTAACAACATGATGCCAGACTTCATTTATATCAGGCTACACACAGAGCAGCCCTCCTGTTCGGTCCTTTGATCTCTTTCATGCTTTTTCAGATGGTCTCGCATTCCTCTATGTGTAGCGATACAGACCGGTAACTGGTTTCTTCTACGCAATCTAACCACTGCCTTTTTCATGGATTCTTCCTTGGGTTCCCCTTCTCTGGATTGATCTTAATTCCCCCACTTCTGTTCCAGATTCCTGATTCCCATGCTTGCCTTTCTGTTGCATTTTTCAGTATACTTGTGATTGAACAGCCTAACAATGCAGGCCAAGCTGCATTTGCCTGAAGCATATGTCCATCGTGCCTATTGACATTGAGAGGCTCTAACAAATGCATAGAGAGATGCATACCCACACATGTGAGCTCAGAGCTATTGAGTTTGACTGGTTTTACCTGAAAACACAGGTGACATACACAGATGGTTTGTAAACCTTTTCAATTGCATTCGATGCTGGTGAAGTAAACATGTGGGCCACTGCAAGAGACTCATGGAAAGTGTTCAGAAAACCATAAAAGCGGTCCAGAGCACAAAGACCTACCAAAAGGTTAATTTCTATTTCGTATTCAAATCTTTTTATTAAAGTAATACAACACATGTCCAGGTGGGTCCAGCCCCGGAACCTGGCCTCAAAAAGAAGTAACCAGCAACAAGAACAAACATTACCGCTATTCATTACTCGTTCAGCAACTGGCGATTCCCTTTGTAACAGTAACAACAATGAACTGCCCCGCCCACTTCCCACACCCTCAGCCCCATCCCAATGACCCCCAGTCACAACCAAGATCATTTACCCCATCCACTTCCTGTAATGCCCCCCACATCACCTGATCCCACGTTCTCCAGTTCCTCACCCCAGATTGAGGACTCCAAGTGCCCTGAGCCTCTGGGGGCACATAAAGTCTTTATTCATTGTCTTGATAAACTGTAAGAATTCCCCCCAATTCTTAAGGAAATGTGCTAGCCTTTTATGCAGGGCATATGACACTTTTTCACAAATCAGGAGCCTCCACATACCATTCATCCAGTCATCGATGGATGTAATATGCAGTAATTTCCATGCTGCAGCAATGGTGTTCCATGCAACTATCAACATCAGCCTGAGGAGGTGAGTGGGCTTCATCCCACCCGTTGAGCAACTATCACCAGTAGGCATCTTTCGGGTAAACATTCAATCATCAAGTGTTATCTTTCGCAAAACAAGGACCAGCTCTCTGCAGTAAGGTTGTAGCTTACGGCAACTCCACCAGATGTGTAGATGGCCTTAGGTCAAGAGACCTTTTTAAAAGGACAGGGAAAAAAATGATTTAGAAAGACCGCTTTGTGACCACACAGAGTGGTCTTTCTAAATCACACTGTCAGCCCCTGCGATGCACACGAGTGCACGCAGGGGCTGACAGGCATGCCAGGACCCAGAAGCGACCAGGCGGGAGAAGTGTCTATGTGTGTGTTTGTGTGTGTGTGTGTTGGGTGTTCATGTGTGTGTTTGTGTATGTGTGTTGGGTGTTCATGTGTGTGTTTGTGTGTGTTTTGGTGGTGGGTGTTGGGAGTGGGAGGGGAGGCAGACGGCTGGCCCCAGGGGTGAGAGGTTCGCTGGGTGAAACTCCCGTATTTGACATAGATCTGGGAAGAGGGGGGGTTAAGGGGTGAGAAAATGTCATTATTTTGCGTTTTGTAGGCGGCCGAAAATCGGCCGAAAAAAACGGGCTTTTGGTTAGGTGACATACAAACGTCTAAATAATTACATAGAACCGTAGATATGTACCTGCTCCCCTGCAGCCTCTCCAGAACAGCACAGTTGCACCCCTTCCCATGTGCGCTTCTTTCTGGGGTAAAATACCATCAAGCCAACATCTTATAGTTTTGTTCCGCATATTGGGTGCTCACTGTTGCCCCAGCGGCCCCTCTCCATATCGAGGACCATTGCTCTTCGCCTAGCTTTTTACCCACATCTCTGTGCCACCCCTTTGTGTATGTGTGTATATCTTTGTTTTGTTGGGTTTATGAGCTTGGACACCATTCATCTGCTTCAACAATCCACTGTTAGATGGGTCTACCTGGGCATCACCCATGAGCTGGCGAGTTTGATGAGTCACCATGAAGAACCATATCCTACCTCAACAACATCAACCTCCATCAGTTGATCAGAATGCAAGATGTTCAACTGCAGCTTTAGTGTGTTCTCAGAGATCATATGAACGTACATTGTCTGGAGGTGGAGTGTGGTTGCTTTGTGTTTTTACTGACTTATTGTTTTCTCTTTTTCAGCTCATTTTACTTCCTCACCTTTCATCCTAATTTCTGTGTATTCTCATGATGTAAGAAGAGGCATGGAGGCCTGTCTCCATGGGTTTGGGCATCACTAACATTTCTCCCTAAAACTAGTTATAATTTACAACCGTAAATGGAAATGGGGTGACTGAAGCACCGACACCATTGCTAACAGTGCCAGTGCTTCAGTGACAACCCTACCTGAACCCCTGAAAAGGGGCCTGAAAACCCAGCAGGTCCAGCCTGCCGGGGTATCTGTGGCCCCCACCGTCATTGTTGTAGTATGGCGGCCTAGAAAAGGTGCCAGTACGCTGCTACCAGCACCCTTTTTTCCAGACCACCATACTTATAATGAGGGCCGTAGTCCACCTTACTCCACACATTCCACACTTTTACACACATTTGCATTGACGTTTACACCTCTCCGACAAAACTTACACTACATGTGTAACTAAAGTGTGTTAAAAAAACATTTGTACGATATAGTTTGTGCATGTGTACACATTCCACATTTACAATTTACCTTGACACATCCACAACTCCACTCAGAATGTCCACTTCTTCCAGCCCACTCCAGTTGATGTGTGCATAAAGTCCTCCACAAATCTTTCCATACCTGACATATCCTCACTGTTTCTCTACAATCATCTCCATCATCCTCTCCTACTTGGACTATGCAAACTGCCATTATCTAGGCGCACTGACGTTCCAGCTTAGGAAACTGCAAAGAATCCAAAACGCTGCGGCCCACCTGCTCATTGGCCTCACTCCCAGAGAACACAACAGCCCTATACTAAGAGTCCTCCACTGGCTCCCTATTGGTAGATGATCTACCTTTAAAGCCAAGTGCATCGCTCACTTTGCCATCAACAACACTGGCCTGGAATTCCTCCAAGACAAACTCACTTGCTACCAAACCTCCAGGACACTCAGATTCGACAAAGCAACTCTCCTAATTCTATGTCAAGACCGGAGGCTCCAATTATGCTTCTCTTTCTTTTATTCGACAATAAAGAAAAGAGCTCAGCAGCAAGATATTTGTGCACCAAAAGTGAGTGTGCCATGAGTAATGTGCAGAAAACAGGTGCACCAAATATATATAATAAACATAGCAATATAACAGTAATATAACAGTAATATCTTAATATAAAAGGTAAGAGTCTCTGAAGAAAACTACATTTCCCAGAGAGCTTGGCTCAAGTTGATTTTGAGGCCATCAACACGTGACCTAGTACACCAATAGTAGTTCAGATCCCCTGCATAAATAGTCCTAAACATGATGACACTTCCTCTTTCTTTGCAGCTCACAGCAAGAGATAAGTACTTCATGTTTAGCACTGCTTATGTCATGATTTAAAAGATAACGTTGCAAAATGTCATAATATATGTTTACTGCATAGTTATAGACTTATATGAATTTTACTTTCAATATTTATTTTAAAAAAAATATATATAATAATAATAATTTGTACTTTTATGTTGGGCTCCGACGTCAGTCCTCTGACCTCGGAGACCGCATCACACGCTCAGACTGATCAGTTATTTATTCCGCTCGTCGAGCGGATTCTCTGACGGCTTGTGCCGGCTTCGCCGCAACGTTGTTGCGCTCCGGAGGTACTGGGGATCCGGCGCGGCCTAGTCGGACCATGCTGCACTGCATGCAGGCCGCCAGGGGAGCTCTTGCTCTCCGGGTCCTTTCCTCTACACTCTGGCGCTCGAGCGCGCATGCCCGTTATAATATAACGGTTCTTGCAGCTCGAGCGCCGGAATCATTCCTCAGACAAGAGAGACCATTTCTTCTCGCTGTTTTTTCATCGCGCATATATCAAAGAAATTTTCTATACTTCATTTAAGAACAATTACAAAGCTGAACTGAAATAACATTACTGGGCAGTGAGAGAAGGCGGTTAAAAGCCCAGAAAAGAAAAAGAAAAGAAAAAAAATAAGTGAGTAAGGCGCATTTATTTTATAATGGCAGAACAGTACTCGCCTCAATCAGATCAGGCTTGGTCTGAGGCTGAGGGAGATCGCTGTTACATAGATGAAGTGGCAATGGCTAATAGTTTACAGAAGGTTCTGGGATCCTCTGTGGAGACCAGTGTTAAGAAAGCTGTAACAGATATGCTCATTCCCATACAAAATCGTCTAGACACTATGGAGGAGCATTTCAGAGGGACGTCCCCTCCTGGGAGGAAGAGAACACAGAAAAGGAAGCACCTTACAGAAGGGGGATGTATAAAAGCTCGCAAGAGTAAAAGCTCTACCACCCCCTGAGCCAGCCCTCTAATGCCACAGCTGCCGTAACGGACGCCTTCTCCAGACTGAAACAAGCCTTCATGAACAGGAAGGTAACCCCTTCCCATCTACCCTCTTACTCCGAGGAGGAAACCAGGGGAACTAGACCCTCAAGCCCAGAGGGATACGGACAGGGCTCGGAAGAAGAAGATCATAACAAAAACGTCTACGATGCTGATCTTTCTCACTCCTCTTCAGATGAGGAATTTAATTTCGAGGATTCAAGACCCTCTGCGTCAGGGATTGCGGCAGACCCCATCCCTAATGACACAACCGGGACCAAACCTTCTACTGAAGGTACATTTACCACGGAAGACTTAATACACCCCAGGTCCACCGACTGGGAACCATCTTTTAAGACATCGAGTTACATCCACCTTAGGCTGCGCAAGCCGCTTGATAAAGAAGTTCGCGACAGACTATGTGCTGAATGTCCACGACCAGACATTGCGGATAAAGTAGCTCTGACTCCAGAGCTCGATTCTAAAATGATTACCTTTTTGGGTAAAAACGTTAAAGACCCCAGGAAGGGTATTGATCGCGCCTGGAAAGCCTACCAGGACAAAGTATTGGACATAGCAGGTCCACTAGCAAAAATCTCCGATCTTGCGAATGCAGCCATCTCCTCATCGGACCCCATCGACTCAGTGATACTGTCCGGTTGGGTCCAGAGGGCTATTTGCCTCTTGGGCAACGCCAGTTGCGCCATCTCAACAGAGCGACGGAAAGGCATCCTATACAAGATAGATGCCAAATTAACCGAACTGGCAGACACAGAATCCGGCCCAACGTCAGCTTTTCGGAGACCCTTTCATGAAGGAGATGACAAAATTCATCGGGACATTCACGGCGTTAGACAAAGCACAGGCTTCAATAAAAAGAGTATTTGCAACCAAGGTTCTCTCCAGGGCCGGACGAGGAAGAGGTCGCTCTTCCGGCCGTTACTTCTTCGACAAGAGACCTCAACAACCTCGAGGTCAGCATAATTCCTGGCAAGAATGCCCCGACACTTTCTTCCCCTCGAGAGGTCGTGGTAGAGGGCGTCCCTGGAGGAGAGTGGCCAGATACCCAGCCCAGCAACAACCCACAGGTCAGTGTACTGATAACTGCGCCAGCGCCACTAACACCTATAGGAGGGAGGTTAAGGATGTTTGCAAATGCTTGGGATACCTTATCGGGAGATGCCTGGGTCAGGGACACAGCTCGGGGTCTACACCTAGAGTTTTTTACACAGCACGTTCAGACATGTCGCCCCACTCCCATAGTAATGTCTCTATCAGACCAAACCGCCTTAGACAGCGAAATACTCAGTCTCCATCAGAAGCACGCGATTCGCCCCTGCTCAAGTCAGGGAGGCTCCTTCAGTCCCATTTTTCTGGTACGCAGGAAGCAAAAAGTGCGCCCAGTCATAAACCTCAGAGCGCTCAACGAGTTCATCCTTTACCGCCATTTCAAAATGGAAGGTATACACATGCTCAGAGATCTCAGACCGAACGACTGGCTTATGCGCCTAGATTTAAAAGACGCTTACCTCGCAGTACCGATTCATCAAACACACATCAGCTACCTCAGATTCTCCTGGAGAAACCGAGATTGGGAATTCACAAGTCTCCCATTCGGACTCTCTTCGGCACCTTGGGTATTCACCAAACTCTTAAGACCTGTAGTAGCTCGATTAAGAGAGCAAGGTGTTTGTCTCATAATTTATCTAGACAACATTATTTTAATGGCCCAATCACAGGAGTTAGCTCAGAAACAAACCGAACTGGCAATAAACTTGCTACACAGCCTAGATTTTCTTATAAACTGGGAGAAGTCTGTTCTACTTCCATCCAAAAATATGGAATTTCTAGGATTCATAGTGGATACACAGAATTCGCAGCTTCGACTCCCATCAGCCAAGATTCACTCTACCAAAAGAGAAATACGCAGACTCTTACAGAAGAACATGTTCTCCCTTCGAGAACTAGCAAAAGTGATAGGGCTACTTTCATCTTCCATCCAAGCAATATTTCCCGGCCCTCTTCACTATCGAGAGCTGCACAGATTAAAAGGCCAACACTTAAGGAGAAACCTTTCTTATTCTCAACTCCTGACACTGTCTCCACAAGCGAGGACAGAGCTCAACTGGTGGCTCTCTCACATGGAAGCCTGGAACGGCAGAGCCATCTTCGGCTCCGCTCCAGATATTATTATCGAGTCGGATGCCAGTCACTCCGGTTGGGGAGCGAGATGCAGTCCCATAGCCAAGGGAGGGACTTGGTCCCCACAGGAGCTGGACCTTCATATCAATTGTCTAGAGCTTCTTGCAGGTTCCTTTGCAGTGCGCTCTTTTGTCAAAGACAAAGTGAGTTGCTATATTTTACTAAAGATGGACAACATCTCAGCGGTAAGATACATCAACCATCTGGGCGGCACCAAGTCGAGACCCCTAGCAGAATTAGCCATAGACTTCTGGCATTTCTGTCTGGATCACCAGATTTCAGTTACAGCGGAGTACCTTCCCGGCCTCTCAAATGCAGTAGCGGACTGGTACTCACGCCACTCGACAGATTACAGCGATTGGAGAATCAACAGAGAGATTTTCCTCCGCCTTCAGGAGATCTGGGGTCCGATGTCCATAGACATCTTTGCTTCCAGACTCAACTCCCAACTGCCAGCTTTCTACAGCTGGAGGCCGGACCCAGCAGCAGCTGCAACAGATGCATTCCTACAGTCATGGTCCCAGGGAATACTGTATGCCTTTCCTCCTTTCACTATGATAGCGAGGACCCTGGCGAAGGCCCGTCAGGAGCATGCAAATCTGATCCTTATAGCGCCGGTCTGGACATCTCAGACATCTCAGACTTGGTATCCAGTTCTTCTGGAACTTTCTACGGATTCTCCAATCCTACTACCCAAGTTTCCCGATCTCCAATTAGATCCATCAGGTCAACGTCATCCTCTCCTCCTCAACAGATCTCTGACCCTAGCAGCCTGGAGGATTTCAGGTCAAGATGGAGAGCCCCAGGCATGTCTCACAAAGCGATCAACCTTATCGAAGAGAGCTGGGCTCCTAGTACCCAGAAGAGATATTCCAACTCTTGAAGGGGCGTGGCCGACGGGCATGGCGTGAAGACGGGATCCGCCAGAGCTCCTGCCCACGATCCTGCTACGCGCCGAATAACTCTAGCTAACGACCGCGAATCGTAATAAACGCTGCAGCAACTGGAACGGGAACCTTCTGCCAACACCCGACGCGACCTCTGGGGAAGAAACAGACTCGCGCAGCGCGAAAACGGAGTGTGCGAAGGGAGGCCCCCTACGGTCCACAAGATGGCGGCGCCCGTGAGGAACTAACGGCCCGCTGCGGATCACAGCACACAATCGAGGCAGCCCGCCGACCCGCCAAACAGACACGGAGAAGACGGTGGTGACCCGCACCCTGCACTCATCGAACCCGCGCGAGCAACTGCGCCCCGGACACCGGCAAACAGCCAGCTGGTGACTGCGCGGATCCCGCGTCACAGCTGGGACACCTCGGTGCTAGAGAGAGGGGAAGCTCGCATTATACCTCTCCGGAGGGGGAGAGTGGCCCACGGATTGGGAGGCCGAAAAGACCGGGGGCCGCTCCGGAAGCAGCAGGACAGCGGCACAACACCAGTTGCCCCAGTTGGAGGCCGATACTTGGGCTCAGCGCATACCTGCCTCCCAGATAACGACTGACCTGCCGGGCTCAAACCCCCGTCTGGACTGGCTCAGGAGACTACTGGGCCACAGGGAGCACAGCATCGAGACGGCCCAAGTGCAGGCACCCGACAAACTCACCAGCCAGAAGCAGAGGGGAAGCAGCGCCACAGACGGTAGGGCGCAGCAATAATCGGATATTTATGTGGTACCGTGAGCCCTGAAAGGGATAAGGCACACCGACCACTGCACCCCAGACCCACTGCAGCCAGGGCCGCCACCACGACTGCTCAGCCACATAAGCAGAAGGGGCCACCGACGGCCCAAAACACCACCGGGGCAGGAAAGCAAGGCTGCTAGGAGGGGCCACGCCATTGCAGGAACCAACGAGGGAAGCCACTGAACCTACAACCTGAGAACGGGCGAGTGATCCCGAAGCAAAGTGGAGAACCGAACATCCAAGGACAGGGGATGTCACCACCCAAGGGCAAACTGAAAGCCGCTACGATGGATTCCTTCACAACAGTCAGGGCCAAGCAACAGCAAGATGCTGGGGCAACAACAGAACAAACGACTCAAGAAGGAGACCCCACGAATACGCAAGTACTACAAGCCATAGCGGCACTACGCACATCCCTTGAAACCAAAATGGATGAAGTGAAATCGGACATACAGCTAATCAGACAAGATGCCCGCAATCTCACTGAAAGAGTGACCACGGTGGAGACTACCCTGCAGGACAACGTAGAAAGCACGACGGAACTCAAAACCAGGGTCCAGGATCTCGAACAAAAAGTGGCAAGGCTAGAGGCAAGGTCAGAAGACGCGGAGGGGAGGGCCCGCAGCAATAACATCCGAATACTTGGGGTCCCGGAGGGAATGGAGGGCCCGGACCCAACGGAATTCATAGAGACGATGTTACAGCAGGAAATCGGGGCCGGTAACCTGTCCCAAGGATTCTCTATAGAGCGAGCCCACAGGTCCCTACAAAAAAGACCTCCGCCGGGCTCACACCCACGCCCAATGATTGCCAAAGTCCTAAACTTCAGAGACAGAGAGACTATACTAAGATTCTCCAGAGAAGGAGGGGAAATTAGGAGACAGGATGCCAAAATAGTGGTGTACCCGGACTACACTCCCACTGTACAGCGCACGAGAAATTCCTTTATCCCGGTGAAGGCAAGGCTACGCGAACTCAACTTGAAGTACATGCTGATGTACCCATCGCGCCTCAAAGTGGTACACAAAGGTAAAGCGGTCTTCCTGGACACCCCGGAGGCGGCAAACATGTGGCTCGAACACAACAACCTCGCAGATGGTAACGAAGGAATGGCAATAGGAACTACAGGACATTGAACGCCCGAAGAATCGGGCGCAACAGGTTGATGAGCAAACCAGAACATAGCATGGCAAACTACAGCATCAAAAAAGCGATAATGGGCAGGAACACACCAACCTACACGACAGGACGTCGACGCACCCCCTTAGGACACGTGCAGGCATACCGCCGGCACAACACCCGCACTGGAAGGCCCGGAAAGGCCCAGAAGGCTCGGGAGCCCCTGAGCGCTGCAAGTTGGAAGCAACTGCTGGGGGCAGTTCAAAGTTACACTGTTCACTGTTCTCATTCACCAGAATGAACGTTACTACTGTTGGTAAGTCTCCAAAGGGAAAGAAAAGAGGGAGAGGAGGGGCCGACCGGGGGGATGGGGAAACCGGTGCCTTGACCCACGCAGGGAGGGGTCCTTCGACACCAGGCCCACAACCACGGGCATTTAAGGGAGAGAAGCAGAATAATTACCATACCCACCTCAAACCACCATGACCACTACGGCAATTAAAATACTGACATGGAACGTGAGAGGCCTGGGGACATATCTCCGCAGAAACAGAATTAAGACCTATCTGCACAGGAAGGGGGTGATGATAGCACTCTTACAGGAGACTCACTGCTCCGAGGACTTAATGACCAAACTTCAGACACACTGGGGCAGGGATTCGGCACTGCTTACTCTAGATATGCTAGGGGAGTATACACTTGGATACACCCACAGCTCCCCTTCCGCTTGACCAAGTCAGAAATAGACCCTGAAGGCAGATTCGTAATGCTATGGGGACACATAGAGCAGACAGAAGTGTGCATCCTAAACTCCTATTTTCCTAATAGCAATATACCGGCCCACTTGAACTCGCTATATCCCAAAATTGCACAACACAGAGACGGTCTGTTCATTTGGGGGGGTGATCTCAATTGCATATGCGACCCGAACCTAGATAGATCCATTCCCCTCCCGAAAGGTCCGTCAGCAGCAACAACAGCCCTGACTGCAATGATAGACAGACTGGACCTGGCAGACATATGGCGGGAAATGCACCCAGCCGTAAGAGGATATTCCTACTATTCATCCCCACACAACCTATACACGAGGTTAGATCACATCCTCATTGGCAGGGAACATCTACCCCAGGTGGAAGGAGCGCAGTACCTAGGAAGGACTATCTCTGACCACTCCCCTCTCCTAGTAACATGGAACCACAATGGTCCCAGACCCCCAATCCCCATGTGGAAAATGCCGGCAGAGGCTCTTAAAGACCCTGCATTCAGAGAAGAACTGCAAGAATCCATAGATAGCTACATAGAAATTAACGTGGGCAGCGTGGAACACAGTAGCATGGTATGGGATGCCCTGAAATCGGTGATAAGGGGAGAGACCATAGCAAAGACCGGCGGAATCCGGAAATCACTTAGGAAGGACTTAGACCAGCTGGAAAGGGAGATCGGAAAACTGGAAGCGGCCCCCATAGACACACGGGATAGGGAACCAGAACTCCGAAGGCTAAGGGGGGAGAACGAAACAGCGTGGCGCAGATTAGAAAAGTTTGACCACACGGTCAAAACGAACAGAACACACACAGAAGCGGACAGACCGGGCAGGCTGCTGGCCTGGCTATGCCGCAGGGAACACCCTAGACACTCCACCACATCGTTGCGAGACGAGACAGGGAACATACACCACACACAGCAAGGCATTAATGAAGTCTTCAAAGAATACTATGCACGCCTATACTCACACGCAGAAGAGGTCCCCCAAGAACTGATCGCGGACACGCTGGACGAGATTGGGCTACATAAAATGCCTATTGAACAGGCTATGGCACTAGACGCAGAAATCACACCTGAGGACATAGCCGAAGCAATTAGGTCCCTGGCCAAGTGCAAGGTACCTGGCACAGATGGGTTGCCTTCAGAATTTTACAAAGCCTACGAATCCTCCCTCATACCTTTGCTACATAAAGTATACCAGGAGGCATATGAGAGGGGGATACTACCGGAAAGCATGAGAGAAACACTGGTGGTCCCAATCCTGAAACCAAACAAACCGGCAGACCTGTGCGACTCATACCGTCCACTGGCAATGCTAAATTATGACGTGAAAATTTTAACCACCATACTGGCCAACCGCCTGTCCAAAATAATAGGCGACATAATACATCCTGATCAGAACGGCTTCATACCTGGGCGCAACACATCCATGAACCTGCGCAGGCTGCAACACATTATAGCGCAAACTAGTGAAGACGAGAGCCCCAGTGCATTACTATCCCTCGATGCCATAAAAGCTTTCGACTCCATCTACTGGGAGTGGCTAGTGGCGGTGCTCAAGGAATTTGGCTTCGGATCCGGATTCATCAGATGGGTCGAGATATTATACACCAGGCCAAGAGCAAGAGTAAAGTCGGGGAAACATGTGTCGGACGCCTGGAGCATACAAAGAGGGACTAGACAAGGCTGCCCACTGTCCCCAATGCTGTACGTATTGGGGCTGGAACCCATAGCTATTTATTTCCGGAAACAGTTTTTTGATGCCGGCATAAGACTAGGAGGGGTGGACCACATCATCTCGCTCTATGCAGACGACGTACATATATATATGTCAGGGACCCACACATCAACGTCCCAACTATATTAGAAGTCCTGGACAACTATTCCAGAGTCTCTGGGATCCAATTCAGCAGGGCAAAATCCTGCTTGTTCCCACTAGCGGCCCTAAAAAAGGAGGACGTAGAATCACTCCCCGAGGCTGGGATAAGATGGCAGACCACCACATTCCGATACCTAGGAATCCAAATAATGCATACCCCAGCACTGATGCATGAACACAACACAAAAGCAGCGCTCCCGGCCCTGCGCAGATCCATGAACTTTTGGTCGAGACTCCCCTTGTCCATGATGGGAAGGGCATCCATAATTAAAATGATTGTCTTACCACGATTCCTATACGGGTTCCAGAATGTACATTACTATATCAACAAACCCTTCTTCCGGCTACTCGAGATGCTAATAAGAGAGTTTATTTGGGGGGAAAACAGACATAAGATAGCACTGTCGACACTGACCCTGCCATACACGCAAGGCGGCATCCAACTCCCAAATCTAGAAAAGTACTACTTAGCAGCTCAGCTCAGCTTTGTAATTAAATGGTTATCCGATGAGCCCACAGACGAAACACCCCTGCTACAGACCACGAGCCTCCCATTCACCCTGAAGGAACTGGTCTGGGTACCTGCGAAACTGCTAGGAGCGGCACCCCTCATAGTCACCTTGGGGAGGGAGATCTGGCGTAGAACAAGGACACTCACTCGCACACAGAACGCTTATGCACCAGAAAAACCCTTGCTCGCAGACCTGTACACAACGGTCACTGATCTAAAACAAATCAGATTATGGGAAAACAGAGGGGTTTACACCTGGGGAGATCTTTACGAAGGAGGCACCTTTAAAGAATTTGCTGTACTACAGGACAGAGAGGGCATCCACACGGGCCAGTTCCTTTGGTACCAGAAGGTTCGCTCTACAGCACGGAGTAAATGGGAAGCGTGGCCTGCGGAACCAGACCCGGACCCACTACTCACGCTGCTATATAACATGGGGGAAGGCAGTAGACCAATATCTCAAATATATAGACACCTGAGCGATATACCAAACCCCCGGAGCGCGGAAATGAAGGGCAAATGGGAAACAGATGTAGGTAGAGAAATGACAGAGGGGGAGTGGAATAGGGCACTTGCGTTCCCCAAAGAAGTATCCAGAAATCATAGGTTTCGACAAATACAGATGAATGTGCTCCACAGAACCTACCTAACCCCGAAACGAATAGCCAAGTTCAACAAACAATCACAGTCTCACTGCATCTGGTGCACGAGGGAGGAAGCGGATCTAATCCACATGATGTGGGAATGCCCCAAGTCCAAGACACTGTGGGATAGGGTAAAGCAGACATGCGAGAAAGCAGGCATGACCAACTACAAATGGGCACCTGAGGAATGCCTACTTGGAACCTACCCTAGACTAGCCAGACTGAAACACATAGTCAGACTCATGGACATAGCGTGCATCCTGGCCAAAAGAACCATAGCCATGTCCTGGAAAAGACCCGCAGGACCGCAATACAAAGCATGGCATAGTGAAGCGGAGCGATGGGTATCGGCTGAAACCAAGGCCTGGGAAGAAAGTGTCACTAGATCTACGGATGAGTCCAGCAGAGCTCTTGAGGCATGGAAAGCACTTACCAGGCATATGTTCCTCCCCTCGGACGATAAGCCCCCATGAGCCAATGACCCGAAACAAACTAATCTACGAGACAAGATAGGGCAACCCCAGACGTATGACTGGAAACGAGGAAGGCCCTGGGAAGGTATCCCCCCTGCGTCCTTCCTGAGCGCGCTCCCCAGCTTCCCTAAATCCCCTCCTCCCCGGAACAAGAGAAGCTGAAACATATGGACATGGCAAGGAGACAGTTACTGTTATTCGTTATTTGTTATTAGTTATATTGTTGAAGCTAAAACCCGAAAAGCGTTGTAAAAGATCAAGCACAAGACGCATTTGCATATCTTGTAAGTGATATTATTGAAAATGCCAATAAACAAATTTATAAAAAAAAAAGAGATATTCCAACTCTTGGAGCATCTGGAGCTCCTGGTGTCGTGAGAAAGGATTACGTCCAATTTCAGCACCTATAGAAGAGATTTTGAATTTTCTAGCATCCCTAGCGGAAAAAGGGCTCGCCTACAGGTCTGTGAACGCCTACCGTTCAGCAATTTCCGCAGGTCATGACCCTATCCAAGGAGTACCAGCAGGAGAACACCACCTCGTCTGCAGGTTGCTCAAGGTTGTAAGGCTTACCGTCCCACCTCCAGCTCGCTATGACAAGCTTTGGGATGTTAATAAAGTACTGAACCTTTTTCTGGCATGGCCTAGTAACGAAGAACTATCGCGTACAGCCCTGGCAAACTCACTACTCTACTCTGCTTGGTCTCCTGCAGGAGAGTCTCAGACATCAGAGCTCTAGATCTAGCAGGCAGAACCTTTTCTCCTGATGGCATTGTATTCCATATTCATAGAAGAACAAAATGCAATTCCAGGGTTGTTTCCTATCCCGCCTTTAGATATTAACCAAAGCTCTGCTTGGTTAAATGCTTGAAAGTCTACGAAGAAAAGACGGCTCCACTCAGAACCTCCCCTAACTGGCAGCTACTGATCGCTCTGCGTAAACCGCACAAAGCAGTATCAGCACCGACCTTAGCACGTTGGGTCCGGTGGACGCTATCTCAAGCAGGGATAGACACCAAGCATTTCGGAGCCCACTCAGTTAGAGGAGCCATGCCCTCCAAAGCCTTTCAGGTAGGAGTTCGCCTAGAAGATATCATGAGGATGGCAGACTCGGCTAGTGAATCAGTTTTCAAACAATTCTACGTAAAGCTAGTAGATCAGCCGGCATCTATTGTGGTAAGTAAGCTTTAAACAAGCATAATGGGAGCCTCCGGTCTTGACATAGAATAAAGATTTTCCATAATAACTTACTAGAAAGTCTTAATTCTATTAAAGACTCGGAGGCGAGCATTATCCCACCCGGCGAGAAAATAACAGCATGTTACCTGATGTTAATTAAAGATGTAATGAAAAGATTAATGTTCTGAAATGTACATGTACCCTATCTGAATAACTCCAAGATTTTCTCCCACCCTGATAAGGGATCTAGGGTTGTCATATACAAGAGACTAAAATGTTCCTTTTTCTTGACAGGGCCTGCAGACAAGTCCGCCTGATCACGGCCCGACACAAGTTCTTCTTCTTCAGGTTAGCTACAATTATCTCCTACTATGGACAGCCAAGTTCGCAGCCCAGAAAGAGGAAGTGTCATCATGTTTAGGACTGTTTATGCAGGGGATCTGAACTACTATTGGTGGACTAGGTCACGTGTTGATGGCCTCAAAATGAACTGGAGCCAAGTTCCCTGGGAAATGTAGTTTTCTTCAGAGACTCTTACCTTTTATGTTAAGATATTACTGTTATATTACTGTTATATTGCTATGTTTATTATATATATCTGGTGCACCTGTTTTCTGCACATTACTCATGGCACACTCACTTTTGGTGCACAAATATGTTGCTGCTGAGCTCTTTTCTTTATCGTCGAATAAAAGAAAGAGAAGCATAATGCTCGCCTCCGAGTCTTTAATAGAATTAAGACTTTCTAGTAAGTTATTATGGAAAATCTTTATTGTCCCCCATTACAACTGCACCAGGCTAGGCGGATCCTCCTTCTCCGTCCACGCTCTGATCATCTGGATCTCTCTGCCCCTCCACATCCGCAACATTGAAAATCACCTGGCATTCAGAACGGCCCTCAAAACGTGGCTCTTTTGTTCCTTCTCTTGAAATCTTCTCAAATGCTATGCTGAAATGCCTGCACATAAGCACTGGCCCAAACCCGACCACATACCTATCCCTCCAAACCTCCACAGATGCTGGCAGCATTTGCAGCGGCACACTGTGATAACCTCGCCCCCTCTCACCCCAGATGATTGTACATCACTCCCCGTGCCCCCTCACACTGCTCAGGCTCTCAATTTAGATAGTCCTCAGCCAGCGAGACCAGCCAATTGCGCGGGACCTTAGGAAAGCGACATCGAAGATGAACTCCATACGAGTTCAAGGTATGTATACATTGCACCATGTCAGTGGGCACAGGCTTCATGCACAACCACCCATTCATGCAGGCACTTTAGCTTGCATAGCAGTCCAAAATGAAACCCCTGACGTGCCTCAACACCTCTGCCATTAGTATACAGTGACAACCTACGAAAGATTTTGATCTAGCTGTGCACACATCGAGTCTCTGGCACTAGCACTCTATCCTAAACCACCAACAGCACCCACCCACGTGCCTGACCTCTGGGCTGCTTATTGGCGCCTTGCAAGCTCACCTAAGTCCTAACCTGGCAAAATGCACACACGCATCATACAGATAACACTCAGAATCTCTCATACATGGTCTTCGGTCCCCGAGGTCGTTCCAACCACAAAGCGCATCGAGGCCCTACAAATGGGGAAAGGGTGCTATATAAATGACGAATACAATAAACTACAAATTCACACCGAATGGACACCTGTTGCACAGGGGTATGCTTTTAGCTGATTCATGAAAAATGACTTTTGTGAAAAGGTATAATTTATGGTTGCTTCTGTTACTACTTTTCTAGGTGTAACCCTCACGTACACCTGCAAAAAGACTTGTGAAATGGCTGTTGTATAATGAAAGTCAGTATTGTTTGAAAAAATAATTTAGCTGTGTACTTGAAAGTCAAAACAGAGCCTAAACATGGAAGAATAGATGGAGAAAATATTCCAATTGGCATCGATAGCACGAATAACCTACCAAACAAGAACTAGACAATAGTTATTTGAAAACAATATAGAGGAGGTTTCTGATATATTGAGGCTATGCACCACATACCAGTAGAAATGATATAACTTAACATATCCATCTGTACGCATTTCATTGTGTACAGTGCAAATAAACAAGTATGTGTGTGTGTATACATTATTCATGCTCAGCTTTTTGACATTTTTGACAGCCTTTGTTGCTTTCACCTATTGAAAATAAGCACACAATTAAATAAAAGAGAAACAAATCCACAATAGGGCAGTTTTTATGAAAATCTATAATTCCAATATTACTTTTAATGATTTCTTTAATATTAAGTGGAGTTCATTGTTCATTAAAGTCGTTATTTATTTTGAAAATGTGTTGTAAATTAAACCGAAAGAGACACTGGGACTCATTCCGAGTTTGGAGGTAGCCATGGAGCTATTTGCGCCATGGCTGTCTCCAAAACTGGGTCCGACCTGGTTCAATGGGCACGTACCGGTCCATTCCGACCCTGGAGGGACAGGTAAGTCCCCATTGAAAAAGGCAATCCCCATTCCCATTTGAGCCCTATAGTGCTCAAAGGGAATGGGGAGGGAGCTAATAACGGTACTGCAATTTGCAGTACCTTTTATTTGCTCCCTGGTCCCTTTGCGGCTCCTGCTAAGGGACCTCGGAATAAGGCGCAAAGGGATTACCGGCACTGATGTTCTTAACGGTGCCCGGCATCCCTTTGCGCCCAGGTCAGAATGAGGCCCACTGACATTTAAATGGGTGGTGGGTAAATTATTTCAACGCTTGTGATATGAGACTAATAACATATTTTCTCTTAAAAATTCCTCTTTTAGTTTGGTTCATCATATGATTGTTATGGTTTTTGATGTTTGTACTCAAAATCCTTGGAATGGTTTTGGACAAAACAACATGTATTCTGTCAATTACAAAGGAAATAATTCCCCTCCCCATAGCAACATATGGTATGTACTACACTCTAAGCATATATCATAAAAGTCTGAATCGGCAAATGCTTCCATGCATACCTATAGAAAACAAAGCAGCACCCTGAAAACCATTGAGCAATAATACTCCACTGAACCAATATAAATCCCAGCACTGCTGGACACAGTTCAAACCAGAGAGTAATTGTTGACTGTGGTGCACAATGATGTCCAACCCCATCAGTATCCCATTCTCTCAATCCAGATGCAAGCTGGAGCATATTATGCCATTTCAAGAACTAGTACTAGGCCACAAGAGGATGGCCCTGTCCCTGAACATTTTTGCTCCATAGTATGTATGTCCTCTATTTCTTCCCCTATACACTTAGACGTTGACCACGAAAGGATAACATTCCTCATTGATCTCTGCTTGCCTCCAATATAACATTGCTAAGGTGAAAAGTGTTAATTCTGTCAATTCTAGCATGCAGTACAAATTATACTGATCAGTGGCCATGCTTCTATTGCTTGTCAAAAAGCAACAATTGTTTGAAAGTGATTCCTCATGTTTTACATCAACTCCTTAATTGACACATATCACATGGATATAATATATTCTTGAGTATGCTTCTCAATCCTCTTCGTATTCTATACATTGTGAAATATATTTTCTAAGAAAATATGTAGTGCTTTTACAGCCCTATGGTGATGGGTCTCTGGGCCAAGCAATGGTCAAATCTGAAGCTTAATAAGGGCTGGCAAAAACCAAAGACTAGTTACCTGGCCATCTTTGTCTTTCCTCACTTGCGACTTCCCTGTACCAGAGTCCTAGCTCTGTCCTCCAAACCTGACCTTGTCTTCCTTCTTGACAGTTAGCATTAGGAACTAAGGGAACTACTTTGCCTCTCTCCACCTTTCCACATTCCTCTCTCTCACCCTGTGTCTCCAGGATACAACCTTCAAATTCTCCATAGATGACCTCTCACTCTCCTCCTTAATATACACTTGGTATCTCTCCTCATGGATTCCTCCATCCTCCTGCTGGGCACACTTTTCCACCCTCCTCATTATACTTACTCCAAATACATCTTTGATGTTTTCTCCATCTTTGTACTTGCAATTCCTTCCAATCTAATTTCTGGCATTCCCTCTACCTCCCTCTACACAACTTCTTCCAACTGTCTCTTTGTTGTTCTATCTACCTTCTTCCCAAAACTCACACTAGCCTCCTCTTTGTTGTTCTGTCAACATCCTTCATCACAACTCCTACCAGCCTCCTCCTGAAACGTCCTTCCAACCTCCTAGTCAGTGTTAACCCCAGCCGTACTCTTAATACCCTCTCTTCTTCCTCTCTCTTTCCAGCCTTCTTTATCCACAGTTCTTCCCCTTTTTATTTAACCACAACCACCTCTTTACACATATTTTCCTTCTCTTCTGGCCATCCCCTATTTTCCCCATGTATCCCCCAAACTCTGAACTCCCCCACAAACGCTAAGCTAGGTGTTGCTTTTATCCTGTATTAGCTCCTTGCTCCAGACTGTACTCCTTGCGAGCGACTGTGCTTGTGCTCTGTAATTGTGACTGGGTTGGTGTATCAGGCCCTCGACATGCCCCGAAGTTCAGTCTTATCAGCCTAGTTGCTCAACACCGATCTCAAAACTCCTTCTCATCATCATTGCATATATGTATCAATGACTCTCAAATGGTGTTCATATTGGCAAATAACATGATGGACAGCTAGAACATAACACATGTCATAGTTCAGATACAAAACTGGATTATTGAGAATTACATCTGCATAAATGCAGCCAAAACAGAAATAACATTCATAGGATCAGCCACTTCATCCCATGTCCCATCCTAATGGTCATACCTCCTGGGTAATCCACCTGCCATGATAAAAGAAGCCACGATTTTAGAGGTCATCTTTGGATGTGATGTATCACTCACCATCCAGATCAATGGCATCTCCCAGGTCTGTGTATGGGACTCCCTTAGAACCCTACGCACCAAGTGAAACTAATCATAGACAAGGTGAACATACACATACTAATACTGGGTCAAAATGCCAAAAGGCAGAGCCCACGTACACAGCTGTGAAACCCTCCATTGACTACTAGTTAGCAAGAGAATCACTCTATGCATCATCCCCCACGGCACCTGGAATGAAGGTCCGATAGTCATTCACTGAAACATTCAACCACTCAACCCCACAGAAACCTAAAAACTGTGAACAACAAGCTATGCAAAGTAACTACACGCAACTATGAACACATCTGGAGATCCATAAAAGCCACTGGACCTACGTTATCAAACAATCAACCATTACCTCTACCAATCAAGGAAAATCGTGGGAAACTCAGAAAATTACTGCAAACTGATTCTTTTTAGGTCAGCAGGCAATACATAACCCACATAGCAGATCTTAATGGTCGACCACCACATATTACATTCTCCCTTAAGGTAAGACTTGCACACACTTAGCAAAATGAAATGTCTAGTATAGCCTGCCCCACCATTAGGGGGGTCTGCATGCATTCTCAAACCAGCCAGTACGCGTTCTCATTCATGCCGAGGGGCCGCATTGTTGTGATACTTGCATACTTACACTCCACCCCAATGCTTTCCATAACCTGCTGTCGTGTCACAGATGCCTACTGGCTGCATTCCAGCGGTGTCCAGTCAACTGGTCGACAACAAACTGGTCGACGGCAATTTGGTCGACACCATTTGGTCGAATGCCAAATGGTCGAATTTTTTTTTTTTATATATATATATGTGTGTTTTGTGGGTTTTCGTGTGGGGAAAAAAAATAAAAAAGAAAAAAAAGGGGGTTGGGGGGGGACCCCCCCCAAAAAAACCAAAAAATGGGTAAAAAAAAAAAAAAAAAAATTCGACCATTTGGCATTCGACCAAATGGTGTCGACCAAATTGTCGACCAAATGTTTTCGACCATTTGACTGGTAACCCATTTCAGCATTGGGTGCTTCGCTCATGGTGGCTTCTTTCACTGTAGCATGGCCTCCTCTGATCTGTGATTATTGTGTGGATTTCTAATATAGGTGTTCATCCCACCCCACAAATGCCATGTGATTGTCTGGAGTGCACACATTTATTTATTTATTTATTTGGATTTGTAGAGCGCACATCTGCCCGGGGGCATCGTGGCGCTAAGAAGTCTTACTTGTTACAGGCATACATGGTGAATATACAGATATACAGATTAGCATAGATGCATATTTTCATACATCTCCTCTCCAGGAGTTCCGTGCTGCCATTCTCCTTTCATGCTGATGCAATATGCAAGTAATTGAAGTGGCATACGCATTCACTCTCACATACTCTGTGAGCCCATTATTCATTTTTATTAATCTCATCAAATCACCGTGTTTTTGCGGCTTCCCTGGCGAGCCCTTTGTCAGCGCGCAATACGGTTTTGCATTTGTGAGCATGCCATGAATCCAGGAGAGACATACTCAGTATAATTGCACGTGTTGTTGTTTGAGACCTTGAATTAACATTCATTGCAAAATGGTACATCTAAAAAACATGCATTAATGCACATGGATATATCATTGTAATACGCCGTTTAATAGACTTTTTTAAAGGTGTGCACTTTGCGCACTTTGTTTGAAATCGACATGTAAATGTGTGTGTGTGTATATATATATATATGTGTATATATGTCCTTCTGCTGGGCTAGGGGAGTGGGGATGTGATGGGGTGGGGGCGTGTGCAAGAGGAAGGTGTGGGGGGCCCATTAAAGAAAATCGGATCAAATTAATTTCCACAAAAAGTGCACAAAGTGCACACGTATGATATAGCTTTCATTTTACTTAGTGTTACCAAGAAATGTGACATCAATGCTCTTGCCAATTAACTGCAGAAATGACACAGCGACATACGTGATGCCACCATCACTGTGATGACATTCAGCGGATGGCACCCATGTCTTGGTCAGCACTGCCTCTACCACTCCATCCCTGATACATCCAAAGCCATAATAGGAGCAGTAAACTACCAGAGCCTTAAAAACAGTCGCTTCAACATTGGCTGTGACAACAACCCTTAGGTTCAAATGCATGGTTTAATTGTATAGTCTTTAGGACAACATAGAAAGAAGGTTCAGCCTTCTGTGTACCAAAGCCATTAAGGCAATAGATGTTGAAAGGGAGTCCTTGTATCACACAGTGCATCCGTTGTGCTAGAAGTACAATTGCCGTTGTAGCTGTGAGAAATTGTGTTGGACATGCATGTTGCCATCAAAGCTCCCGCAACCACCAGGCCAAACCTGCAGATATGGTATCTTAGAGAGGGGCAGGCTCTTTTACTGAAATCCCCCTTACGAAACAGCAGAAAAACTGGAGGAGTTCAAGTATAGGACTCATACAGTATTCACCAGAGAGGCAGATACCAACTCTGGGTAGAAATACCCCAGGAAAGTCAACGCGCTGCTCATGCTGTTAGTCAACAACAGCAAACAATCCTCCAACAGTCAAACAACATTAAGAAAAAGCAAGGCAAAATCAAGATGGAGCCGTTAATTTCTCATTAGGAGACACAAGGTGGACTCGAGTAATGTCAATAGCATGGCCGTCATTTTCCAGTCCTGCGGCGTCATGAATAATAAACAGCAATGAAACACTCCAGATAGCATGTAAACATATTAGCACAGTGTAATATTGGTAATACGTTGAAAGGGGATTTAAAAACATTGACTAACATTAATTGGTTTTGGCCTTTGCTGCTGTTCTTTGCATTTTGCATTTAATGGCACCAAGGTGCAAGGGGAGTACAATGTTTCATAGGTGGGTGTGATAAGGGGCGCGAGCTTGGGAAAAGAGGTGTTAGTGATTTGGTTTCGTGTGATGGCATTGCCCGTTTGCTATGCCAACCAGATATTCTCAGGTCAGAATCCCCCATTCCGTCTCTCTCGTCTATAAAAATGGTTTCGGCAAGCGCCACAAAAGTTCGGAAAACTCAAAAAGAATACAAAATTGGAATCTGAAGAAAATCTGACTTTTATTTAAAGCAGTACAATTAATAAAAACACAGGGTTATCCCTGACAGATATGCTACTTTTGTGGACCTGTTGCTTCGATCTTTTTCTGGTGCCATGTGATACTTTCTGTGTTATGGGGCTATGTTTAAAAGAGCACCCCTCCTCCCTTTGCAATCAGAGTAGACTGCACAAGGAAACCAGAACACGAGAAAGCAGAACCAGTTAAGAAAGTGCAGAGACTTCCAAAGCTGAAGATACACCACTGAGCATATAAAAGAGAAAAGGAGCAAAATGGTGGCTTAAACTTTGCGAGTTAACTGGGTAGGACATACTGTGGCATGCCTTAACTATGTTGTCTGCTTGTCCACTCTGCGTACATTGAGGAAGGGACACATGTATCCTGGGAGATTGTCTGAAAACCTGTTGATTCAACGTGAACTCTGTGGTGATGGTATTCACAACTCAAACTCCAAAGGGTATGCGAGATGCTTTCTGAAGCAATCTCTTCCATGACATGGACTCCACCAAGATGTGTTTGCTGTGGTTTTGAACGTCGGGTAGCCGGAATGGGGACTTACCGGGACATTCCGACCTATGTGGACCCGGTAAGTCCCCATGCCGAATACCATTCCCCATTCCCATTCAAGCCCCCATAGGGCTCAATGGCAATGGGGAAGACGCTAATAACGGGCCCGTTATTTGCTCCCTGGTTCCCTAACGGGATCCACTAAGGACGTCTGGTCGGACCAGAAATTTTCAGCGGGTCCCGGTAGGGAACCTCGGAATAGGGCGGTAAGGTCTTCATGAGGAGGTTTTGTACCAGGAGTGACTTAATTTCAGTGGGAGTGGATGGGCGCCAAAAATCCAGGGGTGCGTTGGGAATGTGGTTAAAGGCCAAATTGGAGATCATGCTGAAATAATAAAGGGGCGTGGTGACCTGTTCTTTTTAACATGGTTGAAAAAGGTAGATATCCTCATAATTAAATCTTTTCCAAAGGAATGCCTAATAAAGAAACACTCTAATTTATTAATCTTCCCTGCAAAACCATATCTGCCCTGGAGGTTCCCCTATTCACAGCTAGAGGCTAGATTCTGGTACATTGAAATATTTTAAAATTGGCTATCAACAGCACAGAGACCCATTTTACTTTCTGGAGACAGCCCTTAGAACACATGCTTCTGCTTATTTCTCTATCAATATGTCTGGAACGTATGGCAGGGTGATTATAAAAGCAGTGCATCACTAATTGTGTATGTTAATTGATCAACAGTTATACCTTTTCAAAAGCCACTCTCAGTCCCGGGTTCCCTTCTCTTGTAGTTGACACTTAACCTAACATATGTGTAGCCATTTCTGCCACCAAACCCAATTGCATTTAATCTCATTTGACTTACTCTTAAAGTATTCATTCTTTACCTGATTCATCGACTCTCACTTTTTTGTTGGGAATGTCACTGTTGTCATCATCAGACATTTCCATTTCCTCTTCCCGACGAATTCCCATGAGCTGCTCACTGTGGACATTTCGCAGTTCCTAAAACACAGTTAAACATATGATATGCGCACTGCATTCCACATCAAACCAACAATTTGAGGTCTAGTTGTCATTAGGGCCATGCACATTATTGGCAGCATGTAGTTCTGGGGTGGCAAACATAATGCCCCAAACTTTTCATCAGGCCTTCCACTTTGACAGTGCACGTTGTCATTGGTGTCCTATCTAGATTTACACATGAACACCTGTACTATTTTAACTAGACGTGAAGCTATTGTATTATGGTACGTTTGTGGGTGTTCTGAATTCTCTACCACAGCCTGTAGGTTTCTGCATTCTAATTGCATTCTAAGTTACCTGGCAGATTTGAGGCTGGAGCCCCTGGCCAGAAGTTCATTGTTGGGGCCGCCGGTGAGAGTGCGAAAGCCAACTGACCGTGATGTCATTGAAAGCGGTAGTTACTGCATGGGCTTCTGAGATTAATCACAGCTTGTTTCCATGCAAAATAAAACACACAGATATCTATCAGCAGTGTGCATACGTGATATCCTATTCACATGCTCTTACTGTCAATGGTACCAAGTCAGCTTGCTTTTTCATGGGTGCTAATGGTGCGTTTTGATGCGGCAACCAGAAACAAACAATACTATCCCAAATGCACTCTGGGAAGCAATAAAAGGCAAGATACCTCCTTTATATATAAAAAAAGATCTGTTATGATATCATTATCTCCTTGGTGGTGGAGGCGGCAGCCTTTAAATCTTTATCTGGTGAAGAAGCATCTACACTTCAAGGGCATGCTTCAGCACACATCATACACACAAACATGTGCAAACTATCATGAAACAGTGGACTAGAACATGCTCAATATTATGAGCAGGATTTGTTCACCCTTGTCATGATCAGCACTCCACTTGATCAATTCCTAAGAATTCCACATGCAACCTTACTACCACAATCAGACACTCTCCCCATCAAACTCCTTGTACCTTTCCAATTGTCTGTCTGTTTGTTTCTATATTACTCCTACTGTACCCATCTTCTCACCTATTTTCCCCTCTTCTTTGCACCCAAAGGTCGCAGCTTGGTAACACTGGCCAGGGACATGTTAAGCCACTACTATCTGGACAAGCTGTGGTACTGTGGAACCACTACAGCGATAATTAATGCAGTACAAATGCTTATTGACATAACACAACATAACATATCTTTGATCACAGTTAATTACTGATATTCTATTTAATGGTAATGTTAACGCAGGGACAAATGTCCCAGGTATGTCAGAGGTATAGTAGTCAATCAAAGCCAGAATCAAAGACGAAATAGACAAAGAGCAAGGCAAAACCCAGCTTTATTATCATCCAAATAAAGCAGCGACATCATACAAGCATTAAAATATGGAAGCTCTCAGTGAGTAAATACAAAACAACTCTTTAAGTACCTTGAACGCATCATATATGGTGTCATAACATCATCCCAATTTTACAAAACCTACAGGGAATGGGGATAGGTTAAGGGATTTGGCTACATATAGATCACATAGGGGTTACACATTTAATTGGGTAAATCATATTTGATGGCTCCACCCGAGACCACCCTTATTTCGATAAAGGTAAATCTACCTCATCTCTTCGTTACGGGATTGGTTGCCCTATGACTCACTGGGCGACATGTCACTACAGAATTTGATAGGCTGGCATTGTACTAACCAACCTTGGACACTTGACAGGTCGGCCAGATATGAGCCGGACGGGGTGCAGGCGTAGAGAGGCCAAAGGACTGTCCTTTGTTCATTTAAAGAAAATACCATCCCTCATTCTCAGGCCATGAGACTGAACAATTACTTTGTATTTGACCTTGCAAGGTGGCCTATGTCTGTGTAAACTTTTAGGGAGTGTCCTTTCTTATGCTTGCAGCTAATAGCCAGTGTTCTCCAATTATAAGTTACATGTTAGAGGACCATAAATAAAATTGAATTAGCTCCCATTTATTGGGGTTTCAGCTAATTTTCTTTAATGCTCTTCTAGTGCACCTGGTAAACAAAGGACGTTGCATTCGTATTGACCTTTACTGAAGTTGGGAGTATCCTACTTGCGACTGGAGAACTGCAATGTCATGCCTTCGTTTGGCCGGTCCCATCCTTGCTATCTCACTCTAACCTTAGCTCTAATTGCCAGCTACCATTTGAGCTCTGCACAGCTCTGTATTGGAGTATATTCAGCGTTTCGAGTTATCACAAAGTCTTTAGGACATGGAATATTTAAAATCCTGCTCTGGCATCCATTTTACAGACCATGGCTGGCCAACTATACTCTGGCTTCTAATTCCACTGGCTAGCTGTGACCGATGCACTCCTTATCACCCATTGACTAACTTCTGGAATTTATGCCCAAATAAAAGGTTTCTTTATAACTTTCGTTCCAAATATCTCAAGGATTTAATGTTAGAACAACACACATAGCCAACACGTGTTTTGACCACCACTAGGTCTTCATCAGGGCATAAGTTAAAATGTCATCTATGATCTCCTCATTTGCATTCTTTGTCAGCGATAAATTATTCTCCCTATAGGCTGCTCCTGTCAAAACACCTCTAAGCATCATAAGGAGTTCCCATTTCGAATGAGTTGGTCACTCGTGGTTGGCCCTTCTCCATTAGTTATCCTCGGGGGACACTCAATCAATGATGGACTTGAGGACAAAATAGACCAGGTGCAAGGCAAAACCCAGCTTTATTATCCTCCAAATAAAGAAGGGACAGCATACAAGCATTAAAATATTGAAGCTCTCAGTGAGTTAGTACAAAAAAACTCTAAGTATCTTGAAGGCGGGATATATAGTGTCATAACATTATCCCCATTTTACAAAACCTATGGGGAATGGGGATTGGTTAAGGGATGTGGTTACATATAGGTCACATAGGGGTTAAACATTTAATTGGGTAAATCATATCTGATGGTTCCACCTGAGACCACCCTTATTTCGATAAAAGTAAAACTATCTCTTCTCTTTGTTAGGGGATTGGTTGGCCAACTCGATGGGCGGCATGACACTATGGAGTTTTATTGGTTGGCAATGTACGAACCAAGCCTTGGACACTTGATATGTCATCAATATATGAGCCGGACAGGGTGCATGTGGAGAGAGGCCTATTGCTGTCCTTTGTTTATTTAAAGAAGATAGCATCCCTCACCCTCAGGCCATGAGACTGAACAATTACTTTGTAGTTGACGTTGCAAGGCGGCCTATGTCTGTGTGTACTTTTAGGGAGTCTCGCAGGTGTTCTATCTTATGCTGGCGGCTAATGAATAGTCAGTGTTCTCTAATTATGAGTCACATGTTAGAGGACCATGAATAAAATGAAATTAGCTCCTATTTATTGGGTTTCAGCTAATTTTAAGATGTGTGTTTTGTTTTCTGTTTCCACCATTGACACTCAAGTTATTCTTCAAAGAGCTTGTTGACTTCCTATTCTAGTGCACCTGGTAAACATAGGACGGGTGTATTCATAAAAACCTTCAATGAAGTTGGGAGTATCCTGCTTGCATCTGCGGAACTGCCACCTTGTGCCTTCGTTCTGCCTTTCCCATCCTCCCTATCTCACTCTAACCTTGGGTCTAATTGCCAGCTACGACTGAGCTTAATTTGTACAGAAGCAGCGGATTGGGTGTTTTCACTATGCTGAAAGGTTATGGAAATTAAATTGTGCATCCGATTGTAAGATGATGTGATTGAGAGGATGATCCATTTGAGGATAATTAGGGTAACTCCAACTTGGGAATGGGTTGGGTTCGACATCACAATTAGCCAATGCAACATTTTGCTCATTAATACAAATCAACTCTAGGCAGTATGGATGTGTTGATTTACTGACATTAACATCAAAGAAATTCAATAAACAATGTAAAGGGCAATCATATACAGGCTTTACAGGAAATTGTCCAGTCAACATGAACATCCAACATCTGAGTTTCAAATTCTTGATCGGGGCATGGGAGATTCTATATTTTCTGTAATAAAACATTCAACCAGAGTCTCTAGAAACCATCAAGGCAGGGAGTGTTGCTTGCTTCTCTTGCCTTCATTAGGGAATAATCTGCTTTACAGACAGAGGTCTGGTAATTCCTCTGCTTAGCGCTATAACATATACAACAGTAAGGGCCTCATCACGACTTTGTCGGTAAATGTGGCAGATTACCCGCCGGACCTAATTAGCGCTAAAGCCAAGGCCCCCGGCGGATAATCCACCAGATCACGAGTTATCGTGCACGCGCCCCGGTCCATGGCCTTAGCGCAAACCTTTAAATCTGGCGCACCGTGCGCTACCGTCACCTCGTGCTCATAGCGCAGGCCCATAGCGCGCGGGAAACGCCTCACCACAGGAACGGGAAATAAAGCAGCGGCCATCTTGGAAATCACAATCCGTCGGATATCACAGCTTCTGGAAGCCATCCACGCGATCCAAGGCCAAAACATGTCTCAGGAGCGCACTAGGGGCAAGTCCGCCCTGGACAGGGTGAGGAAGCCCAAATTCAGTGACCAGGAGCTAGCAGTACTGGTCGAGGAGGCACAGATACACCACGAGGAGCTGCAGCAGCGAAAAACTAGTGGCCAGCGCAGAGCCCAAATATGGCGAACCATCAGCCAAAGGGTCAGTGCTGTGGGGCGCGTGCCCTGGGATGGGGAGGATTGCCGCAAGCGCCTGAATGACCTGCACGTGCGAGTCCGTGGCATCCTGTCACAGCACAGGAGTGCAAGTAGGGCCACTGGAGGAAGCCCACCCCTACCCCCACCCGAACTCACACCTTGGGAGGAGAAAATGACAGCCCTGATAGACGTTGGAACCATCGAGGGCATTGGTGGAGTGGAGGCAGGGACTGGCATCGACCCAACGGCAGGTGAGTCCCATCCCCAAATACATGCAGCTGAAAGTACCACACATGCAGACCCTTAGTGAATGAAAGCAAAGACATGTGTCTGAGGTACTGCATACACCCATAAGTGAGGCCTACATCCCTAGAACGGTAGTGCTGCCGAGACGACCCCGTACGTGCAGTGCATGAATGACAGGGGCAGGGGATAGACTTCCATAGCCATAGGACAGCTACGTAGAGTTGGAGTGTGCATGAACACACCCCGAAAACCCAGAGCGCAGTGCACCCCAACCACGCATTCCCATGCAGTGTACCTCCATACACATTCACAACAAGCACCACATGGCGACTGAACAGAATGCAAGTTGAATGCGTTATTATTACTGTCTTCACACTTGTTGGCATGACCTGCATCACACAAATTATATGTCGCATTGAACTCAAACCACACCCTATGTATCCCACAGGCACACGTCGATCCCAATGGGACGAAGATGATGGGGAGGAGGCCACACCAACACAGCGCCCACAGCACCGTGCCTCCACCAGCACCCCATAAAGAGGCCGCACCGAAGGGAGACGACCTAGGCCAACACCCACCTCACCCCAACGCAGCCCCGCCAGACAGCAGCGGCAGCCACATGGCTGCAGGGAGGCAACCGCCAGCTCACCCCAAGCCACCATTCACAGCCCCGATGCTGAGGGAGAGAGGTCTGCATCGGAGTCCGACGTGGGAGCAACACCACCACGTGCCCATCATGCCGTAGGACAACACTCTCCCGGAAGTAGTGAGGCTGAAGGGATGATCACACCCCAGGGAAGCCCAAGCCCAGGCACACAGCATGCAGGGAGTCGACATGTGCCTGTGCGTCGTGTCCAAACACCGCAGCCCGACGTGGACAGGCCATTTTATGGGAGCCCAGAAGACTGGCAATCTGAGCCAGGCAGCCCAGTCCAGGCTGGCACCATGTCGCCATGCAGCCCCCCCCGACAGCACACAAGTTGTAGGCCACCACGTGACGCACCAGGGGAGCCCTTCGTCACTGGGGCAGCAGTGATGGGCCGACTCAACATCATTGAGGCCAAACAGGCCAGGGTGGAATCGATGGCAGAGGTGGAGAGCAGCCATATCAAGGCAGTCAGTCAATCAATAAGGCATGGGTGCAAGTACATAGCGCGGGACAATGCGCGTACACGCCGAGTTGTTGAACAATGTACCACTGCCCTGACTGGCTTTGGCCAACGAGTGAGGGAGTTGGCGGAGGCAGTCTCAGTACTTGCTGAACAGACACGGGAGGCAAACAACCTCATGCGACAGCACGTGATGGCCACCACTTCAGTCCCATCGACATCGACCACACCCACGGAGGGTTCCCTTTAGTCATCTCCTAGGCGCCGGTCCATGCACCACCTAAGGGCACGCTCACCGGAGGGGCCCGGAAAAGGGAAGCGCCCGCGACCATCCTAGTGGTGCATGGCATCGTTGTTGTTGCCCTGATGAGACCCATGTGCCTATCTGCACAGTTGGGGGTAGTCTACTGGGGGCAGGGGGATAGCGTGCTGGGTGTTCACTGGGGGGAGGGGGGATTGTTGGATGTTAAATAAATCACGTTAACAAATTCACAATGCATGGACAGTAGTGATTGTCACTGATGCAATTCAATGTTAAAGTGACATATTTCCGATCTACCCATTACCCATTTCTAAAATAATCCATCCATCAATCCCTGTCTGGCCAACCACCCCTCCCTCAGCCCAATCCTTTGTGCATGTGCAACACATTCTGGCACTTCATTACCCTCACTACCATCCTCAGGTGGATGCACATGAGCATCAGGGGGCAGTGGCAGATTTCAGCGACAGCAGATGTTGTGCAGCATGGCACATGTCAGTACAATTTAGCCTACTTATTCTGGTGCATACCTCATTGCTCCTCCCGTGCGGTTGAGGCACTGGAAGCGTGCCTTCGCCAGTCCAAATGCCCTATCCACGCAGATCCGTGTACGGGCATGGGCAAGGTTGTATGCCCGCTCCACCGCCGTGTGTGGGTGACGCACAGGGGTCATGTGCCACGTGTCTTGGGGATATGCAAATTCACCTGCAGGGGAGAGGAAGACAGTATGGGGACAAGGTAAGTCCAGTGGGTGTACAGGGCTCTGTCATCAGTGTTGCCTTTTATATCATTTGGCCTATAACATTGTGGAGTGTGCTGTCCTACGGGCACGATTGAAACAATGGGGTACTCTCCACTTGGTACGCCAATGTATCTGTATGTGACAGTACTCATTCAGTTGTCGCCGGATAAGGGGGCACTTCCATCTACTTCTGCATGACAGAAGTGGCTGCCTCATGTGTCATTGCAAATCCATTTGGCTACAGTTGCATTTGCTGGTTGTCACTGCTCTGTACTGTTCTCCATGCATTTCCCTGGCCATTTTGGGGACAGTGTTCGTGGGATGTACATTGTCATTACTCGGCCTACTTATGTGTGGTGCGTTTGTGGTTGTGCCAGTTTATGGTTTGAAAATTAATTATAGTCGGGTGGGCAGGGTGGGAATTCTGTACTGTGTCAGCGTTGGGAGCCATGGTGCTACGTACACAGGAGGTTTTATTGTGATGGGGCTTCCATATGTCACTGTGCCGCCACATGTTGTACATCCTGCATGGGTGTGTTCTGCTGTGTTGCACATGTCCGAGGTTTATCGTGCAAGGTGCTTGAATGTGTATGCTGCAGTAATGCTGCTGCCTATTGTGAATGATGGATTCTGTGACAGGCAGCATCTGTTGTGGATTGACATGCTTTATGGTATACATTTGTACTCACCCAGTCAGTAGCCATGTGGTTTGCCCTCGATGCCTTTTCATGTACGCCGGCAAGGTACTGTTGCGCAGGGCCATGGAGTCGTGGGTGGATCCTGGGTAGCGGGCAGAGAAGTGGATGAAGGTATGGTCGGGACCACATTTCATCTGCACGTTGAGGGAATGGTACTGTTTCCGGTTTCTGTATGCAGCCTCATGTGCCTGGGGTGGTACGAGTGCCACATGTGTGCAGTCCAGGGCTGCTATTATATTCGTGACTTGGGCAATGGCATAGTATTGACACTTCAGCTGGTGCAGCTGTGCCTGTGTGGCTGGCAATGCAATGTGTTCGTTCACATGATTCAACAGTGCATCAAGCACCTGTCCCATCATGGCACTGAATGTGGACTGGCACATTCCATGCATCATGGCAACGGTATGTTGGTAGCTGCCAGTCCCAAGAAATTGAAGCACAGACACGAGCTTCACTAGGGGAGGTACTGCCGTGCTGGTGGCTCTGTGGCTGCCAATGTCACCCTGGATTGTGTCCAGCTACTGGCTGATGGTCGCCCTGTCCAGCCGATAATCTGTCACCAACTGACAATCAGCCAGGGCCCAGGGTGTTGGCCTGACCCTGGGGATGGCTCGCTGCCTTGCTGGTGCTGCTCTCCAACTCCTTCTCCTCCTCCCCACTGACCCCTGCACTCCCAGGGCACCGGCCTGGTTGGCTGGCCTCTGTAGCTCCAGACGCAGCAGCTAGAAGTCAACATCAAGGCTCCCAGGTCCAAATGGCAGCATGGTGTTGGGGGGGGTGTAGTGCATGGGTGGGTCCTTTGTAGGCCTCTGATTTGCAGTGGTTCCACCTGGGTCCTTATTGCTGTCTCCTCCCTGCTCCTGCTGGTGTAATGGTGTTGGGGAGGGTGTGTTGTGCATGGGTGAGTCCTTTGTAGGCCTCTGATTTGCAGTGGTTCCACCTGGGTCCTTATTGCTGTGGCCTGTGTTCTGTTACTGTAGCTTTTTGCTGGAGGTATTTTCGGCAGATTGTCCGCCGCATTTATGGCGCTAATAGCGCCAACGCCGGACTCGTGATTGCTGATGTTTTAGCGTGAATGGTTCCTGGCGCTGTTATGGCCGCCGCCTGTACAGCCGGCTGTACTTGCGCCGGCTGTAATGGCGCCGGTGGTATTTGGACTCGTGATCCGGCGGACCCTTAAAATCGCCGCTAATAGCGTTACTGGCGATTTTAAGGGTTATCGCCAAAGTCGTGATGAGGCCCTAAGTGTTCATTAGATTCAGCAAATGTCTCGTGGTAGTGCCTGAAGTTTTGCAATCCTTCCCCTGCTACCATATCAGTGTTCACTCCAGTGTAGTCTCCACCTTCTGAAGGCTGGCACAGCGGTTGCAAAGAGGTATTTCTAGCAGCCAAAGTGTCTCAGCAGTGGATCCACATCTGAAAATATCTGTCTGCATTTTTGACGCATGAAAGGGGTTATAATTCTCTGGCGCTTTTCACTTGGAGACAGGGATTCACATGCTGTATCGCCTTTTGAACAGTGTCTAAAACTGTTTCTCAGCTTACCAAGACTTATCCCTCACCCAGTATCAAAACAGTCATCATGCTTCCTCCACAGCCAATTACACCCAGCTGGTGCTGGATCCCGTTGTATTGTAATCATTAGAACCCCAGAACGGAGGTGTCCCACAAACTATGTCCCGGGAGGATAGCTCAGCGGCAGCGTGCGTGTCTTGGAAGCAGGACGACACAAAGCAACAACAGGTTCGATCCTCGGGTCCACGCTTAGAAACCTCTGTGTGTTTAAGCGTGTTATAAATACGTAACTAAGACAACCATTCAAAAAATACGCAACTAAGAAAAACAAACAATTCCTGTAACAGCGCCTCGATGCCTGCGGCTGTGTGAGCGCTTTATAAATATAAAAAATAAAATTAAAAGGTTTTGTGGTATAGTTAAGTGACAGAGCAATTCAGTATGCTCATTTGTCCTGATTGCGTAATAGTAGGAATGATGCTTTGGAAACTAGACCTTTACTACACTAAGTAAAGGCACATTTAGTAGCAGGGCTGTTGTTTTGTTAGACCGTTGCATGGTGCTCGTTTTAGTAGCCCATCTTTTT